>NC_135572.1:133289288-133592319 GCF_965152235.1 Eretmochelys imbricata
AGACTTCTCCTAATATGTGTGATGTGAGACATAATTCAGGCCTTACAGTTTCTCTAAAGGAAGTTAATTACTTGGAACCTGCCCCGTTGTTATGACTTCCATTTAACCAGCAGTTAGAGGCATTTGACCAAGTTCTCAAAAGTATGTGGCTGTATCAGCCAGACCACCAGCAACTTGGATAAACACATGGTGGTATTTGTCTTCATTTCATCTCTAGGAACGGAGTATTACCCTGTCATGTAGTGACCTGAATCTAAAGACAGAGGTTGGAGTCAAAGGTTATTTTGTGCTGCTGTCAGACAGGATCAGGTTTTTCCCGTTAGCGTAAATGTAATTAAAGGGTAAGGTTACTTGCGCCTCATTATTGCTCTTCTTTTATGACAATAGGACAATTTGTGCATTGGCCGGATATGATGCTAATAATTTGTGTCCCTAGCTCATGTATTTGTTATGATATGAAAGCTTTAAACCTAAAGGCCAACATTTTCAAGTGTAGGTGTCTAAGTAGCCTGGCTATTTTCAGAAGCACTGAGCACTCAAACACCAATCGAAATGAATGGGTGCTGGGCACTCAAAATCACTCTTTGTTAGGAGCCCAACATCAGGCAAATACATTTGAAAACTAGCCAGATAATTTCAGTTCCATATTGCTTTGGCCAGTTAAATAAAGTCAGAAAACAAAAGCAAAACAACAAAATGAAAACAAAAGCAAACTCCCCTTCCCACCCCCCCATGATAATCATTGAAAGGTATGGTTAAAAAAATTGTAAAATTGGATGCAAAATTTGCTCCTAACCATGCAAGCTGCTCTCTGCACGCCGTCCAATTATGTGTAGGTGAAGAGGACCGCTAGTGGATCAGCTTGAAGCAATCAGACCCTTTAGTGAAAACAAGCAATATGACTGTGTTAATGTGTGTTTTTGTTTAGTATCGTTTGCTGAAGCTTCAGTAAAGTGCACTACTGTTGTGGTGTTCCTTTGGTTTACTAGTTGTTACAAAGATTTCCTTTATGAGGATCTTGAAATGTTTTGCATTTGTTAGTATTTGTATTCTTGTAGGGCCTAGGAACCTTTTTGTAATTAAAAACAAACAAAATAAAATACAAGCGAAAGTAACTGACTGCAAGAAAATATTTTGTGTATGCCAGAATTAAACAAATTTGAATGATAAGAATTTGCAGTTCTGAAGTATTAAACATAGTTTAAACATAAACTATGAAAACATAGTGGCATCACACTTTGGCTATATAAATTAATGTTCTGTTCCAAAAAAACCCAAACAGTACTTTGGTTAGGAATTTTATGGGCTGTTGTCTTGAAAGAAAACCTTGGTTCAGTGAATGCTTTTAAAGAGAATGCTAGTAAAGAGAATTTAATAGAGGAAAAGAGAATGTGATGAAGGGTTGGTGCTTGGAGAGGACTTTATTCTGCACCTTCTGTCCTATAAGACTGGAGCTTGGGCTCTCTCCTTATTTCTTTATTCCTTTTGTTTAGGAAAGTATGTGTATGAGACTGGACTGTTTACATGTATGTCCAAAATCTCAATTCACAGCTTACATTGCTTTAACTTAATTGTACCATGTTTAAAACTTTAAATATTGAAATTTCTTTCTAGCGATAAGTCAGCAGACCAAAATATAACAAATTTACATACTAGACCTAAAAGCCAGGGTTTTGACTTAATTGTATAAAAATAAAGATACTAATTTATTAAAAATCTAATTTATATTACGGTAGCAGCTAGGAGCCATGCATCAGATCGCCAATACGCTAGGTGCTGTACAAACACAGAAAAAAAAGATGGTCTCTGCTCTAATGAGCTTACAACCTACAGTAAAGAAAGAGGGCATTTTAGCGTCGAAAATTAATTTTTTTTTTTTTACCCAAACCATTGTAATGTACATTTTATGGCTATGCATGTTTCAGTCCCATGTCCCTTCATGCCATGCCCCCACACACCCAGACCAACAAGAGTAGAAAGTTAAACACTGCAAATTCTGTACAATTGTCCCATTGCTGTTAGGCAAACTCCTGTTTTACGAGATCTTTCCACCACAAAGTAACCCCAAACTAAACTAATACAGTTCTGTTTCCCCTTATAAGATAGACAGATTTTTGTCAGTCGTTTGCATTGTTGCTTAAGACAGGGGTTTCACAGAACTCTAACCTGAACACATGGCAATGTCAAGTTTTATTCTGAGCCAGTATGCTTCCTGTGAAGAGTAATGTTTAGTGAAATGTTAATATTTGCCACATCAGGCTGGTATGAACTAAATTGTAAAGGTTTCTGAAACTGAAGATCATGTACCCGTTTTATGTAATATACCTTCAAAGCAGTGAGGGATAATGATAATGCAATGGTGTTTTGTAGGAAATAAAGGCTCACATGCCAGCTTTTGGCTATGTTAATCCTTCTCAGAATGTGTTCTGTCGACTGCAGTCTGAAAACAGTTTTGTACCTAGATAGTGTGTTAAGTATCTCTAGGCCTTTCCCACTAGCTTGAAGGGCCTGTTACCAGTTTTACTATGGCCACATAATGGAGTGACCATTTTAAGGATTTAATTGTGATGTGATCTTTTTTTAAAAGAGGAAATTGGTGCTATAAGTGTTAGTAAACTGCTACAAATAATTTGTGGAGTGACACATCTTCATAACAAAACTCTGCTCTAAACTAAAATTAAACAGATGACCAATTTGTTAATGTGCACTGAAGGTTAGCTCAGGACATAGGTGCTTGCATTGAGAATTGATCATAAATTGTCAGCTTGATATGGATAGGATGCAAAGTGAACTCAGCATGAAAAACATACCTATTAATGAAGTTGAGAACATTTGCTATTGACAGTTGCTCTGATACAGTTACTGTTGTGTCTGAGGGAAGGTAAATAGGATGCTGTGTGCTATGGAGAATGGCTGTGCTTAGATCAAGGGATGGACAGACACATTTATCTTCACCAGGGCTGGTTTCCCACCCTTTTAATTATTTTAATAAATATTAACCAAAAACAAAAAACAAACCAACGCCCCAAAACCCAAACAACAAACAAAACCACCACATATTCATTGTGTATATCCTCTTATGTTTTTAAGTATTGAAGCAGAGCATTGTTAGTTGTACACTGGTGAATGCATTTGAGTTAAATATTAGAAAGCTTGGTTTACAAAGCTTCTGTCTTGATTTCCCTCTCCTCCCCACAAAAAAGTATGTATTTGTTATACTTTATCTGTTTTTAGATTATTATAAGGATGTATCTTATTATAGGAGTACACCATATACTTTAGAGCAGCATCCTGTAAACACTTATGGATATGCTTACCTTTATGCACAAGCGTAAGTCCAATGGAATTCAATAATATTACCCAGGCACGTGAAGTTAAATGTGTTTTCGGGATCAGGGCCTTAATTGCTAGCTATAATCTTTCACAGTTTATTGGTTGGGGCCTTTACATAGGATATAGGTATTTTATAATAACACCAACATCATCGTATCTCTCTCAGATACTTTCAAATAGGAAAAATCAGTTATTAAACGCTTTAAATGGGGACAGGGAAAAATTGTTGCTGGACCTTCAGTACCATTGACTCTAGTCAGGAATAAATTGCATGTTTTATCATGACATACGCCTCTTAATCTTTCTAGAAAAGAAGCTTGTGTGAAAGATAAATTTGGCTGTAGTCTGCAATGTCTGTCTGTGTGTGGAGGAGGGGAGGTCACCGAGTGCTCCTTTTGTGTAAATGGGCTATGGAAATATCACATGGGAGAGAGTCAGTAGCTTTGTCAGTTGTGCACAAGAAAGACCAGTATAAAATTATACTTAAAGTATGAAATTATTCATCAGTTCATCCCTCTCCCTCCCTCTCTCCTTGAATTCCGATTTCCACTAACATCCATGCCACCTCTAATAGCAAGGAACAGGCAGCGCAAACATTACAGTCAGGATAGCATTTAAGTGTCCTTAGCTTGGACCAGTGGTTCTTAACCTGGGGTGAACGCATCCCCTGGGAGTGCGAGACATGCCAGATTTTTTTTAGAAGGTAAATCATTGAAAACACAAATTAAGCACAGACATGTAAGTACAACTACTTTGTTTAATCAAACCTATGTATTTATTAACATTATACATTTTTAAAACAATTACTGTAATATACAAACAAAAATATATCTATTTTAAAGATATATTAAAGATAGTTTAAAGAACTAACCTACTTCAATGATTTTTGATAAGGGGAGCGAGAACATATTTTGGGAACCAAAGGGGTGCAGGCTGCGGTAAAGGTTAAGAACCACTGGCTTAGGCAGTCTGTCTTCAGAATAGAAGCAAAATACCAATGTCTTTAAGGACTGATATTGGGGAGACTCTACTTGGGCCTATGCACAGGGCATATTAAAAAGACAGTAATACAAATAACATAACTCAAATGAATCTTCAAATAGATCGCTTTCATTTTTAGACCCCTTCTTATGCTACAAAATATACTATTACCAAGTTCTTAAAATGCTTCATATCCTTTGCCACATGTGGCTGGAACAAGATAATTTTTTGAAAACTGTTCTCAAAACAGATCTATCTAGTCTTGAAATGTTTTCCAAAATCTTTCAATAGAATTATGCGGTGTACGTATGTGTGGCAAAACTGTCTTAAGTGAAACTGTTTAAAAAATAACAAACCCAAAACAACTATTTTGATACACAGCACATTTTGTAGTGTTGATGGGGACTTCATGCCACCCAGCCTTTAAAAATAGATGTGTGTTCATGCAAATCTTCTATAATATGGAGAAAGCATATTTTAGTGCAGAAGTGGTATGTCTGCCTGAGTGGTATGTCATGCCTTTGTTTGTATGTGGGGTGTGGAGGAGAAACTTTTGTGAGTGTGTTTACTGTGGCCAAATCAGTCTGTCTGGGGATGTTTTGGGAAGCCAGTGGAAAGGTTAATAGCAACAGTAATAGGCATCAAGGCCAAACTTTGGCTACACCATCACATGGCTGTCGAAATATTGTCAAATTGCTTCCTGTTACTGAGGCAAGAACCCAGGTGTGTGTGTTCTGGGGGAGGAGAAAGAAAAGAGGAGGGGCTGTTAAGCTATTACACTTCCTAAGTGATTTCAACATTTACTGAATGGTTGGGACATCACATTGTGACCTCCTCTTCTACAATTCCTAAGCAAAGGTTATCCCCGGTTCACTGCTATTGTCTGATGCAATTAGGTTTTATTGACTAAGAAGAACTTAATAGGTTTCATTTATGAACCTTAAGTTTATTGCAATTAAGCCCTCTAAATGCCTAGAAGGCTGCTGCAATAACAAAGGTACTATTAATCAGGGGTCCCACCCCCCCAGAATATTTTCCCATGGTACATACTGTCAGTCCCTGCGGAGCCATCCTCAGGGCAGCGCCTCACCCACCAAGTCCAGACCATGCTCAGCCTGCGTCTTGCAGCTTGACCCACCCAGGTGAAGTGACACTCCTCATCCCTGTGAGGGGATGAGGGCTGCTTGAAGAGGAGTGAGGCTGGGCAGGGCTTTGGTGCAGGAGCCCTGACCCCTAAGCAGCAGCGAGGAGGAGCTGTTGTTCCTACAAACCCTCCATCACAATGGAGGGGCCAAACCTGAGTGGGCAGTGGGGTGGCCAGCACTGCTCCTCCTCGCCACTGCCAATGGTATGTACCGTGAGTAACATGCACACAGCTGGAGATACCACCACAATTAGAAGTTAAAAGAATGTGAACTTTTTGTGTATATTAGAAAAAGAAAAAAGGTATTTAAAGGGATAGCAGCAAACTCAGAGTCCCCATACAGCTAAAAATGTGTTTACAAGTAATATCTAAGATTACTATGAGAGAGTAGAAATAGACATAGTTCTCTTTGGTCTATGGATTTCATGGACTCATAGACTTTAAGGTCAGAGGGAACCATCATGATCATCTAGTCTGGCTTCCTGCACACTGTAGGCCACAGAACCTCACCCACCCACTCCAGCAATAGACCCCTAACCTCTGGCTGAATTTCTGAAATCCTCAAATCATGATTTAAAGACTTCAAGTTACATAGATTCCACCATTTACTCTAGTACAAACCAGCAAGTGACCTTGCCTACATTGTAGAGGACAGCAACCCCCCTCCCCCAGGGTCTCTACCAATCTTACTGGGGGTGGGGAGAATTCCTTTCCAACTCTAAATATGGCGATCATTTAGATCCTGAGTATGTGGGCGAGAACCACCAGCTAGACGCCTGGGTAAGAATTCTCTGTTGTAATGCAGAGCCCTCCCCCTCTAGTGTCCCATCTTTGGCAATTGGAGATAAATTTGCTAATAGCAGACCTGTGTGTACAGTCAGATTAATTGTTTTCCTTGGTGGCTCCATCCCCCCTTCCTGTTTGACTATTTCACAGAGCAACAGGAAGAATTTTTTTTTATAAAAATATAAGATGCAATTGTAAAACCATGACAGTTGGCAGAAGGGAGCTGAAGTAGTAGTAGCTGAAACTACTTTTAACTTGCTTATTTAAAAGTGAGTAGCTTTCAGGCTGACAGAGTCTTTTTAAAATGGTGAGGGGGGAAAAAAACTTGCAGCTGAAAGCTTAATGTGTAATAGAATGTACTTTCTTCTTTTGATTATGATAATGGCAGAAATGAAAGACTGTCAGAGGTAGGCATTTAATTGTTGTGTGCTCTGGTGCTGCGTCGTTGTCATCTTTCTTACTGCTGCCTATGTGGGGCCTTGTTTCAAAACTTGTGATCATATGCCAGGCTGTCATGCAGATTGGTCTCTCTGAGGTCCACTGATATCTGGTCCATGTATCAAGTCTTACAAGGTCTTACAAGTCTTACAAGTCTTACAAGTATCAAGTCTTACAAGTCTTACAAGTCTTACAAGTCTTATCAAGTCTTACAAGTCTTACAAGGTCTCCCCCGTGGTCATTTTCCATCCACAATCATTGCAAGAGCCATCCTATCGATAGAGGGCTCTGGTCTCCACTGCATATGCCCATACCAATGTAGCCTAGCCTCCCTCAGCTTATCTTCAAGTGGTGCAGCTCACATTTGGCCCCATAAAACCTGGTTTGGTTTCCTAATATGAAGCATCCAACCATTTGACCATCTCAACATCTTCAGTTCTGTGGTGGCGAGTATACTGGTCTCCTTTCTTATGGGTGGCCAAGTCTCTGTTCTGTACATTAGGATGGGTTGCGTTACAGTTTTATACTCTCTATCTTTTCACTTTATTGGCTTCTTTGTGTCTCAGAGAACAGAGGTCAGCTGCCATCATTTGCACCACACACAGCTTTAGTAGGATTCCCGGTGTCCTACCATCAGCAGCAGCCATTAATCCTAGGTCTTTAAATTCTTTCACTCTTCTAACCTTTCCATCTGTGACCTCCTTTATGCCAGGGGTGGCCAACCTGAGCCTGAGAAAGAGCCAATATTTGCCAATGTACACTGCCAAAGAGCCACAGTAATAAGTCAGCAGCTCCCCGTCAGCTCCCCCCAACTCCAGTGCCTCCTACCCGCCAGCAGCCCTGTCAGTCAGCACCTGCCACAACCAGCTGTTTTGCATGCGCAGAAGGCTTGGGGCGGGAGCAGTGAATGCATGGCAGGCTCGGGGGAAGGGGTGGAGTGGGGGCAGGGCCGGGCCTGGGGCAGAGCAGGGGGTTGAGCAGTGAGCACCCCCTGGCACATTGGAAAGTTAATGTTTGTAGCTCCAGCCCCGGAGTCAGCACCTATGCAAGGAACGGCAGATTAACCTCTAAAGAGCCGAATGCGGCTCCAGAGCCAGAGGTTGGCCACCCCTGCTTTGTGGTGAGTCCTCCTCCCTCAGTTATCATAGCCTTGGTCTTACCAACATTCACTCCAAGTCCAGCGTGCTCAAAACTATGTTGCCACTGTTCAAAGATGGCTTGCTGGGTCTCACAATCCTCTGCATATATCTCTAAGTCATCAGCAAACAGCATGTTCCACGGTGGCTCCCTTTGTATGTTCTCACTTATCACGTCCATGACAATTGCAAACAAAGAGGGGCGCAAATCTGTCTCCTGATGCAGACCAGTGTTTATTGGACATTCTTTACTCTAACCTGTCACAGGATGGAATCCCTCTCCCCACGCATTTCACTTTGCTGTAGATGGTCTTCTCTCCTTCATGTCATCCTAGTCAGTTATATAGCTCACCACAGGTCATACAGCTAAAATGTCCATATTTTGAGAGAAATCTGTATTGGGGGTGAGGGAGAAAAATATGGCATCCAGTTGAAGTAACCAATTGGAATTGTGCTGAATTATAAAGCACTGAGTTATAAAGCATGAGTTCATTTTTATTTTTAGTCTTCTTTAAAATGTGTACCAAAGGTCATAAATAGGACTGAATGATACAGTATCAGCAACTGTGTTCTGTACAACTTGTCAGTTCTATCCATTTGAGTAGCACCTAGTCATTCACATAACCTCTATATAGTTAACTGGCTGAAGGAGCTAATAAATAGTCCAAGATGTACTCTTGAGAGCCTAATATTTTACCTTTCAGTGAGGAATTGGATATAAAAAACTATATTGTTTCCAGCGTGAAATGTCCCAAATGGTTACAGAAATGGAAACCTGAAGTCCCTAGGTCTGCTATGTGATGACAAAAGGTTCTAGGGTAGCCCTTTTTATCTAATAGCTCTTAACTTTGGCTGTTTGTACTTAAGACGATTAAAAGGATGAGAGAAACTAGAAACTGAAGTTTTTTTTGTGTGCACCAGACATGCATGGGATAGACAGCTGCAGGATGACCTTTGCTGAATGGTTTTAATCTTCACCAGTAGAAGCCCTGGTTTCTAGGGTGAGGGCTAATGGTAGGTCAGTCCAGAAACTTCCCTAGGGCAAAGATGCCAATCAATTCTTAGATTGTGCTGGAGTTGGCATGTAAATGTGTTTTGTTTTTATTGTTTTGTGTGTTTTTATGTGGACTGCAGTCTGGTAGAGACTAGACTCACTGACTTAAGTGCAGATGGCCAGTTAGAAAAGGGAATGAATGAGTTGATTTCCTTTCCAATATGCTTTGAAACTAATTGTGAAATACACATAGATGAGAAAGTAACAGCGCAGTCAGCAAACTGACTGTCTCTTGAGCCGGTCTCCCTACCCTTCTCCTCCACGAGACAATTTTAAATGGATTATCTTCTGTTCATAAACTCTGAGTGCCATGAATGTTTAAGGGAAACTCTGTACAAAAGAATAGGGAATTTCACTTAAAAAACCCGTGGCACAATTATGGCCCCTGATTTTGGAACTGCTTTTTACACAGTAGATGTTTATGCCTTTATCAAAAGTAGGAAAGAAATCCATGAAGCAGCCACCCCAATACACACATAACAAATGAAATTTACTTAAAGTTATCTCTCTTAACATAAATGCATCACATTCCCTATTGATTTTTTTTTTTATTTAGGAAAACAATTAGATTTATGGATGCTCTGCACTTAGAAAAATATTGTTTTACATACAACTTCATCTGATTTCATAATGCAGTACATTGCAAGGAATAACATGTATTTTTTAAAAAAATTGTCTTCAGCAACCTGAAGTGATGTTCCTTTCCAGAAATTCAGGCCAAACTCCTGAAAAATCAAGTGCAATGTAAAAAAAACAAAAAAAAGCTTTTTTAATTTTTTTTTAAAGCTGATATTAATAGCACTTCAGCAATTGTTACTTCCATTTTAGATGCATAAAAGCATTTTTAGATACATGAGAATTAGCTTATATAATAGATGGGGATGTTAATTAGCTTATATAATACAGGATATGAAACAGCTTAAAGCTGCAAGCTTTAAAAAACCCTATGTTTGCAATGTGATGTTTTGAAAGCTAATGATATAGTGTACTTGCAATAGTATATCATTACAGAAAAGTCATACAACTCCAAATGTTTTAAAAATAATCCATTACATGCTGAAATGAAATGTCTTCCAAGTTACCTTTATTTACTGTTTCAGATGACTAGAAAGATTAGCTGTGTCAATCATTAGCACTTCTTACTTCATTTACTTTATGCAAAACTTATATTGGGAGTTTCTCCTATTATTATTAAAACTATGTAGAAGGCCATACTTTCATATTGAGGTTTTGGTGACCTATACAAATCACTTAAGGATTTTCTTAGTTCATAGCTCATGATAAAAATACAGGCTTATGTTGTATTCTTTGATTTTGTTTGTTCCGTTTACATGGCCTCAGAAGCATTAGAAAATACATTTGTACAACCAAAATGCCTATACCTCATGAGCCTGATGAATATATACAGCCTTTCTAAGTAGTAATTGAGGTATGTTTCCCATATACTATGGGGCTTTAGCCCAAAAACTTCTGTTAATTATAATGTAGGTTGTACTGTTTACTGCCTCACAGATCAAGTTGAAAGTATACCTATTGCCATGTAATTGTTTTCTGGAATTAAGAAAACAGGAGTTCCTTTTGGATTGGAAATTCTGGGGACCTGTGTCTGCTGCTTTTAGCATTGGGATGCAACAGTAAAGGCATTTTCCAATTTCTGTACTTTGCAGGAAATTCAAAGTTTTTATAGACACAAGAAACCTTCTACCTCGTGACAATTGCTACTACTTTAGTGATAATACTGCTAGAAAAGTTCTGTGATGGCCCAGCTGGAACAGTACACAGCCTATCCTAGTGTTAACCCTCAACCTTACTAATGCAGATCAATACTGGTCAGTGATGGGGTCTGTTTTTTTCACTCTGTTGACTTGTGCTTAGGACATGGTATATTTATCTGTACTATTGACTGAGAGTCAGACAGCATGAAGTGGTTTAACTAGAGTTGCATTCTTACTGTAAATCTTTTCCAGTAAGTAGGAGTCTTTTATGAGCAGTGATTATTCTTTTTTTAGGAGTTGATATGGGGAGAAAACATAACTCTTTAACCAGGACCAGGGGAAAAAGATTTGTCAGGAGAGGATACAGTGCTCAATTTAGCAACTAACGTGGAACAGCTATTTCCTTTCCATTTGCAGTATCAGGAGAAAGGTGAATTGATTTCAAATCAGTGATTTTAAACAGCTGATTTTAAACATGATTTAAATCAGCAAGCAGACAACCTTAAATAGTCAATTTTAACATTGTTATGTATTTGTACTTTTTAGTTGTTTCCCTAAGAAAGGTTGATTCTCCCTGGTTGGTAACTTTTAAAAACATGTGGATTGGCAACTAGCTATAGCCTTTTACACTACATTTGGTGGTTGCTTTTGCTAACCAGTAAGATAAATTATATCTATACACATTTATTTAAGCAGTTATATAGCTTAACCTATATTTACGCATATTCTTAATTTTTACTTTATTGTAGAAAATGGTGAATGGGGCATTTATGTATCAAATTAATTTTTACTTATGATTTGTGTCAAGCTCCATTCACATGGAAATTCAAATTCAATTAAAATATACAAAACATTTATATTTTTAATTAAATAAAACTATCTTTAAATCTCCTGGATACATAAGGAAAACAGGTTTATCAAGTTCATCAAAATATGTTTTTTGCATTTAAAACTAATATATTTTAAAGGAAGTGTTATTTGTAGTTGGTGAATTGAACTGATTGTTTCTGTTCACCAAGTCCTTCAAGATTTTAGAACTAGTAGATCTCAACCTCATGTCTCATTTTAATTTATAGAATGGAAGAAGAAAAAAAGCTTTTCTGCTTTTTCAAATTCCAATTGGTTCCTTAACTTTGAATGAAATAGTTATTGAACTGACTTATCTGAATAAACTGAAATGAAGAAAATATTCTCTCTACACTTGCAGAACAGGCTTCTGCTGTCAAAAGCTAGTTTAGCAGTTCAGCAAACTCTGATACAGGTTCTCAGCCAGTCACTTCCACCTGTTCAGTGGTTTGACTTTGTTTAAATCTTCAGCAGCAAATATATACCGCTTAATATTATTATATTTTGTGTTTAATTTAAATGATTTTAATATATTATAATAAGCTTAAGTCTTAACCTAGGTTATCAATTTCAAATTTAATTTTAAATATCTGATGTTTAAATGTTTTTATTTTAAATAATTGATTTGTATCCATTGATACAGAGCAGTGCCTTATGTAAAATATTTTCCAGGCTTTAAGGCAAGTGGCAAAGGTTGCAAGTGAATATAGAAAATGAAAAACATGGCACAACTGTTCTTGAGCCAAAGGTCATAATTAGTTTGGGGAATGGAACAAACCTTGGGAGACAAATGGATATTGGGGGTTAAAATTGTCCCCTCTGTTGGTGTTCTTCCTTCGATCCCACACCCAGAGTGAGACCAGTACCTACTTCAAGCATGTCTCTACACTGTGCTCTCAGATTTAATCAACTGTGTTTGGGAATGCAACTTCCTTAATTGGAAAAGCAATTCCTTTAGGATCCTTTCCCAAGTGTACGCCCACTGCAGGTACTTTCCTCTTGTTAGGCATTGTAGAGAGGCACAGTGCTTTCGGTTGATGACCCTGCATACAAGTTTGGATGAAATGTCATCCATATCCATGGATTAAGTGATTTAAACTCACAAACTTTCTTTTGCCTGCTTCTCTTCTCTCCTCCTCCTTCTGTCCACTTTCGCTGAAGAATTATTAACAGGGGCTGAGGGCATAATTGTTGCATCCCACTGAAATCTCAGAGTAGAAATAAAAGATCAAAGCATTAAACAAACAAACAAAACCACTCTCCCACCCCCCCCCCCGCCCCCAAGTTGGGGCTATTTGTTGTAGAGGAATAGCATTGACCGTCTTGAGTAGGTATGAGTTGGGAGGGAAAAAAATAGCCATAATTGTTACAGTCACATCAACCTATTTGTGATTTTTTCCATCTGTTTTCCATGTCCTGCCACTAAAGAAACAACATTAAAAGAATGAGGCGGGCCCATGACACTATTTTATCAAATGTTAAGCACAATTGGCTTGGGTTGCTGCACTGAGGGAGGGACACAGACACTCCTCCCATATACATAAGGCCTGGTGTATACTTGTAAATTAGGTCAGTATAACTATGTCACTCAGGGATGTGAAAAATCCACACCCCTCGATGATGCTGTTAAACCAACCTAACCCACGCTATGTTGACAACGCTATGTTGTCAGGAGAATTCTCCCATTGAGCTCAAAACCGCCTGTCGGGGAGGCGGATTACTGGTGCAAAGAGGAGAACCCCTCCCTTCGGCCTAGGAAGTGTCTTCACTGAAGCACGAGAGCTGCGCAGCTGCAGCCTTTTAAGTGTAGACAAGCCCAAAGGTTATTTTCCTCTCTTCCTTCACCTCTCATCAGTATTCATCCATCCCCCTCATGCTCTTTAAGCTGCAGATTTCAAAAAGATAACATTTTTCTTTCTCCCCATATCGAGATCTTGATCTCATCTGTGTTGACATTTTAGTTTTGAGAGGGAAAATGCAGTCTGTAAAGTTTCCATTAGTCTATAAGGTATTTAATAAGCGTTGAAAACATGAGCTGGGTTTCTTGGCTGAGCTAAGCAGAGCAAGCCATTCATATGGTTTTGTCCTCGCCCAAAGCAGAAAAGATTCTTTAGAACAAATAGAGAACTTGGCTGTTACAACGTCCCCTTTCCTTCCCCTCCCATTCTCCACCCTTTTCCAGAAAATGAAATGTTTATGAATAAGGGCCAAGTTCCTAATAAAGCAAGTGAAAACATAGCTATAATTTGTAGTTGAGAATACTGTGTGCAGTGTATGTGGCCACACATTCCTTTGGCAAGATGTTATTTGAGTTCCCCTTTAGCATATAATTATTATATCATTGCTTATAGAGAGAATTTTTTGTCAACCACTAAACTGCAGTGTTAACTCCAGATTTTAATGGATCATTTCTGAAGATCTTAGGAGAATCAACTCTTGTCATTTAATGTCTTCTGATTTAGGATAACATAAGTCTCACTATAGAAGCAGTGTAGGTATAAATAGGTTAAAATATAATATGCAGTAAGTGTGTATAGTAGGTGTAGAGATATAAATGAAATCTGTCTTGACATGCACACATGATAACATTTTTCTTGCTTGTTTACAAAATGAAAGAATTTTCTTACCAGAGACAGATTTTCTGTTTAAAGCAGTCTCCCCAATTCTCTTTGAAGTGTTAAATCCTCCTAGGGTTTCATTTTTTTGGCACAGGAGGAGTGGCTGTTTAAACAGCCAACAACATAAGCTTGCACGGGAGCATTCCTGTTTTATTTTTGTTTCTAGGTCTGTTTCCTGTGTTGGGGGAGGGGGAATGAGAACACAGCTGCTCCCAAGAAGTTCAAGATGAAGCTACTTCTTTCAGTGTGTGTGTTTTAAGTGTTGGTCAGACTTTCTTACTGGAAGATTTGGTAAATGGACGTTAGTCTAATCTTCTATTGCTCTTTTATGGGCGTGTTGCAAAAAATGCCCGCAATATGTGCAACACAAACAAACCAAACCCTCACATGAACAAAATGTCAACATGAGCTCTTCTAGAATGAAATAGATATTTGACCTAACATCCATCTGGTAGGGTGGCTGCTCAATATTTGTTTTTTTCCCCTCCTCCTTTTTAGTTTTTGTGTTTGCCAGCACACAAGATGAATGAGTTATTCTGCACCCCAAAGTTGAATCCCTTTGAAGCTTTATTACTTTGATAAAGTGTATACAGTAGAGAAGGAAGATCAAACATTCATACTGGATGAGGTGGTTATTGCAGTAGCAACCATTATAGTTAAAGTTGAAAAATAGTTTTGGGGCTGAAATTGCCCATGCGTACATAATCCATAACCAGAAATGAACTTTTTAAATGGTGTGCTGCTTTTTATTTCTTCAGTTTTAAAAAACATTTTTGAAACAAACCCTTGTCCCTTATGTTCAATCAGGGTGTTACTCTCACACTCACACACCTGAAGTGTTTTCGATCAAATTTGCCTTATATTGCAGGGCACAGATATAAAGAACAAGCTAAAAGGGGAGCAAATGGGTTCAGAAATTTTGAGTGTTTAAAATATTTTCCTTGCATGTATGGTAGGATTTTCTATTATGAATCTTTGCTCATATAGACTTTAAAACATTGGGGCGAGTGGGACAGACATACACAATAGACTTTGTTGTTGATCTTTTCTGCTTAGGCATGGGTTTGAATGTTGGGATGGAGGAAGTGTGCACTACGTAGATTTTTAGGATGTATGAACTAAGAGGCAGAGATAATGGTGCTGCCTCTGCAAGAGGCACTTAGCCTAGGAAAATGAGTGCATAGCTGGAAGCCCAGAACTCCTGGTGTTAATCCTACCTGATTGAATAATGGAGTCCCTTAGCTCTGTTCCTAATTGTGCCGTGCCATGCCTTGCTAATTTTTATGCATATAAAAACACTTCATGAATTTCATATTAGCAGGCCTTACAATTCTTCTATGAAGTAGATGAATATAGTTATCCAGTTTTACATATGGGGAAACTGATACAGTCTCCTACTCTTAATATGTAACTTGGGATGCTGTCAGGTCTAATTTTGCCTAAAATTTAGGTTTTCCTTAAACAAGCATTTACAAAACCGAAGACCACTCAAAATTTTTCTGTGGTCTCTCAAAATTCCACTGAATACGGGTTCTTTAAACAAGGATTTGCTAACAGTATTTATAACCCAAATATTGTAGAATTTGTTAAGGCATGAGAGCCTAAAAGTGAAATTCACTAGAAACTGATATAAACAGAAGTGAAATGCAGAAGCCTATGATTGTTATCTATTATGATAAATAGCATGTACAGTGGATAGTAAATGCGATTATTAAAGGATTTTAACCATCAAAATTCTTGTGTGTTACACTGGTAAGAATGTTAAGTTTAAAAAAAATTATTTTAACCTGACAGAATTTGTCAATAACAACAAATAGTTAATAAGCCCAGCTCAGTGCAAGTTATGTAAAGAGACCACGACAGGCTCTTGTGTGAAATGAAGTAGGTGGACGTATGGAGATTTGTATGTAGGTTATGTAGAGAATCGGACAGGTGGTGTTGGTAAGGATTACAGCGGATAATACAAGGGGGAGCTGAAAGGGCAAGTCAAGGAAAAAAAATATGTGGGAGAGTAAAAGCATATTGGAAGGATGCCCAAGGGGGCGTGTAGCGCTTCCCGTTGGCTCTTAAAAATACATCCTCTTATTCACAATGATGTGAGAATATCACCAGTTCATTACATCTAGATGTATTTGTTATCCTCACCTGGAAATTAGAAAGGAGCATTAAAATTGCTTCTCTAATACTGAGGTTTGAGAAAAGTTGTGTTGCAGCTGATTTTTTTAAGCATTTGAATATCCATGCCCTCAGCAACTGGCCTCCCATTATTTTGGAGGTGGTTGTTTTTTAAATTCTCCCCAGACTTATTAAGAAGTGAGTATTTAGTTTTAATTAATTGTGGGCTCATGCCCACCTTTTTGATTGTATGATTTTCTACCAAAAAAAGAGGCCATATCATCGTATAAGTAACCTAAGTCCCAGGAGTTACATAAGGCAAAGTTTCTTCACCATTAAAATATATATAATATAATTAAGGCCGTTTTTGTCATGGATATTTTTTAGTAAAAGTCAGGGACGGGTCATGGGCAATAAACAAAATTTCACGGAAGCCCATGACCTATCCCTGACTTTCACTAAAAATATCCCTGGCAAAAGGGGTAGGTGGGTTCAGCACCAACTGCTGTTGGGGCTGCCTGTTTCCCCGCTGCTGCGGTGTGTGGGAGCTCCAGGATCCCCCTGCCCATGGAGCTAGGCTGCAGTGGGGTCCCCTCACCCCCGGGGCAGCTGGGAGCTCCCAGGTACCCCCATCCGCGGGGCTGGGCAGCTGCAGAGTCCGCTGGCTGCCCAACAGCATCTGGGCAGCTCCAGGGTCCCTGGGGAGTCCCCACTGCCTGCCGGCTGGGCAGCTGCAGGTGGTCCTCCACCTCTGTGGTGGCTGGGCAGCTGCAGGGTCCCCCCCACCAGGTGGGGGCTGGGAGCTTCAGGGGTGGGGCTAGCTGGGAGCTCCAGCCCCGGGGCAGAAAATGTCATGGAGGTTAATGGAAGTCATGGAATCCATGACTTCCATTGACCTCCATGACATTTTCTGTGACATAATCGTAGCCTTAATTATAATATTTTAAAAAGTGATTCAGGCCCCAATCATCAACAATACTGTAAGTACTACATATTCATCATGCACTGACAATTTTTTTAAGTTAAGTGCAGTAGGTAAATAATCAAAGTAACAAAATACAGATAGATACTTCTCAAAGCTTATGTTTACAGTTACATAACACTGTATAATTAAAAAAAATGAATTAAAAGGACAAGGTAGAAGAATAAGAAATGTATATGTACTGTCAATATGTAATTCTGTTTTTATACACACCCACAGTTTAGCTAATTATTCCTCATTTGAATTTTCCCAAGGAAGTCAGAATACTTGCCATACCATGTTAAACCAATTAATTTTCATGTGTAAACTTGACAGTAGATTTCTCAAGGATTTCCAGTCTGCTTCCACCCTCACAATATAGTGAGGTGTGGTATTTCAAAACTTGGCTGCTACTGTGTACCTGGGAATGGTGAATCCGCTTTAATTAGATCTTTTTTTTGATGCTCAAGCCTTCCAGAGTCCCAATGGATGCATGACAGGGTTGAGGCAGAAATTACACTCCTTAATACTGCTATATGCATACGTACATATTCACAGAGTTTTAGTACTTGAAGAATAGACTGCAACTTCTAAATAAATCAGTATTTATATAAGCACACAGATAACAGAATAGTGTGAGTCCTGTTACCCCCTTGAGAATTCTTAACGATAAGGTGAATAAGTCTAGAGCAGGGGTTCCCAAACTTGGTTCGCGCCTTGTTCACGGTAAGCCCCTGGCGGGCCACGAGACGCTTTGTTTACCTGAGCGTCCACAGGTATGGTCGCTTGCAGCTCCCAGTGGTTGCGGTTCACTATTCCAAGTTTGGGAACCCCTGGTCTAGAGGAACTTGTGAGATATTGATGGTGATTTGAATTACAATAAATATTTGGCTGATATGTATCTAAAGAACAGGAGAGGTCCAGATTCACTTTTGGTGTTAGCTGGTGCAAGCCTACTGGCTACCATATGAGCTGCCCCTGTTTAAACTAGAACTAAATTTGATAAGGGGTCAGAATTCTGTTCACTGGTACATGACTTTGTAGCGAGTTCTAGTTGTAATAAATGATTGAAATAAGGCCCCACCTCTTTTGCTTAGTAGTTGTTTTTTTAAAAAAATAAAAACAAAAAAGCTCCTAGAAACAAAACATGAAATCCACCACAGTCTATCTTCCTGAGATCTCTCTCTGATATGAACAAACTAGAAAATTACCCATATATAAATGCATGGCTCTGTGTACGAAAGATGTTTGGGACTGAACTTGACTGCATTTTGTGATAAGTGCTACGCATACTACATTACTATGTACAGTAAACACTCAGCGACTGTAGGCGGAACATATAGTGACGCCTATAGTTCTGGTTGCACAAGTATTTCCATTGTAAAATGTCATGTTCACTTGCATATTCTGTTGGAATGAACTTTGAAGGGATTGTTCTCAGTCCTGGAGCAAACTTTTTGTGGACACTTTGAGAAAAAAGGATTAATCTGTCTTTGAAAATGAAGAGTATGATGTACTGTAGTCAGAATTGAATATAATTTGCACCATTATTTAAAATTAGAAAAGAAACTGTGATTTTTTACTTTTAACAATCTAGTGCCCCAGTCATAGGTACCCTGAACTTGAAATAGTTTCTAAGTCATAGTTGTGCCTTTTGCTGATTTAGTGACAATCCAGTTATAGAGGTTTAAAAACATGCATTACTCACGTGCAGTGGTATATTTTTCAATACAATCTACTACTAATATTGTATCAGTTATGTTAATACCACAGGTGTGTTTGTTAGGAGAGTTTGTAGGGAGTTCTGCTTGGTTTTCTATCATCTGTGAACGGGTGTAGAGAAAGAACCAGGGCTCAGAAAGAATGTTTCCTCCTCCCCTTCTTAGCAGTAAGGTGCATAGAAAAAGTGGTGGGGCCTCATGATGCTGTACAGTATGCGCCATCTGAACTCTACTTCTTCTTCGTCACCTTGTCCCATTAGTTTGGGTTGGTGACTCTTGTTCTTTGTCGCTAAGTATTCTTGTCAAGCATTTGTTCCAAGCTGATCCCAACCTTCTTCATGTCCTCCTTCAGTGTCTTGAATCAGCTTATTGTAGGTCTTCCTTTTGATCTTCGCCTCATGATGACTACTAGTTCTTGTACTCTCTGGCCAACATATCTCACATGACCAACCCAGCCATCTCAATCAATACTCCCTCAGCTTTTCTGTGATGGGTGCTGCCTGTCAGCTGACCAAGATAAGGGCGGTCTAGACTAGTGCCAGAGCAGGCAGCAGGCTTAGTGTTTGGAGTTAGTCGCCAGAGCCAGGGTCAAAACCGGAAATCAGGAACTGGATACCAGAGCCAGGAGGTCGAGGTGGAGTCCGTAATAAGAAGCCAGAATCAGAGGTCCAAACTGGAGGTTGGGAACTGGAACGAGCAAGGTGTCAGCAAGGAAAGGTTTGAGGCATGGACAGGACAGAGGCATGGCTGGGTACAGAGCAGGAGAAGTGGGAACAAGGTAATGCAGGAACTGGTACAGTGGTAGGCATGAGCTTTGAGAAGCCAGCAAGCTGCTGCTGTTGCTGGTCCCGGAAGACAATCAGGTTGCATGGCTAATCAGGCAACTGCTGCAGGTCAGTTGTACTGATGAGGTGCCTGAAGACAAGCTCTGTTGCGGGCCCTGGTTCCTGACACTATCTGCATCATGGCTTATACTGTTTTACTGTGTAGCCTATCAGCTCTCATCTTACCTAGTGACCATCTTAGTATGTTCGTTTCGGCAGTGTGAAGTAGTTGTTCTCCCTTCCTCATTAGCAGCATTCCAACCTGACCTGTATGTCATAGCTGGCCTAATTGTGAACTTACTCACTTTGCTCTTTAGTTTACTTGGCATATTTTTATCACAGAGAATTTCCATCAACTCCTTCCATTTATACCAAGCAGTCTTCATGCGGCTTCCAACATCTGCATCCACATTCCCATACAGTTCAACATTGAACTGAGGTATTAAAGTCTGTACAACAATTGACCCTTTCATTGACCCTCTCAATGAAGCATTACATGTATTCCGTTTCTTGTCAGCTGATTCATAAGCCATTTTCTTCTAAGGCAGACATCCATAGTTCTAGGTCCCTTTCTACTTTGTATTTATCTTCACGATGCAACATAATGTCATTGGCAAAAATTATGCTCCTTGTAGCCACTCCCCTAATCTCTTGCATCAAGGTGTCCATTACAACTACAAATAGGAATGTGCTTAGGGCTGATCATTTGATGTAGACCTTTACAGTGTATCCGTAGCTGCTTCTTGCTACTGTTGTGCTACCCTTGTACAGGTCCATCATAGTCTAAACATATGTATCTGGCAGATTGCATCACCGTAAAAACTGTGTCATAAACCTCTAAATCCATAAACACTGTGTACAGTTCCTTGCATTTCTCACTGTACTTCTCCTGCAATATTTGGCCTAGAAACACTGCATCCATTGTTGACTTCCCTGGCATAAAACCGCAATTGGTTGTCACTTACTTGGATGCTCCAGTCCTTTCCAAAGTTTTTTCTTGATAATTCTTTCAAGCCATTTCATTATGTGACTCATTAACTGGATGGGTTGGTAATTAGTGCACTCTTTTATATCTCCTTTATGCTTGAAGATAGGGATCAATGAGCTCTTTCTCCACTCATCAGGCATTTTTCCAGTACGGAAAAATAAGTAGAATAACTTCGTCATCACTACTCCCTCATAGTCTAATGAGTTAAATTCCTCAATTGATATACTCTCTGGCCCCATTGCTTTCCCTTGTTTCATCATCTTTAGCATGGTCTGAATCTCCACCATGATGGTAGGTTTTGCGAGATTGTTGCTTGTGCATATTTCCCTCAGTAGTTTCTTTGCATCTCTTCATTAAGCAGTTTCTTATAAAACTGCTACCACCTCCTAATTTCACCACCTTCCACCAGTACTCTTCCGTTTTCTTCTATTACACACTTTACAACTCTGAAATCCTCTGTGCTTCTTTGCCTAGTTTTGGTTAATCTATATAGTCCTTTCCCCCCTTTCTTCATTAGTAATCCTGCATATAAGGCTTTGAAAGTCTAAACTTTAGCTTCCACAACTGTTCTTTTCATTGTTTTTCTCTCCCAGCTTGTATTCCTCATAACTTTCTACTTTTGTACTTTCTGCCATTGCTTACACTTTTAGCCCTTCTTCACTGCCTCCTGCACATCGCTGGAACACTACCACCTCTCCTTCCCATGAAATTCCCTTCCTTTCTTTTGGCCACAGGCAGCATATGAAGCTTCTGTAGTATAGTGGATATTTCCCCTCAAACCTCATTGATATCATTGTGGTTGGTTTGGTCACTGTCCAGCCTTCAATGGACATCATCCTTAAATCCCAGACTTCCCTACTCACATCTTTTGTCCTCACACTAGAAGTCTATTACAAGCAATCTGTTGCTATACTATCTGCTCTCCCAGGATCACTTTACAGTCCATTATGTTTCTTTTGGGCAGGAAATAGTTGATCTGGACCTGTTGGCCTTGCTCTTGTACATAACTAAGTGCTCCTCCATCTCTACCAAGTATGAACTGACAAGAAGCAGGCCATAAGCTATGGCTAACTCTAAGATATCTTCAGTGACTTAATTTCTGGTTCCAAAGTGTTGTCCTCCATGACAATTATCATAGTCCTCACCATGTTCTCCCACAAGTCCATTGAGGTCTGCTGTGATAATCAAGTACTCAGCTTGTGGTACTTCACTTCACATCACTTGGTCCAGTGCTATATGGAATTCCTCTCCCACCTCCTCAGTCATACAATCAGTCTGCAGCACATATCTGCATATATCATTAAATATTTGTTCTCTGCTCAGTGATATTCTAACTTTCATCAGTTAGTCAGTCTTCCTTTAAATGGCCACTACCTTATCCTGTAGTATTCCTGCTATGATTATTCCTGCTCCATTCCTTCTTGCTGCTGAGCAGTGATACTTTATCTTTACAACCCTTCCTGTTGTTCATGGAATCAGAATTCTACTGCTGTCAAGCAAGGTGTTGCACAAAATGGGGTTCTTGTAGTTCAATTTAACTTTTTCTAGCCATGTTTAGGACTTTTATATTCTTAGTTCTAGTTATGTGTGTTACTCTGTCTTCTCTTCTCTCTTTTCTGGCCCACTGGTTTGTCTCATCCCACTGTTTTCTTGTCTCTTTATTCTGTACATTTTTTGATGCAGGGACTGCCATTATATTTTTACAGCACCTAGGACAATGAGATCCCAATTTGGTAGGCTTCTGGATACTACTGCAGTTTAAATATTTAAAAAGAATACTTGTGTTCTCAAAGTGAATTATCACTGGTGGAGTCTGTTCAGGTGCTGATTTAAGTGAAAAATGCCCCATTTTCTCTATCCTTTGTCTTCATCCAATTGCTACAGTCTTTGAAAACCTTAGATCAGTTTACTGAATCTGACATGGAAAAGACATATTTTTACATATATATTTTTTCAAACTTAGTGAGGCAGACTAGAAAATGTTTATATCAAAGCCCTTTTCAAGTGCATGGAATAAAACACAGGTAGTGTATTTACTGTGTAGCTACAGCATAGGTTCATCTCAGTTCACACTTTCAAACTACTTTCCATTTTTATTGGCCCTGTGATGAGTTCCCCCCAGGGTGCCACCCAGAACGGGGGTACCACTGAGCCCCCCGACCCACCAACTGTGGCTCCCTTTACACTGTATTGCTGTGTACAGCCTGCACTTTCAGCAGCACACATACAGCTAGGGGCACATCCAGCTGCAGTTACATATAGGGGCTGAACACAGCGTCTGCATGGGAAGGCTCCAGCTAAGGAACTTCCCAGCTACGCAGGCACGCACCCACCTCCGGAGTGTAAACCCCAAATTATATCATCTTGAACTGTACAGCGTAAGATCATGAAATTCGCCCCCTCCCTCAATGTGGAGAAGAAATATACAGCAGCTTTCTGCCCCGAGTTACAACTCTCGCACACACTCATTTTAGAGAAAGCAAAAACAAGTTTATTATCTACAAAAGACAGATTTTAAGTGATTATAAGGGATCACAAACAGATCAAAGCAGATTACCTGGCAAATAAACAAAACACACAAACTAAGCTTAATGTACTACGTAGATTGGCTATGAATAGCAAATCCTCACCCTAAGTGATGATTCAAGCAGGCTGCAGATTCTTAAGGGGCAAGCTGCACTAGCTTACAGTTTTGAATCCCCAGGTGTTCCATTCACAGGCTAAAAATCCCTTTAGCCTGGGTCCACCACTTCCCCCAGTTCAGTCTTTGTTCCTCAGGTGTTACCAGGAGTCTCTTTGGGTGGGCAGTCAGTGAAGAACCACGATGATGTCACTTCCCTGCCTTAAATAGCTTTTACGTATGGCGGGAACCCTTTGTTTCAAAGCTTGGTTCCCCCGCCAATCAGTGGAAAAACACTGATATTCCAAGATGGAGTCCAGCACCAGGTGACCTGGTCACATGGCCCTGTAGTGTTACAGCAGCCATCGCTCGGAAGCTGTTTGAAGTGTCCTCAGGAAGGCCACCAGGTAGGAAAAAAAGCTTCTTCTAAAGCCGATCGCTTGCCCCTGAACCACCAAAGAAAAGATTACTGAAGTGTTTAAAGACCCTGGAGAGCACTGAGGAAAATGCTGACATACTTGAATAGATAATCAGTGTTGCTAACTTTCATTGTGAAGTTATGCAATTTTTGGCCCCTGCTGGAGCCAGTCTCATGATGACATGAAACACTCCAGTCTTTATGTAAATATTAGTGCTACCATGGGGATGGGAAACCCCCTCTGATTGGTTGCCTTCCCCACTTGCCTGCCTTCTGGGGAAACAGGGCTGCTGCAGGAGTCTGAAGCTCTCTTCCCCCATCCCATGAGGACCCAGGAGAAGTTGTCAGGTAGGAAAGAGTGAAGAGAGGGAGCACTTTATGCCATGGTCAGAGGACGGGAGTGGGATGGAGGGAGCAGAAAAAGCCCAGAAGCTTTAGGCAGCCCAGCTCACTCCTCCTCTTCTGTGAAAAATGAGTCTGCCCCTCTCCCCTCAGTCCCTGACTCTGCTCCCCCAGATGTGAGAAGGGGAAGAAGAGGACCCTGTTGCAGCTGCTCACTCTCAGGCCTGAGGGTTGGGATTGAAGAATTCCTAGCAGTGCATTGATGAGCATGGGGCAGATGTGGGATTGGGAAGAGCATAACTGGTGGGCTGGAGGATGGGCAGATGTGGGGCTGGTAGGGGCTGGAGAGAAGCTGGAAGCTCTGCACCATCAGGCAACCAGCAAGAGCTCCTGCAGCAGGGGCAAGTCACCTTATTGTGTGAACTTGAGAGAACTGGCAATACTCTAATTGCCAGACACACATTGGGGATGGGTAGGGGGAGTTCAAAAATTAAAACACAGAGCAAAAAATCCAATATAATCTTTTTTAAAAAGTGCCTTTTGGTGTCTGGCTTGTGATTTTTTTGAATTTCTAGGCTTGGCGTTACTGAGAGATGGACTTGTACATGCTTGAGCGTTTTAATAAATCTGGGGCTCAATTAATTTTATATGATTTTTTTCCAGATCTTCTTGACTTAAAACTTGGAAAGCTGATCAGTTAATTATTAAAGAATCAATTAAAACTCTTCTGCACTCTCCAACTTGCATTTCATTCTATATTCCGCCTCCCTTTACGGAGTCTCTGGGGTTAGCATCTGTAAACGCACTGTGTCAGTGGGTAGGGGTGCTATCTGCTTCTGAATACACAAGAGATTAACTTTGGATTCACTTTTTCCTCTTCTTTTATTGGTGCTTTGGGGGAAGGGCTTCTGTCAGGGAGGTGTAAGGAAGAGAGGCATTCCATTGGATGGGCAGGACTCAGTCATCAAACAGTGAGGTCTAGTTTAACCCCCAGGATTTGGGACTTGTATTTTAGTGAGTATGTGGGTGTGCGTGTTACCGGATGTATGATTATATAAATTTTCTCAAGTCTAACAGACCTAATAATTTTTGCTTTGATGGTTCTACCATATTACAGTCACCTATGGCTGGTGTTTTTGACTTTAATGTGACCAGCTCTGTTTTATTTTTAACGATGAGGCATTTCCTTTTTCTTCCACAATTGAAGTAGGATTTCAACCTAGCAAACTCTTCAATAATGTAGATAAACTCTCTCTCAATTATATTAGTTTATTCTTTATAGGAATAGGGCGAAAATTTTCAAAAATTACTAGTAATAATGGTGCTCATGAAATACCTTATAGGAGCCTACAGAGACAAGGTGGGTGAGGTGATATTTTTTATTGGACCAACTTCTGTTGGTGAGAGAGAAAAGGTTTTGAGCTTCCACAGGAGCTTAGCACTCTGTAAGACCAACAGAAGTTGGGCCAATAAAAGATATTCCCTCACTCACCTAGTCTCTCTCATATCCTGGGACCAACACGGCTACAACAACACTGTGTATTACAGGAGCCTGACTTTTTTCTTGAAAATCAACGTGCTTTAAAGTCTCACATTTGACACCCAAAAATCACGAGGGAGTTTTGAAAAGTTTGGCTGTTGCATCTAACCAGATTAAATTCCTTTCATCTAGTGGAATTTATAAACTCTGCCAGACCACTGGTAAAAGTTATAAAGTCCATTGGGACCCAGTGAAGCTGTCAGGAGTGATTTGGGTGTCGGTTTCAGAATGTCTATCACCTGGCCCTGTTAGGCCTATGCACCAGACTGCAAGTCGGATTATTCAATAAAACAAACATGAAGTTTCTAGTCCAAACTGGCTTTATAACATTTTTTGATGCACCAATTTTTCCTAATGAAATATTTTGTCTAATTAACTTCCAGATTTAAAAAGAAAAAAAAAAAAAATCCCTGTGGCTAGAGACCACACATGCAAAATTTTAGGAAGAAAGGAAATATATTTTTAGTGATGGCTAAGATCTGTCTTACAATGGAAAGGAAGTGATGCTCTTAATTATGGACAATAGTACGTAGGCTATGTCTACACTGTTCCACAGTTTGGACTACAGGGGTGTGAGTAGCACTGCACACCAAGGTAACTCCATGTGGATGCTCCAGGCTCAAACGAAAAGGTTCCGAGTTCACGATAACATAATTCTCTTCAAACAAGACCACATTAACGCAAACTAGGACCCTCTTTATTCTGAGCCTGCAGCATCCATGTGGGGGAATGACAACACAGCACTTTGGTATGCACTATTATTCACACTCCTGTAGTCCACTGCAGGGCAGTGTAGACAAGCCCTTCGTGTGTGTATATATAGAAGCTTTTATACTGAAAGCCCTTTACACACATGAACTAATTAGTATAATTTACAACCATGGAGCTATTACTGTTGCCCCAGAATGTATATGTGTGTCTGTGTGAGAGATGCTAATGTGTTCACAGTCCTAAATAATAATATGGTCAAATTGATTTTGCTTGCAAAATTAGCGAGACCAGTGTTTCATCAGTCATGCTTATGGGAGTTAGTAGCTGTACTTTCTATGGCCCTTATCCGACAAACTCTAATGCATGCTATCGAACTGAATGAGATTAGTTGTGTGTAAACATGTGCAGGGTCAGGGACTGTGCTCTCAGAGAGTATGTTGTAACTTCCACAAAGCCTCTGGCCCGGTTATCAGGAAATTCACAAATTTGTTTCTAGAGTGAGCAGAACCACATAGATGACCTCAGAGAAGTTACAGACTTCACCAATATAACCTACAGAGCTTTTAACTGTACTAAGTCCCATGTTTCAGCCTTCACTGAAGTTATAAACTGTATAGTTTCTTATCTTACGGTATCACAGTTGTTACAGTCTAAAGGAGCTTTGACGTTTCCCTAAGAATTAAGAGTTAAACACATTAACAAAAATCTATACTATTTAGAACACAGGGTGAATCAATAAAATACTCAACTCCTCCTCTTGCTTGACTCTCAGCATTACCCTGTGAATCTAGAACAGTGGTCCTCTTGGGAGTTAAACTTCACCTCCCAGTTTCAATGGAGAGAAAGAGAGGGAAAATACCCCCTTCCTCAACATTTCAATGGAGGAATCTGTTTTTCATCAAAAATAGTACAGTAGTTCATTTTAACCATCTTCTATAAGTATACTGGTATCTGTATCATTTTACTTAAGTAGACAGGACCAAAATCTCCAACAGCCAGCTCCCACCCCCTGCTGGAGTCCAGTTGCCCATCTTGGGCTCTGGTTATGTACTGTTGATTTCTCTTTCATTTCCTCCTCCATTTTCCTTGTATGCTTATTATTTATTTGTGTAACTGTAATGACTAGAAGCTGCAACAGAGATCTGCACCTGTGGAGGCTCTTGCTAAGCCTGATGATGTCAGCTAAAGTCATAATTATGATTCATAATCAGGTTCTTTCCAGAATTTTTTCAGTAGGTAGCTAGGGCAAGGGATGGTTAGATTTTTTAAGTTAAGCAGACCAGAACACCTGGAGAAGTGTTCTCTGGAACAGTATAGTTAGAGTCCTGTGCAGATACAAAATTTGTATCCACATCTGAGCCGCAAAAATGGTCCGCAGATATAAAGAGGATATCCACAGATTTGCAGGACTCTAGATACAAAATTTGTATCTGCATCCGATTCACGATCCCCCAAAATGGTCCGTGGATGTAAAGCAGATATCTGCAGATTTGCAGGGCTCTAAGTATAGTATGTATTTTTTCTTATCGGAAAGTTTAAACAGAAATTCTTTTAGGAAAAAACAAAAAAACCAGCCAATGGTACTAAGACAATTCTACAGGTTTAAAGAAATGTATTAATATAAATATTCCTGACATTTCCCTTTTCCAAAGTCTAGCTTTCAACAGTTTTGTGATCTAGTCTTAATCGGTTATAAAAAATGCTCCACATAGTTAAGCAAAAATTCCCTTCATTATTACTCAAACATTAATTAAAACATTATGTTCAGTGGTTGGATCTAGGTATAAATATTCACTATATTTGAAATTTAGATTTTGGGTTGAATCAGTGGAAATGGTTAAAATGACAAAACTCATCAAAACAACTTCCTCTTCAAATCTAAAATCACCCAAATTACTTTATCCTCAATTTAACCTCACAAAACTGAAAAGCTACATTGTAAAATTACTTTTCCTTCCTATGGAAATACAGGTAGAAAGTCTTTGACCTCAGAGTAATTCCTCTATTATTTGACTCTGTTGGTAATTTTTCTAACAATGTGTTTTTTGTTTATTTTAAATCTCCCTTTCAATTAGAGCGAGATGTCATTAGACCAGGGCAGTGTCCCTTCAAGGACACTGGAGCTCTGTGCCTGTTTTAATAAGCTCAAAGTGTAGACTTACTCTAATGGCTGCCTCAAAGCTTTATTTCCTGCAGTAAAGTTTTCTGCATGATGTAGGTAGAATAGTTTTGCAGGTCTGGAGCAGCATATACAAAACACATAAACAAAGCTTTTTTCTTCTGCATTCTGGTGCAATGGCAGTCACTTCTTAGTTAAGGTTGCAACTGAATTTCCATTTCTAGCCTAATTTTGGTTCCTTGTCTAAAATCAAAATGCACTACCAATTTCTTAACTGGTAGGACCGATGTCAGTCCAAGTGCTGTTATCTACAAAATTTTGAAGTTAATCCAAGAAGAGATTCTTGAATTAAGTCACCCTCACATTAGAGATGATAAATGCCATCCCAAAGTTCTTCTATTTTTGTCACTGTGTAGTAAAAATAAAAAATATAAATTGAGAAAGGAGTCCCCTAGTAGAGATCTCCTGACCAGGACCATAATTTAATTGATTAAAGTCTGATTTTAAGAGTGTGTACATTTTAATGTAGTCATATTGCCAAGGAATGTCAGCTGCTGTGATCTTAGCCTAACTAGTCAAAGGGTGGTCTGGATGACGTTTTCTTTTTAAATAGAAAACAACTTAACCCTCTAACTTGCAGAGATAGAGCTCAAAGGGTAATCCGATCATTGGATAGATGTGTCAATGGAAAAAATACTTTCCTCCCACCCTCAGTCAAAAAACTCACAAAAGGGTTCTCCCCTTCTGCAACCTTGGGAGATCCATAGAAAAACTAAGAACACCATCTCCCTCATAGTACCTCCCTCATGTCAACTGGAAAGGAGCCCTGGCTCTCACTAACCTCAGATCTGTGTAGAGGAGAACCTAAGATCTGAGACTGGGGACAAGAGGAAGCCGGGGATGATTGGTGGACCATCTCCCATCCCGTTCCATGAGGTCTGCGGGAGGAAAGAACCCCAGGCAAACTGTAAGGAGATCATTGATTCCCCCTCAAAGCCTTAGGTAGCTTGTTGTAGGATCAGTCCCACACAAGCCTTTAGGATCATTTAGTCCCCCCTCCCCTTCAGGACATTGGGAGGCTACTTAGGGGCCATCCTAAACCCTGAAATAATCACTAGGCTTTTTTATCCTCACCAAACCTCCCTATTATGACCATAGGGGAGGGAGGCTAGCTACCGGATTGAGTGTAGTTCTCAAACTCCCCTGCTATACCCACTCTAGTAAGACTTTCTTAGAAAGTCTCCTCATAGTAGTGCTTTGTGGTGGTACCCGGGTTATGTGAAGTCTCTCTTCACAATCCCACCGCATGTGAAGTCTCTCTGCAGCGACTCTCCCACATGCTGCAGTTGTGTTTGTTTCTTCTGTGCAGGATAGGAAGAGGCATCAATGAGGGAGATGGAACTTGCTCTCACACAGGAAAAGCCCAATTCTTTTGCCACTGAAGCCGATGGAAAGACTGGGCTGCATGTCTGGTATCTCCTACCAACTAATAATGACGTTTCAGGTGCATTAGTTGTATTGTTTTTATCACCTTGTGAGTGTGATATAGGCTATTGTGGCCATTGGAGTATTGGGTTGGATGGATCATCAAGATCATCTTCTTGTAAGGAAGTTTTTATATTCCTACAGAATGTATTGTGAATGCTTTAGGGTTTTTATTTTGTTTTTGTTTTGCTGGAGGGAGTGGAAGGGCAATCTCATGCTTTTGCATAACATTTTTGAACAGTTGTTATTACTCACCTTATTGTTCTAAGTACATACTTTATAGCAAGTGATGCTGTTTTATTTCTTATGAGTTAAAATTGATAGCCATCAGTGTTAAGTGGTTTCTTTAGTATAAACTAGGTTGAACCCAATAACTCTGTAAGAAACATAGTTGCAAAGTTATATTCTTTTGTTTTCCCCTCGTTCTGTACTTACTTTGACCTTCTATTTACTGACCACTTAAGAATTTTTCTAGAAACAAAAAACCTAAGAATAGGTTTTAACTCCAGTGTGTCTCTTCTTTTCATTAAACACATGATTCACAATTCAGGGTTTATGTATCAACCCCCTTCCTATTCCTCCTCACTCTAATGCTACTGTATTCTCTTTTTTATCCCAGAGAAGATTGGAGCAAAACTAAAAGTAGATTTTTAAAAAAAAGACAAGTCTTTGCTGCATGAATATTTAAATATATTTCTAAAGACTTTCATTTGCAGTGTTTCTCTTTTTTTAATTAAAGTGGAAAAATGTGTATTAGGATAGCTGCATTATTTTGAGAAAATCATGATGTAGATTGTCTACAGAAAAAAAAACCAGGCTTTCAGCTGCGTATGTGATTTAACTTAATCTTACCATGTTATGGTTGTGCTGGAAATAATTTGCAGCTTGATGTAGAAGAAACTGTTTTTAGAATTGAATTGAAAGATAGCCCTCTGATAAAAATTCCATGCCACATTGCTCTGGTTGTGGTGAATGTGTTGTGTGTAGGTTTTTTGTTTGTTGTTTCATTCTTTCAGGATTGATTAAATATTGTAATAAGCAGAGGCCCAATGCTTCAAATTACCCAGCTGAGACAGTAGGGGAGCAAAGCAAGGAATGAAAGTCAGGCTCGCATTCCGTTAACTCTTACGCGACACATACATTTTCCAGTATACAAAATAATGCTGTTGGCTTTTTTTCCCGCTTTCTTAAAAATTTTGATACGTTAAAGTTGGTTTTCTAACCACTTCCTCCTATTAATCACTTCTGGATTTATTAGGTAGGTGATGCCACGTGAAGAAGATGAAGCAGTGGAATTATGGAAAGAGAAGGAGATATATTTTATTTTCAGTGAACTCACAATACTAATGAAGTGATATCCAGGGAATGAGTTTGTAAAGCTGCACCCTGGAATGACTCAATATCAAGGGGAATTTTGCTATAGGCTTAATGGGAACAGGATTTGGCCTGTAGTGAGCAAGACAGGAAAGACATGTGCATGTGCACATGATAGAGAGATTATTTACTATGCTATGTGGTGTGCTAGCCTAAGTGTCTAGCTTTTCCTTAGAGAATTAGTATTTCAGATAAACCTATTTGGTTTATAAATCTACTTTATAAATCTTTTTCTCCTTCATACACTATATTAATTGTAAATACTTCTTGAACTCTTTCCCCTGGTTTCCAACTTTTTCATAATTATGAAGCGCTCTAGGGCAGATGATCAGACTTGTATTACTTGGTTCTTGCGCCCTTGTATTGTGGGTGGTGTCTGGTGAACTACTGAGCTAATAATTAGTATTCATGCCAATCAGAGACTACATATATTCAATGCAACTGTTAATATTTTAAATAAACATTTTGTTGAATATGCACCATATTTTTGAAAGGCCTGATCTACCCTACAAAGTTTTTTGCTGCCATAGCTATGTCAGCCAGGGATGTGGGAGGGTATGTGTGACTCTTCCCCGCTCCCCCCCCCCAGCCCCCACATACTCCTAGCGCACATAGCTATGCTGGCAGGACTTGTGCGGACACAAGTAAGCTGAAAAAAGAGTGCTTTTATCAGCATAGCTACTGTAGTTTTGGGAGATGAACTCCTTCTGCTGGCATTTGCAGATTTTTATTAGGGAGCTCTATCAGCTTAGCTATGCCAACACAGGCTCTGTAGTTTTGACATGGCCTAAGTGGTTGGTAACCTGCCTGCTTCATTGATTTGTTGTACTCCTATAGTACATTCAGACACAGAGGAGCAGATTTTCCCCTTTGTCTCCGTGAATGGAGACTGGCTGCAACACCTTTGCTGATTTCCAAGCTGCCCTCCCTGCAGATCCTGTGGGAGGGGTTTTGTGAAGGGGAGTGGCTGAAGCAGGATGGGTTCAGACAGTGGATGGTCCCTTTGTGGCCACTGCCAGTTGATACATCTTAGAGCAGCGTAGGTGTTCTCCTTTAAATTTTTGCCCAGGGCTGGGCAGAGAATTAGGATGCTGTAGCCAGCTCCCTGATGGTTTGCCTGTCCTGCTCCCCGCTCTCTACACATTTGGAGGAGAGCAGATGCAGCAGGGAATCTCTCTCAGAAATTCACATTATCTTGTAAACATTAATGAATGAATTCTCACAACACCTCTTTAAGTAGAAAAGTATTATCCTCCTTTCAAGTGTGAGGAAACGGAGACACAGGGAGTTAAGTTGTTCATCCAGGGTCACAAAGAAAGTTTGTGTTGGCAGCGTATGCTCCACTTGCTGACTGTTTTATTTAAGGTGTTATTCGGACGTAGCGTATGTACAATATTCTGTAGCGCACTGGAAAACCTATCATTGTTTTTGTTAGAAAAGTTCTGTAAGGCAATGCAAATAATATCAGATCTCAAAGATTCAGTTTATCAGAAGGCCACATTTCAACATGTTAGGCTATTTGAAAGTAGTGATAAAGTGGTGACACAAACCAATAAAATGGAGGACTTTCAAAGCAGAGGCACTCTGTCCTTGACTTTTCCTATTGAGCATTGATATGAGTTGTTGCTGAAACCCAAGGTTTATCATCAACTCTAATTCTTTTGGATTTATCTGTCAGATTTATCTCTATCAGCTATATCTGTGTGCCATCTCTTTCCTTGGTTTCAGATATCTGTTCCATTGTTTCATTTTTGGTAAAACTATTTTGTTTTATTCTCATGTTTAAATGGAAGATGTTCCTTGGGATTCAAACCTAGATCCTTTATTACTCTTTAACATCTTTTCTTTGGTAAACTGATTAAGTTTTGCAGGTTTGAGGAACATCTGTATGGTGGGGATCATACAGATTATTAAATACCCCATGATTAAGAATCTAAAAATGGCTGTACTGCATCAGAACAATGGTCCATCCAGCCCAGTACCCAGTCTTCCAACAGTGCCCAATGCCAGATGCTTCAAAAGCAATGAACAGATCAGGGCAATTATCAAGTGATCTGTCCCCTGTCATCTAGTCCAGGCATCTGGCAGGCAGAGGCTGACGGACACCCGGAGCATGCGGTTGCATCCCTGGCCATCTTGGCTCGTGGTCACTGATGGATCTGTCCTCCATTAATTTATGTAATATTTTTAACCCTGTTATACTTTTGGCCTTCACAACGTCCCCTGGCAATGAGTTCCACAGGCTGAGTGTGTGTTGTGTGAAGAAGTACTTCCTTTTTTCTGTTGTAAACCGTCTGCCTATTAATTTTATTGGGTGACTCCTGGTTCTTGTGTTATGTGAAGGAGTAATTAACACTTCCCTATTCACTTTCTTCACACCATTCATGATTTTACAGACCTCTGTCATTCTCCCCTCACCCCCGCCCCCCCCGTCATCTCTTTTCCAGGCTAAAAAGTCCTAGTCTTTTTAATCTCTCCTCATGTGGAAGTTGTTCCATCCCCTAATCGCTTTTATTGCCCTTCTCTGTACCTTTTCCATTTCCAATATATCTTTTTTGAGATGGGGTGACCAGAACTGCACAAAGTATGTAAGGTGTGGGCATACCATGGCGTTATGATATTTACTGTGTTGTTATCTATCCCTTTCCTAATGGTTCCTAATATTGTTAGGTTTTTTTTTTACTGCCGCTGCACATTGAGCAGATGTTTTCAGCGAACTATCCACAATGACTCCAAGATCTCTTTCTTGAGTGGTAACAACTAATTTTAGACCCCATCATTTTGTATGTATAGTTGGGATTATATTTTCCAACATGCATTACTATTTATCAACATTGAATTTCATCTGCCATTTTGTCATCCAATTTTGTGAAATCCCTTCATAATTCTTCACAGTCAGCTTTGGATTTAACTTTCATCAGTCATTTTGTATCATCTCCAGACTTTGCCACTTCACTGTTTACTCCTTTTTTTCATCAGTATACACTAAACTGAAATGGTCTAAGTATAGCTCCTTGGGGGACCCCCCACTATTTACCACTCTCCATTGTGAAACTGACCATTTATTTCTGTTGTTTCCTAGCTTTTAACCAGTTACTGATCTATGAGAGGACCTTCCCTCTTATTCCTTGACTGCTTACTTTACTTAAGAGCCTCTGGTGAGGGACCTTGTCAATAGCTTTCTTAACGTCTGAGTACACTGTATCTGCTGGATCACCCTTATTCACATGTTTGTTGACCCCACAAAGAATTGTAACAGATTGGTGAGGCATGATTTCTCTTTACAAAAGCTGTGTTGACTCTTCCCCAACAAATCATGTTCACTTGTGTGTCTGATAATTCTGTTCTTTATCATAGTTTCAACCAGTTTGCTTGGAACTGAAGTTAGGCTTACCAACCTGTAGTTGCTGGTTCGTCTCTGGATCCTTTTTTAAAAATTGGCGTCCAATTAATCATCTGGTACAGAAGCTGATTTAAGTCACAGATTATGTATCACAGTTAGTAGTTCTCTGATTTCATATTCAAGTTCCTTCAGAACTCTTGGGTGAATACCATCTGGTCCTGGTGACTTATAACTGTTTAATTTATCAATTTGCTCAAAAACCTCCTCTATTGACTCTTCAGTCTGGGACAGTTCCTCAGATTTGTCACATAAAAGAATGGTTCAAGTGTGGGAAGCTCCTTCACATCCTCCGCAGTGAAGACCACTTTAGAGAATTAATTTAGCTTCTCCTCAATGGCCTTGTCTTCCTTGAGTGCTCCTCTAACACCTTGATCATCCAGTGGCCTCACTTATTGTTTGGCAGGCTTCCTGCTTCTGATGTGCTTTAAATTTTTTAAATTTTATTCTACTTCTAGTATCTTACTCTGGCAGAATTATCCTGTTCTGGTCCGAGTTGAGTGTGGGAAGCTCTGCCATTGCATCATGGTCTGTTGCAGATCTGGGGTAAGGGTTACCTACATTTTATGTTTAGAATGTGGATTATATCTGAACTTTTTAATACCAGTCCAACTACCTTTCACTCTTAATTAGGAGAGTATCTGAAAGAAACTCTGGGAGGAACTCCCTTAAGTATTTGAGCCCTTCCAGCATGGCCATTTGAAAGATGGTGAGCAGGAGATTCTTCCAGATGAGCTAAAATTAAAGCCCTGTCTATGCAAGCAATGTTTTATTTTATCTTTCAGCTATATAGTGATCTTGAGTCTTGTAATATGCAATTGGCTTTATCATTCATATTTGTATTTTATACAGTTAAAGTGTGTAAAATACAAATATTAATACATCTATTGATACGCTCATGTTCTGCTCCATCTTTATTAGAACGCCACCTCTGCCAGCCACCCCACCCACCCTTTTGCCAGAATAATAGATACCTGAGGTGGGGAGTGGAAGTCAATGTGCATGTCTTGCTCTTCACTAACGAAGCAGGCTTTTTGCAGATGCCGGGAGTGCTAAATCCTACCCTCCTCTTATCCCTTCCGAGTTGTAGTGTTGTCCCTGACAAGGCTTCCTCTGTCCCACAGTGGTAGCTGTTCATCTGCCTGCCCCGGCTGCTACCAGGACGGAGATCTGAGGGCTACTCTACACTGGCAACGTTAAAGCACTTCCCCAGCAGCGCTTTAACAGAGCTCGTGTGGTCGTGGCAGAGCGCTGGGAGAGAGCTCTCCCAGCGCTCTGAAAAACCCACCTCCACGAGGGGCCTAGCTACCAGTGCTGGTGCACTGTCCACACTGGCACATTACCGCCCTGAAACTTGCTGCGCTCAGGAGGGTGTTTTTTCACACCCCTGAGCAAGAAAGTTTCAGCACTGTAAAGTGCCAGTGTAGACAAGCCCTAAGGTGTCATAGCAGGGATGGGGGTTGTTTGTGGTTTGTGAACAGAGCCTTCTTCCCAAAATAAACGAACAATGCCATGTGGTGGCACTTACTGGCCAGGACCTTCCTATGGTCACTTCTTTTTTTTTTTTTTTTTTTTTTTCAACAAAGGAAAATATTTTTGTTGGTCCCTTGAGTGGTCACTGAAGACAGGTTTCCCTGTCTATTGAGCAAGTTACCAAAAGTCCCTGAAACAAGAATTGGCAAATAAGTTTGCAAGAACTAAATTAGAGCTTTAAAATTATGGGGATTAAATTGACAGACACAATGTTACTTGGCCTGTATGGATTTTTATGAGGAAAATGTAACTGATATATATGTGTGCTATAGATGTGATATTTTTAATTTATTTCTGTTTCTTTGAAAGTTTAGTGACTGTGGTCTAGACTCTCCAAAATTGTACTAGTTTATAAGAAGATTCATACTTTATAGATAGTTAGCATATATATATTTTTTCTCCTTTTTAAGTTTTGTCTGATTTTCATTACCTCTTTTGGGCCAGATTCTCTCTTGCAGTTGAACTCTGCTCAGTGCAGAAATGTGTGCTGCATAGAGGGGGAGTCAAGCTAGTTTTATGGCTCCCTGCTATGCACTGACTCCAGCCCAGGCGCAAATCAGAGCAGCCTAAAGATTTCTCTAAATATGTCACTAGTATATTTTCTCTAAATAATCCTATGCTAGTGAAAGATCAGTTGCAGAGCAGACCTGTATCCTACCGCCAATTCACGCCTCCGTTGTCTGACATACCCTGTAGAGGTGTTGGGGCAGGGGACAGTTGGCACAGGAGCTAGTCCACCAATTTCATACCATCTGAGAGTCCCTGGTTTTATGCCAGCTGCCCCCAAAATCAGAGGAGTTCTCAGCTGGCCAGTTATAGCAAGAACATGCCCCTCTTTTATTGTTTGAGTGGTACCAAAGGGTGAGATCGCATTGGAGACTTTGGCCTGAAGTATTAGTCACTGCCCTAGAAATACCTGAAGTAGCTGCAGGAAATTAATTATGTATATCTGTTGTAGGCTTCTCCAGTACTGAAACAGTATAACAAGTTGATCCAGCAAGAGCTGCTAATGAGGGAGAATCAATGAAAAGCCCGTGTATGCATTTTGTGTTCCAGTTTCCAAAAGTCCCTGAGCTTCTGGCATGTACAATTTATTGCCAAAACAGTTGATATCTAGAAATGCTCCACTTAAAGTCATGGGACAAAAATATATTTCTGCATCAAGCCTGCAACAAGGATCAGAGGGAACAAAGGGTCAAATAGATACAAGAGGGCTTGCTTTTTTTTTTCCTTTCTTTTTTTTTTAAGTCCACCAGTCAAGAAAATTGCTTTTATACAGGCTTCATTTCCAGCTGCCCTTTTTAATCTCTTGTCCACAGGATGACTAAAAATAGCAATGCCAATGTAATATTTATGTTACTGTGAGAGCACACAAACCCTGATTTAGGTCTGATCTGCACACAATTTTTGTATCAGTGTAGCTATTTCAGTTAGGGATGTGATTTTTTTTCTTTTAATGATATACTTACATTGGTACAGCACTTAGTGTGAACAGTTGTATTGGTATAGCTGATTCTCCTTCTCACAGGAGACTTAGTTTTAACAGTATAAGCACATTTTGTATAAGCTGCATCTACAAAAGATGGGTTGTGCTGCTTTAACTATATTGGTGTATGTTTAAAGCAGTACAACTTTTGTGTGCGGACAAGGCCTTAATGATCAAACTCTCACCTCCTTCCTGAGATATTGGCTTTACTGATCTTAAACATAGCACTCCAGCCTAATTTTCCTTCCTTGAAGTTTCCATACAGGACCAACCTCCACCTAGCTCTATAGTTTTAGTTTTATAATTTTTAGTTTTATAGTTTTAGAGACCCAATGCCCAATAACTAATTAGCTGCAACTGCGGCCATGTCTACACAGCTGCAGCCACGCTGTTGTAAGGTGCACTGTGTGGCCACTTTTTATCGCCTGGAGAGTGCTCTCCCGGTGACCAAATAAAACCACCGCCAATGAGGGGCAATAGCTTCGTTCCCGGGAGCGTGGCTCCCACAGACAAACCGCTCTCCACACCAGTGCTTTTCATCGTTAAAACTTTTGTCGGTCAGAAAGGTGTTTTTTCATACCCCTGAGTGACAAAAGTTTTAGTGACGAAAGTACCAGTGTAGACATAGCCTTCCTCACTGAGTCACATGTCAGCAGCTTTGTGCAGGGGTCTAGCACTTGCTGAGAGAATGGGTCAACACAAGAGCCCCCTTTTTGTAACCGTGACCTCTGTAAATCTTGGCCATGTCAGAAAAAGATGGAATCTCAGGTTTATGTAGTTTATGTAGCGTAGTAGATCTGCAGTAGAACAATTTGACTGATGAGGCCTGGGTGATTTACTGCTGAAATCTTGTGCAACTCTGACCATCAAAAATATTCAGAAATGTTCACTCTCTACCCGCCCAGGGAAATGTTACCCCAAATATTTTTCTGCATAGAGAAGTCGAAATACAGTTTCAAAAATAATGTAATAGGAGGGGGATGGTGGTCAGGTGTTTCTCATTCTTTTATTCAAATACAATGACACAGACTTACCCTGCAGCTTGAACAAGGGCAGAATGACTGATGATTAAAACGCATATGTTCTGAATAGGACTGTTTGACAAATGGTGTCAATATTTTCTGGGGAGGGGGGGGAGGGAATTAGAGCAAAACGGAGAACAAAACGTTTTTAGGGAGATTTTTATTTTTCAACTAATGGAATGGAATCAGAATGGAAATTGTCATTTTGAATGTTTTTTGTTTTTGTTCAGTTTTTAGCCCCTCCCTCCCCCAACTTTCTTCCTCTTTTTTCAAGGGCGGGGGAGGAAAGGAAGGGGGAGCCAGAAAGTCAAAATCTGAAATGAAATTTTGTGTTTGAATCAAAACAAAATGAAACATTTCCAAACTAAACTAAAATATTCTTTTCACTGAAAAATGTCAAAAGAATTTTCTCTTGAACAATTTCCTTTCCTTTGGAATGCCATTTTTCATTGGATTTTTTTTTTTTTTACCAGCTCAAATATTTGAAATGTATGTGAATCTCCTGCTTGAACGGATGCAACCACCTTTTCGGAGTATAGTTTTTTGGCCCTGCCTCTCTTCTCTTTTCCGTATCCCATCCTTGGCCTCAGAGAGCTTAGCTGAAAAAGAGAAATACAGTCAGAGGGATATAGACTGTGTTTCCCACATAGCCAGGGCACTGTGTGTGCGGTGGTGTCTCCATGAAAGAATCCATGAAAAAAATTTTTCCTTCCCTAAGTCCCCTCCTATTGCGAATACCCAAGGAGGGTAAGATCTAGGACCAGGACAGGTAAGACCTTCCTGTTGAGAAATGGGTTAAACAAACTGCAAAAATCCATCACAGAACTAATCAGAGCTCTGAGCTTTGGCTCCTTATGTTCTTTTTTACTGTTGTATGAGCCATTCCATTTTGAGCAGAAGTAACACATTGTGGAAGAAAACTGGAGAAGACTGCAAGGGTGAAAATGATACTTACCGACTGTCTGAATACCTATATAGACCCCATCAGTCTAGGATCTGACCCAGTGTCCATGACTGATGGTATTTGATTTCTTTCCAGTGTCTGTGCAGAGGAGGCGCCATTAATAATCAGTGCATGTGTCATTTCAGAGAGAAGAAAATCTTTTTTTTTTAACTCTAAATATTGAGTATTTGAAATTTTTAAGCTTTAAAGGTGGCAGTTTGACATTATGATGGATTCCTGTCCTGTGATTTGTAGCCATTTCAGGAGACATGGTGTGGTTGGTTTGGTTTATTTTATGTTCCGTATCCAGCAGATCTAAGTTATCATTACCATTGCAATTTGCCATGAAGGCAGAGAAGCCCTGATGTAAATAACGAATAGTCAAGGAAAGAAGTTGTGAATTAAGGACTGGCAATCCCAGGTCTGATTTGTTTTGAGTTAGGTGTTGTGCTACAGAAAAGATCAGACCATTCCCCAAAGTCTCGTCAGGTATATTTCATTTAACCACAAACTAAGGGCTTGATCCTGCAAATACCACAGCATTTGAGTCAGTTGCTCAGGTAAGCAGTTCCACTGACTTAGGACTGCCAAAGTGAATAAAGTTACTCTCTTGCTGAAGTGTTTGTGGATTCAGGCTTGAATGGAGTAGCTATATATTAAGAAATCTGTGAACAGAGACATAAACTCTCAGAAGCATAAAGACTTCTTAAAATTATGCATTAAACTTTTTCTTTCTTTTTATATCCAGATTTCCATCTGGAGAAAAATGGTATAGGAACACTATTTGAAGCAATAAAAATTCCTCAGCATATTCCCTTCCAAAAGCCTTTTAAAAGTCACTCTCATCATACAGAATGAGACACTTATGGTGTCTAGACAAATGTTGTGAGGTCTCAACTGCTCTGTTTAGACAAACGTGCTACAACTACAAGAGTATATTAAATAAAATTTACATAGATTAAAATGTATTTGAAAATAATTGCCTTTGTTACCAATAAAACCTCAGATTATTAAAACAAAATTAGATTTTTAAAAAAGTTTTCGTTCTTCCACACTGATGTTTTTGCTTTTCATTTAGACAATGAAAATGGATAGATTTGTTAGCGCATGAGAACCAGAGAGTGAAACTAAATAAATATTGCTTTGTTTGGGTGGCAAACACTTCAGCAAATATTTAGTTCCAAACAGACTGTTCACATTAGGATTTTTTTTTTAAATCGGTTGATCTCTCTACAAACTTTGTATCTAAATTGACCTGACAGTATCCATTAAAAATATCTGATATTTTGTTCAGTGTAAGCTTCCCTACACTGGTCCCACCGCTGTACCTCATCCATTGGCTTGGAAGGATTAGATTTTTATCAGTAAATGGTGATTTGACCATACATTCATAAACCGATAAAAAAATGTTTCCATCCACAATAATCGAAATATACAGATAGGCAAAGTAAGAAAAATGTTGCTTGAGAACTTATTAGAGTTTTGAGTTTAAGATATTTGCTTTGTATATTTTGATGAGATGTTACAATTAGTGTTTTAAGATTCATAAAGCTTTAACTTTTTGAATCTTAATGTTACTTTAAATAATTGTTTTTTCCCTCCCTGTAATTTCCTGCAACTGTGAAAAATTTAAATCAATAAAAAAAGAAAAATGCTTAAAAATAAACACCTATTTGTCAAAATGTTAAAAAAGAATTGAATTCTTCCAACCCTAGTCATCCATGACCAGTAAGGCCTAGCTATACGGGCGAGGTATGCTGTTTTGTTCCAATCTTTGGCCAGGCCGACTGCCATTTGGTGGCATTTGGTGGTAGTGATGGTTTCTGTCATGTGAATACGTTCACTGGGATCCCAGGGGTGGTCTAATAAAGATATATTGTATTACCTATATTTTATTATCCACTGCCGTTACTCAGTATCTGAATGCCCATATTTTTATTTTGTACACAGATTTACTATGTGTGGAAGTTTGGCATGGCCAGTTTTGGGGAAATTTTGATTTTTGTCAAGGAATTATCTAAGCTTACACTTTGATGCAAAATCCAAGACAGTACGCTGAAGGGGATGATTTTGGTTTTGCACTTTTTTTGAACATCTAAACAAATTTCAATTTACAGTCAGTTATCTAGGTTTTGCTATATGAGCCAAAAATCACTGAAACTGTGTCCCCAGCAAAACAGATAAAATCTAGCTGTAATGCTATTCAAACAGCCCTATTCTTGGTTTCTTGCCTCCTTTTCGTATTTTGTTTTTTGTAAATGGATTATCAGTTATCACTTGCTGAGACATCCTTATATATCCCCATACACTTTATTTCTTACATATGTGGACACATTGCTTTACTAACAAAATATATTCATCACAAGATGCACTTGTGCCTTTGTTGGAAAGAGTATGTCTTTTTCTTTTCTGCTGATGGCTTTAGAAATGTTAAAAAAGATTAAAATGTAAAGAGGTGAAGTGAGGGTTAGTCAGTGAGGATGGGTAAGGCATGTTCACTACATTTATAGTTATTGATGTGGAAACTATGCAAGTGTGCTGTCCATTTTTTAAATTATGTCCAGTCCCTTTACTGCCCTCATCCAAAAAAATGAAGTGAATTTAGTGCTGAGAGAGAGGATAACTTGGTACCCTTGGAAAACTAATCCAGAGCTTAACTACAGCAAGGCAGTGGCAATGAAAGTTTCCTCACCTTGTCTCACAATCGTGTATCAACCCTGACTGGTGGGAGTAGTATACTGCAAATACCTTTAATTCTTGTCCTTCTTTATACCACTGCCAACAAAATGTCAATTGTGAAACACCTGCCTATTCATTTTTGCTCCAAACACACCGCATTTGGTTAAAGTATAGGGCCTGATTTTCAAGTTAATGTATGTGCCTTTGTGAATGGACAAAATGAATGCCTAACTTTCATGTCTGTTGAGTCGTGTGTACATGCAAACTAGGAATTTTAATGCAAACAGTTGGTGATGCATGTGCTAAGTAAGCGTGCATTTACATTCAGGCAAAATACATTCCTAAAGTCTTCTTGAAAATCAGATTAACTCTGCATGAAAGTTTCATATTTAGACACATGAAATCTAGTTCTATTTTATAATGAGACCTATGTAATCTGCAGTGTAAAAAGCTTTTTTCTCTCACTCCAACCTGGATCACAAGTGCAAAAGTCAATGGAATAATTTTGCCTCAACTGTCAAAGTAATCATTTTTGTAGGAGTGTTTATAGTCTGACCATACCTATTTACAGTTTTACTTCAGATGAGCATTCAAACTGTCCGAGATCTAGTTTGTTTTTGTACAAATGCTGGCCAGAAACTATTTTAAATTGTACGTAGAACGTGTCTATAATTTCAGTTAATGTAATTGTTGACAAGGGAAAATATCAATGAAAGTACGAGGGCCAAATTGTAGCTCTGAGAGGCTGATTATGCAAGGTGCAGGTATTGGAGAACCAGCTTGAGTTCCCGAGTAATGGACGGAAATATTATGACAACATAAGGCAAAATGCTGCTTCGGTGTCTGGACTCTTCTGGAAGTTGGCACTTGCTGCATCTGTGTAATAGGTATAGTGCGTGTACTGTTAGCTGAAGGGTAAGGCTATAGCCATGCTCATATCTTGCCCAGACATTCTGCTTCCGTTTTCTGCAGCACTGCTAACAGGCTGGCTTTTCCCACCTCTCATCTCTAGCGTGTATAGAGCAGCATCATGGTTGCCTCATGACTTACTAGTATTCCTCTCACTTGTGGAGGGAAAACCGTAACAGAGCTCAACAGCAGATTTAAAGGATGTGTATACAATAATTTGTGTATTAAAAAAATAAAATAAAAAAAATCAGGATATTTATTTTCTTAGCAGAAGTAGCTGTGTCGTGTTTGGCTTGAATGCTTGCATGATTTAAATACTAGCTCAGAAGAAAATGATGGCTCCATATATTGCTTAGAAGAAAAAATATTTCCGGATTGTGATATCAGGAATACAAAACAGACACAACATTTTGAGGGAATTAAGAGCTACTACATATTGAGGGAAATTTAGACTATGTTCGGTTTTAAACCATGGTCCAAAGTCTCCTGCTGATATAGTATGTTTTGTTAATTAGAATATTTTGGCAATAGATGCATAATATATTTAGAATTGCACTAGCCTATGTTACATTTTTCAGTTCCATAGGAGCCATAAACAAAGCTTTTTTGCTTGACTATCAGTCATCTACTGTATCCATCATGATTATCATTTGTACTCTGCAATTTTACAGTCATTCACTGTGAAGTCTGAATTTTGGTGGGACCTATTATTTTAGTTTCAACAAGACGCTTAAAAAAGGAGATATCCAAACAGTCCATGGAAACCCAAATGGTTAGTTTAAAAATGTGATTTTTGAAACAAATTGTTCAGGAGAGTTAAACAGTGCCTTTGTTACAGACAGATAGTGGAGCAAGAAGCTATATCTAGAGACATTTCTGAGGTGAATATTTCCTGCTTTGACTGCACTGAACAAATATGTGGAAGAGGTGGCTTAAAGCTAGTTCAAGTTTCTATCATTCTGAAGGAATAAGCATAGGATCGGGAGTCAGAAAATGCCGATTTCTAATCCCACTCTCTCACTATGTGGCCTTGATCATGTCACGCTAATCCTAGCCTCAGTTTCTCCATCTGTAAAATGGGGATAGTAATACAACTCCAGCTACCGCATAGGAATGTTATGTGAATTATTTAATGATGATAAAACACTTTGAATGTGAAAAATGCTATTTAAATGCTCCAGTTCCTTTAAACGCTGTTCCAATACAAGAAGTTGCGATGCGATAGTGATCCAGGTGCAGTGCCACATTCCTTCTGCTCTGGAGGGTTTTGCTATTCTATGCAAGACATCTCCCTCCCTCTATTCCTCATTTAACTGAGAAACACATACTCTTCACATATAGCGCAGGAAGGAATTATGTTAGTATATAGATGTCTTATGGCCCCTTCCATTCTTCTCCCATTTTCCCCTCCCGGAATTTCTATGAGAAAGTGAATTTTCAGGAAGTGCAGTAGATCCACTAAGACCCCAAGTTAAAAGAGGAAAGTATGGAAAGGAAATGAGATGAGATGAGGTTTACCTCCTGTCCATGTAGGTATTCCACCTCCCTCAGTGGTGGTATCTAGGTCGATGGAAGAATTCTTCCATCAATTTAGTGCTCTCTACTCTGGGGGTTATGCTGGCTGAACTACGCAATTTAGGGGTGTGGATTTTTCACATTCCTGAGCAACATAGCTGGGTCGACCTAACTTTTAAGCATAGACCTGGACTTACTCTTGGTATTGAATTAAGTCATTAGAAGGTAGGCAGGAAGCGGTGTCTGGAGCAGTGGAGAATGAAAAAGAGCAGCATTGCCATTAGCTTGTCTGGTCGTTGAAAAACCACAGCACCGTATATACTTGTTGCTTTGTTTACAGCACAGTTTTGACAAAGCTGCTTCCTGTTTAAGTGTACAACAGGAAGAAACGTGGTTCCTAAATTAGTAGGTTAAGGTCACAAGGAAAGCAGCTGGTAATGGATGGCGTAAAGCTTTCTAGACTTTATACAGTACAGGGTTTAAAGAGACAATCCCTTTCAACCTTTCATTAGAGATCCTGATTAAAAAGAAGTTAAATCCTTAAATTAGTATTTTCTAACATCGGGAACACATTATTTTATAACATTTTATCCAACTTTTATTGGACTAAGGGAGGACTCTGTCTCTTATATGTGTTGTTTGGCAACTACCATTATATGGCCTGGATCCTGATTGGGGCGTCATGGGCACTACTGTAATATAAATATAATTATTTATAAAGTCTAGTGGAGAATCCACGAGACCATGAGTTAGGAGACCAGGCGTCTATTCCCAGCTTTGCCAATTAAGTGTTGTTTCATCTTACACAAATTATTTGAAAAAGTCCGATTTTAAAAAGAGGCCAGTGGTTTTTGATGGCTTTTGTTTTTTTCTCAATGCTACATGACTTGAACCTGATATTTTTCAGAGGTGTGCAATACCTACAACTTTTGCTGAAGTCAATTTGAGATGTAGCTACTGAGCACTTTTGAAAATTAGGTAAAGGTTTGTCATGTTTGTCACCCAAAATCAGTAACCCTTTTTGAATTTTTTGGCCAGAGATGTTAATTTGGCTTTAGTTTCCCAACTGTAAAATGGGTGTTATTGTTACCTCTTTTGTAGTATACTTTGGAGGCCTAAGGATGAAAAACGCTATATAAGTATTTATTAAATTGTTGGCACACCCTTTTGTGGCAAATCTTTTTCTCCCTTGTTTAACTAACGTATCACATACCGTAAAGCTGAACAAAAGTGCACCGGTAACTTGTGTTTCATGTTGTGGATTTTGTTTCCAATATGTAAGGAATCAGATTGTCTTTAATACTTTTGGATGGTTGGAAATGTAATTCTGGGACTGCCCTGCATGAAGTGTTGTTGTGATGAGTGGTTACTGAAACTAGCAGGTGCCGAGTGCGTCCTCTTCTCTCTCACCGCCCTGCCTCCCCCACTTCCTCCATGAACTGTGAAGTTCACAGATCAAAGAAATGTTACATGCATTGGCTGTAGGAAAGTATACATATATAAGTTGTGTTTAAAGGGCTTCTGAGAAATTCTAGGGTTTGTTTGTTTACATGGGAAAGATACCAATACAAGAAGAGTGTGAATTTAAATTGCTATATTTATACCAGTATAACTCCCCATATGGACAATCTTACTCCAGTATGAGTGCCTGTTAATGCTTTAGCTTATGTCACTTTGGAAGAGGTTTAAACTAACCTGAAAAAAACCACTCTTATTCCACTGTCAAGTGTCTTCACAACATCAGTGCTAGGGTTGCCAGTTTTGGCTGGACATATTACTAGAGGTTTCATCACATGACATCTTCTATTAAAGATTAATCTTTAATTCCTGGAGACTCCAGGACAATCCTGGAAGGTTGGCAACCCTATCAGTATCCTACAAAATGCATGATTATACTAAGTCGTCATGAACTAGCAAAAACAATTGAATCATAGCATTAAGATCCTTGCGGCTTACAGCACCAATTTCTGACACGTGCTGAGCACCTGGTCATGCTGAGTTCAGCAGTGGTTGCAAGTGCTCAGCACCACTTAAGACTTGTCCATACAGCGGGGTAATGCGCTCAACAGAGGTGTGATTTCTAAAGTGAACTCATGTGTTATGCATTAGTGGGTCTGGGTGGACCCTTCTGCTGAGCTTCAACATAGTGCTGTTTGAAACTGTATCATGTTAAAGCGCACTAGGAAAACTTTAGTGCCAACAAGCAGGGTCTGCACGGGTTAATTATTGTGCAAAACATTAGCGCGCTTTAGAGATCACATCCTCACAGCATGTGCCACCCCACTGTGTGGACAAGATCGTAGTATTTTCAGGACTGGGCCTCAAATCCTTACTAGTCCCACTGACACATGCGAGTGAGGGTTTGCAGGTTCAGGTCCTTGACTTTGAGGTAGCAGGAGGACACAGAATATTTGGGACATATTTTAATCACTTATACTCTCCATCTGTTACAGCTAAGCTAAATCAGAGAAGAAAGAGACAATACAAGCTTGTGATACTGCCATATCTATTTGAGACAAAAAGCTAAACATCATATATGATGGATGCTGTTGAAACACTAAAGCCATGTTTTCTCACTTTTATCTTTTGCATGATTTTGGTCACGCTGATAGGTCTGAATTTCACTTTCTTCTCCTGTGAATTCATGGAGCTCAGTGAAAAAGATATTCTGTAATTATATGTCACTCCCAGTATTTAACATATAGCTCTCCACTAACTTACTGCACAAAGAAATAAGTGATCTGAAGGCACTATGTACATTGGTGATGCTGTACATACATTGGGGGGAGGGTTGCAGTTATATCAAGCATTAAATGTATGCGTTGAACTCCCGTCTTGTTCAGATATACGTAAACTTTAATTATTTATAATTTAATATTTAAATATAAAAATGACTAACATCAGTGGACTGTTTTTGTTATTTAAGATAGCTTAGCTGTTTTGGGTCTGGTTTTAACATTGAAAGTATCTGTAGATGTAATAATAGTTCACCTTCAGCACATCTCTCTTAATGTTGAACCAGTTGTTTGTACATGTGTGCAAAGTGCAGCATTATTAAATGGCAGTTCATTGCTGAAGTAGCAGAATATGAAAGAAGCAGGCTTACCTTCCTAAATCAATTTTGTTAGACTGAGGTTGAGAGTTTCAAAGTTAACTAGGGGATTTAGCCAAGTTTCGTAATTCCCACTACTTGCAATGGGAGTTGTATCGCTAAATCCTTTAGCTGGCTTTGAAAATCTCTTCTCGAAGTCCCTTAGATTTTTGGCTGGCAATTTTTTTCCTATTGCTCAACATTCTGAATATCATAATACTTCGTATTATATAGTATATGATCAGAGGATCAATAAACCTTGGGGTGAGTTGAATTTGGATAACAGTTACAAATTCAGCCCTGTGAGGAGGGGCATGCTTGTGCTCAAGGATGAATTTCATCCCTGGTGCATAAAGCAAAATTGGTGTGTGGAGTCTACTTAAAAAGAATATTTGTTTAAAAATAATTCTTTGTTCCAAACACAGCAGAAAAAAGTAAATGCTCCAACAACAAACTCTATGTAGCAATAATAAAAGACCTGTTTGCATATCAAACATTATCTTACAGTTTTATATTCTTGCTGCAATCCTGTCTTCTGCTCCCTCAGCACACAAATTATATCAGATTAGATTCAGGGAGCCAATTGCAGAGGTGATGTTGGAAGGTCCTGTTAGTTTAAGGAAATCCTAAGAGAATCTAAATTGTTTTAATTTATACCAATTTGGACTCCTCCCTTAGATTCATCTCTGCCTTTGACCTACAGACTGAAATACACAGGTTTTGAATTGCACCCTGAAGCTAACTGGAAGCTCATGCAGTCTGTGGAGCACATGTGTGATGTATTCCCTGAAGAAGTACTGATTACACTAGGCAAAAAGGCAGCTGCGTTCTGCATCAGCTGAAATTTGTGCGGTGTTTAGGTGAGGAAAGTGTGGATGGATGTCAATTAAGAGGAAGAAGCAAAAAAGTGGGGAACGAATTGACAGGTGTGGTCGAGGAGCAGCGAGGACAGAGGGGGTAATATGTAAAATGTGAGCCATGAGAAATAGAGGTAGAAAAGCAGATTTGGTGGGGAGGCTGGTGTATATTGTAATGGAAGTAGATTTGTAAGTGCTTAATTGCAAAAGCCTCTAATAACATTGGGTGTTGATATCAGAAAGCTGAAGTTGCTTATTCTATATTAGGGTTTATAAACACTTACATTTTAAACCCTCCTCACCTACCTTTGAAAAAAAAACCCTTGAAAACCTAAATTTTGGGCCCAAATATAAAGCAACAATGACCGCTTGTAAATTCATCACACTCCTAAGGTATCTTTCTAAAATAGGCAATGTACCCTCTCTATATATTGATCTAAGGCAGGGCTTCTCACAACAAATTTTTGGTGGCCTCAGAGTGTAGCCATCAACTCTTGCTGGTAGCTACTCTGACAATTTTCCTAAAATACTTAATTAACTTTAGGAAAAAACAAATAAATATGCACATATACATGTTCATGTCATTGTCATTTATTTACATAGGGGGGTTTTGAGGTTTTTTTTTTTTTTTTGCAGACTCAATATTAAAAATAATATACAGTTGTCTCTATCCTTTGCTGGACCTAAACAGAATAGAAACACAAATAAGTGCTTTGTACATTCTTGTCTTTTTTGTTGTTTCTTTAGGGGTTTTTTGGGTTGCTTTTTAAAGACTTACTGGCTAGTAAGACTGCTGCTGTGAAAAGTGATACTTGTATGTTAATATCACTTTTCACAGCCTCCCAGCTAGCTGCTAAATCTGCTGTGAAAAGTGATATTAACAAACATAGGAATATCACTTTTCAGGGCAGACCTACTCGGCTCCCGTATACCAGGGGACAAATTAAGCTTTGTATAGGGAGGTGGGTAGGGAGGCAGCAGAGTCAGAGGCGATAGGGGGAATGGATGGGGGGCTGGGGAAGGCAGCAAGGGCCAGGGGTAATGGGGAGGGAGCCTGGGGCCAGAGCCCACTGACACCCGGCCAGGGGCTGGGGCCGGAGCCTGCTGCTGCACAGCTTGGGGACAGAGCCCAAAGTCCTGCCTCCAGGGGACGGGGACCAGAGATGAACCCTGGGTCCTAGAATGGAGCCCAAAGCCCCACAGCTGGAGCCTGCCTCCTGCTGAAGCTTGACCCCACCATCCTCGGGAAGGTGGGAAACTCACTGGCTGCCTGCTCCTCCAGTGTTTGTGTCTCCAGAGGGGGGCAGGGCCCAACTGCTGCTGGTGGCCCCAGGGAAGGGGCCACTGTTTTGCCTCCCCGCCCCCACTACCCAGGAGGCTGTAGCCACAAGAAAAGCCCCTGGTGGCCTGTCAAGGTTCCTTCCCAACTCTGAACTCTAGGGTACAGATGTGGGGACCTGCATGAAAGACCCCCTAAGCTTATTCTTACCAGCGTAGGTTAAAAACTTTCCCCAAGATACAAACTTTGCCTTGTCCTTGAACCCTATGCTGCCACCACCAAGCATGTTAAACAAAGAACAGGGAAAGAGCCCACTTGGAGACGTCTTTCCCCAAAATATCCCCTCAAGCCCTACACCCCCTTTCCTGTGGAAGGCTTGATAAAAATCCTCACCAATTGGTACAGGTGAACACAGACCCAAACCCTTGGATCTTAAGAACAATGAAAAATCAATCAGGTTCTTAAAATAAGAATTTTAATTAAAAAAAAAAGGTAAGAGAATCACCTCTGTAAAATCAGGATGGTAAATACCTTACAGGGTAATCAGATTCAAAACATAGATAATCCCTCTAGGCAAAACCTTAAGTTAAAAAAAGACACAAAAACAGGAATATACATTCCCTCCAGCACAGCATCTTTTACCCGCCATTAAACAAAAGTAAATCTAACGCATTTCTAGCTAGATTACTTACTAACTTTACAGAAGTTCTAAGTCTACATTTTCTGATCTGTTCCCGGCAAAAGCATCACACAGACAGACAGACCCTTTGCTTCCCCCCCGCTCCTGATTTGAAAGTATTTTGTCTCATTGGTCATTTTGGTCAGGTGCCAGCGAAGTTATCTTAGCTTCTTAACCCTTTACAGGTGAAAGGGTTTTGCCTCTGGCCAGGAGGGATTTTATAGCACTGTATACAGAAAGGTGGTTACCCTTCCCTTTATTTTTATGACATGGCCGCATTTGAGAAACACTGATCTAAGGTAAGCTGCATGTAGTGGAGATTTCTCCCAAGTTATTTTTGTGTGCGACTTGAATTAGAGGTGGGCAAAACTTTCATCATGAAGCTCTCATGGGATTTGATTTTGTAATGAAACTTCTCAGTTCTGGTTTGGTTTGTTGAAAGCCAAGCTCAGTTAATGAGAACTCCACTATTGCCAATCCCAGATGTTTAAAACTTGGATTGGTTTAAAAAATATAATTTAAAAAATCCCAAAAGTAATCAATCATGTTGCTTTTTTGACTGCCTTTTTGGTTCCCTCCCAAACACACACTTTTCATGGGGAAAACACTGATGTCTTTCTCCCCACCCCCACCCCCCAATCACCTTCTGTGAGATCATCTCAGGATCAAAATTCAACCCATAAATACACACACAATAGATACAGTGCAGGAAGAGACTGGAACATTTCTTTGGTTGTTTTTTGTTTTCTCCCTAAGAACGTGTGAAGTTGGACTATTAGCTACTTCCCTTCTCCGTGGGGGGAAGATGATCCAGGCTCATCCCTCAGGGACAGGGCAGAGGGCAAAAATTCCAAATGAAACGTTATTCAAGAAGGAAACTGTATTTGCTCAAATCTAAAATGTAAGGACAGAATCAAGGGCAATGTTGTGTTCAGGGGTCCAGAAAATGTCAGGAGTGGGAGCTTGCTATTACTAATATGCCTGTAGGAAGTCAACAGCCCTGGTTGTCACTGAATGGTACCATTTTTGCTTTGATTTAAAAAAGCAGCTGAAATTAATTGGAAGCATTTATTTTCGTTATCTGGTGCTTATGCACAGAGGGCCAAATTCTGTGGATTCAATGCTGTTGAGCCCAGGAGGTGCACCTGTCTATCTATGGTATTTACATGGCCCCCATTTATTGCAGTATCTTCATGCTTCACAATCTTTAATGCAAGGATAAATACAAGTCCCTGTGGGTTAGCAAAGCTCTATTATCCCCATTTTGCAGATAGGGAACTAAGCACAGAGACTAGGTGATCTGTCCAAGGTCAGAGAGGAAGTCTGTGACAGAGGAGGGAATTGAACACTACTTAGACCATCGTTCTTCTCTTCAGTGCCGCCATGTAAGCACAGCCTGGTTGTTTTAGGATCCATGAGATGACTATGTAATGCTTACATGTTAACCAAACTCTTCCTGGACTCTGCCCATTTATGACCATTAGGTATTTGAGAAAGCATAGTGGGTATTAGCAGAGGGGCAATGAGCATGCATGCTGCTTCCATGAGTCCCAGATGGAGGTAGCGGGTCTACCGAATTGGTGGACATTGAGCTGAGTAGACGCTCAGTGGGTTGTGTGACCTAGAGATCCCAGCATGGCTGACATTTATGTGATGCAGTGTAGCGTTAACAGGCCACTCTGCCTTGAATGGTCCCTTACAGCATGTGCTATCTACTTATACTAAACCATCTGTTCCACCTTTCATTTAGCTGTGATGTTCGGAGTATTTTTCCCGAGCCTGAAGAAGAGCTCTGTGTGGCTCATAAGCTTGTACCTGTCAGCGACAGAAGTTAGTCCAATAAAAGATATTACCTCATCCACATTGTCTCTTTAATTTTTGTAATAGACTTACATGTCAGGGCACTGATATGGGGGACCATTAGGTTTCAGAACCCTTCCTGCACTGTAAGACAGGTGGTAATGGAAGAAGAGTCCTCCCTCATTCTGTCTGGAGCACTTGTGGTCCTAGGGTGGTCTTTGTGCCCCTTTTCTCCATATTATACCAGGGTCAGAATTTGACCAGTCCATGGACAGTTGTATATTTGTCATGTTTTATTCAATAGGCCTTTGTGCAATTAGAATTTTTATATAAAATACTGTAACCCTAATGGTGGTAAAAAATAATCTAATTTACTCTCCTCTCATCTTTTGCTGATTGCTCCTTATCCTAAAACTATTCTACAATTAATAATAATAATAAATAATAAAAGAAATTGAAAATGTATCCTTTTGATGCAGTTACATTTTATAACGGGTAGTAAAGAATTTTTAGGAACAATTGTTTTAGGAATGCTTAAATTGGGGCTTATATTGATGTGCCTCTGCATTACGATGCATTCTTTAATGACATATTTACCTGCTATTTTTTCCATAGGACTCCTGCCTTATTCAGTGCACAAGTTGGTTGCACAGGCAACCTTGACTCTGGGACTTCCTAGCTTTTAAGTGCTTGATTTTGTAGCTTAAATAACTTTCTTTTAATGATCGGTGAATGGAGGGAGCTGAGGGTTGATGCTGCCATGCCTTTTGTATATTTCTTCTGGAAGAGCCTGGATAGACGGTGCGAAAGAAAATAAGACTGGAGAGAATATGGTTAAAATTTTATTTAACCATTTTAAAAATTTTTGATGTATATTCAACTCGCCACTGTTTTGAATTTTCTTTAATTACTTTTATCATATAAATATAAGAAATTAATTAAATAATTTCCCCCCTTCATTTCATGTATCATTTTTTCTACCATATTAACAGGGGAAATTCAGACTTACACGAACTTTGTTCTTTTTTTCCACTTGGCTATCAGCATTTGGCCCCCTGTGCTCTGAATATAGTTCAAAGTAACATGATGGTTATTGCTTAGCGATAATAATTTCAACTGTTATGTCATACTGTCATAATTATCAATATTTTTTATTGGGCCCTACCTTAATTAAGTAAATAAAATCACAAAAACTCTCACGATATGTAAAAAGGTAATTGAATCTGTAGGATTTCTGCTTCAGGCAATAACAGTTTTAAGGTAAATTAAATCTGTGGCCAATAAAACCTTGATCGTGCCACTTTCAGTTAATACCCCCTTTTTAAAAAAAGGATAAAGGATGCCTGTGTCATCAAACTTGCCTTTCAGTAGCCTGAATTTACACTAGTTTTCACTCAGAAAAAAATCTTTGATGTTCTGTTGATTCTACAGACAGAATGATTTGCAGAACTGGTCAAAGTGAGAGCAGTCTCCCTGCACAGAAAAGTTCATTTAGCCTTTTTCTGGTCGAGTAAATTGATGGGAGAGAATCCTGTTATCAGTCCAGATATCTAGCACTTTTAGTTGACGTTTTTGGGTCAAGGAGCATTCGGGTAAAGTCATGAACTCTTGAGGAGGACTTGTATGAACTTTCCTTTTTTTTGTCATTGACAGGTACCCAAGGATAGGAAACTGGCCTGAAGGGAAAATCTGGGGGAGACTGGGTATTTGGCTACATTTGCCCCTGAGTAAGTAAATGTTTAAATAATTAAAATACTGTCAGCTTTTTTTAGCTTTTCTGTGCCTGAAAAATAAATATTAACTGTACTGGCTTTAATCCCTGGAAACTATGCAGATGACTCAAGGTTTCTTGGAATAAAACAGGGCAAGAATATTTGGGCTTGCTTCTTTAAGAGCTTGTGTATTACCTTCGGCACTTCATAAAAGGCCTTGTTTTTTGTTTCTACCCTCAAAGCCTATATAAAGTTAAGCGAAGAAAAAGATTATAGCTAAAACATCTTCTGTTGTTCTTGGCCTTTTATTTTTGCTGATTTAGTTTTGTGAGAATAACTGCTGAGTGCAATGGAACTATCACTGACTTAAAGTTAAGCACACGCTTTGCTGGATTGGGGCCCAGTTGCATGGCACTTTGTAGGATCAGGGCCTTATAGAGGAAGGTTTGAGCACAGAAACAGTCAAGCACCAGAGAGCAGAGATAGGTAGAAAAGAGCACATGAGAGAGGACTCTGGATTCACATTCCCACCCCTGAGCAACGACCTAACCCTGCATGTAGACAGCGCTTTGTTAATGGGAGGGCTTCTCCCGTTGACATAGCTACCGCCTCTCGAGGAGGTGGATTAACTACACCAATGGAAGAAGCTCTCGTATTGGTGTAATAGTGTCTTTACTAAAGTGTCAAGTATCGGGGGTAGCCTGTATCCACAAAAACAACAAGGAAGTGCTACAGCGATGCAGCTGCACCAGTGTATGTGAAGATAAGCCCTAAGTTGCAGACCGTTGTTGCTCTTTGCCATGTTAATTGAGGGAAAAGCTGCTGCAGAGTCAATTAAAAGAGTCGTCATTAAGTAATGCAAGGGTACTCCCTTCCATAACAGGACTGAAGGTGCTGGCAGTTTCTTAGGAAGTGAGAATCCAAGAACCAAATTTATGTTTCCCCTATGCCACCCCCAAGACTTTTCATTTTACTGGGTAAGGTGATTCACAATAGATACTCCTTAAAATACAAATGGATCCCATGTAAACTGGGGTAGTTTGAATGAGCAGATAAGCAAACTCTAGCATTGACCACTTTTTCCCCCTTTCTTGCCCAGTATGTATTCTTAATATAGAGGCAAAGGTCATTCAGTTTTCTGAAATGAATACCAAAATTGTAGCACTTCTCCATGCTGGGAATTTATTATTGCCATAAAAGTTATTTTTAGTTTGAGGAGGTTTATTGTTGTTTATGTAAGGCAAAGATTCTTGATTTCTACCTATGTTACATTTTAGAGAAACTGTCTCTTATGAAGATCATTGCTTTCGGTTCATGTCTGACCTAGACAGATATCAGTGTGTTTGATTCAAAAACATTGCCATGGCTTAATCATATTCCTATATTCAACGAATGAAAATAATAAAAAGTTGATAAATGTATGATAGCTGTGTAGGCAAGCATATTTTAGCTTGCAGTGGTATTAACTGATTATTTCTTTATAGTGCAAGTATACATTTTTTTGCCTTTTTAATCACTTGTGGTATAAAGAGAGAATTAAACATGACACCTCTTATAACAAATCACTAAGTTTCATAAGCTACAACACCATGTAAGATTTTAAACTCATTACACACCCACATGTACATAGCATAAGAATCTATTCTTATCTTTGTGAAATACAGTAAGACCCCCACTTAAGGTCATTTTTTGTTTTGTAACTCAAGTAATCTCACATTGTTTGTCATTTGCAGCTTTAAAACTCGGTGGTTGTTTTCATGTGAATTTGCTGTTCATGTTTAAGGGCTGGTTCCTGCAAATGCATATGCCCAGGCACACCCCTGAACCAATGAATATCCAGGATCTACCCTAAAGACTCCCAGTATGCAGGTGTAAGGTTTTTTAAAGGGGAGAAATATCATATTGTTAAATAATAGTTTGCATATTTTAAAATCAAAATTAGTTTAACATTTCTGTTTTCAATCTGATATAGACCGTTCAGAGATGTTTTCTTGTTTCTTTTAACTTTTATAATAATACTCATCAAAAGTTTTCATTTATAAACCCTAAGTCATCTGTCCTTCTCTTTGTACTTAGTCTGTTGCTATTGATAGTGATGACTGACAAGGTATTTCCTGGCCTTTAGTATCTTGGACTCTGTATAAATTCAAGCATTCATTTTAAGATTATTTTCTTCCTCTGCATTGTTCACTTTTTTTGGTCATTTTTAAGGGCAGCAACAAAGGTGGTCTCTCTGGAGTTATAGTTTAAAAGTTTCAATCGTTTACATGACAAAGAAGCTTGTTGGTGGAAAGGAAGATTGTCATTCTGTGCTTTTCAAAGAACATGTAGTAGTATTTGTCCTGCACTGGAACAGAGATAAGTAGGTGTTTTGATTCTTTTCACTGGAACAGTAGGCCAGGAAGACCATATATGTACTTGGTTTGTATGAAAAAGGCAAAAAGTCCACCACAGAATTAGAAGATGAAGGCACTCTAGTTAAGTAATGTAGTTTATCCCCTTATTGGTACAGGATTCTTCCCTATAGTGATTTATCAAGTGCTTTATCCAGCCTACTCATATATTTGCTACTCACTTGTGATCATTGTGAACCCATGCATTTCCTTTTAAAATTGAAAGTGAGTGCACTGAGGCCAGATTTTCCCTATTTGGCAAATAAATGAAGGGTGACTTTTTTTGTACATATGCTGTACCCAGCTGCTCCTGGTGGGAACGTTGTTCTGAATGAAAGCTGTAGTGTTCTGAGCTCTTTTGAAAATCTGGCCCTTAGTTTGCAACAACATAAAAATTCTTTCGTGCAACTTTGTGTGTGTGGTATTAAATTATACTGTAGTCCCTGAGAAATAATTTAACAGAACTTAATGTCTGATTTTTTTAGCTAATAGGCAAAGATGAAACCAAGCAAAGCCTGTTGATGCTGTAGCATGTAGCATTTTAGCTGTGTTTAACAGCTAATTTCAGAGGGATTATTACTATTGTGAACTACAGTCAATGGTTTACGACAGTAATTTTTTAAGATACTGTGTTACTAGTGTTCAATGAGTATGATGGATAATCTTTCACTATCTGGGGACTTAGGGCTCTTTCTTTCTCATGGAGATGAATTAAGTATTTACAATTATATTTATATCAATTTATCTACAGAAATTCTTAATGAAACTGACATTTTATAAGTTATTTCTAGAAGGTTTTCTTCTCTTTTATATTATGAAGAAACTTGTTTCGTAGGGTGTTTTATGTGGATGGGGGTCAGGATAAGGGTTGACTCATTTGAAGTTTAATTAACCCAAAACTTCATGAAAATGAAACAAATTAGTTTATTTAAACAGTTGCATCTATTGAAATTACTGCTTTTCAGGGAAGTAGAAGAACTGGATAGTTGCTAGGAAGACTACTTTTGATCTTCAGCATACAATCCCTTATTCTGATCAAACCTAAAATGTTGATGAAATTAAATCTCCATTTTATTTCACAGTCTGAAGCAAAGTGTTACAGCCTTTCCTTGGGGTTTGGAAAACTATATCTCACTAAATTTGAAAGGCAGAAAAGTCCCTTGTTTGGCCTCAGCATTAAAATATATAGACATTGCTACTTTACAAGGCTGTAAATGAGAACTGATCACTAGTAGGGGACTTGCAGGTGGATGTTGGCTTTTAAAGAAGAATACATTATATTACAAGTTCCTTTAGAGGGTGACTGTTTGTTTTTAATGATTCCTGGAGAGCAGGAGGCTACATTATGATGATATAGTTCAATATTTGTCTTTTTTTTTTTTGAGAGCCTAATTCCTTTTAAACATACTATCGCCATATGAATTCCCACATATTGTTCACCTATCACACAGGAAAAAATGGCTTTATTTAGAGCAGGTGCAGTTTTCACACTAACCGTCAATAGAAATGCAAATGTAGTTAATGTGCAGTACACATGAACAGCAAATACTGTTATACTGTTGTCTCTCTAAATGTTGAGAGGTATTGGAGGAAATGAAGGGGGAGACGGTTATGTGGAGGATGCTCTGTGATGTGAATGAACATTTCTGCATCTTCTTTAGGTGGATGAAAAAAGACTCATTACCGACCTGACTTATTTTGTTTGGTTAATCTCTGATATTTAGAAAGCATCTTTACTGATCCTTTTTGCAAACCATCTCATGCAATAACTGGCAAAACAGAAGCAATTAGTGGTGTAGTCTCAAAGGGAATCTCAAACTTCACTTTAAGTGCAATGATTAAATCCTTTAAAATGGTAACCAATGCTGCCAAAAACTACTGTAATTGGTCACTAATGTATTTTGTTGTACTAGTCAATAGCTACTGGATTTTAGGCACATAATTAGCAACGTACACACTTTTGGTCAGTAAAATTGAAAATCTTAATATAACCATGGCTAGAGCAGGCAGAAAAGGAACACAGAACTGGAAAACTGAAATGGTGTTTTGTTGATAGTACCTAAGTAGAACTGTACGCTTCAATAAAACAAGTGTCCTACTGTGCTGGAATACAAATGGCCTGTCTGTGGCAGGATACAGGGAAGACATTTGGCAGAGAGGGATTTGAGAGCTTCTGGCATTATGTAATTGAATTGGCCATTTCTTTAAAGATACAGCAAATTGTTTGTTGCAGCGTTCATCATCAAAAGGAAGGTCAGACAGCTTGCCAAACATATGATATTCGTAATAAAAAATAAAACAGTGACTCAGACTTAAACACAAATCATTTATTATATTTGTAAAAGCTGTAGAAATGAATACGATTATTTTTTTGAGGAGTTGATGCATCAGAAATCTAAGTAAGATTGTAATTTGAGAGGGGGAGAGAGTATTAGTCAGTGAAAACAGACCCCAAGGAATTTAGGTAGCGTTCAATATAGGGATCCCCTAATTTGCAGACATTGTATGTGATGCTGCTTAGTGTCAGTTTTAAAATGCTGTACAGAAAGTAATCACAAATGTTTTTCTATTAAAAAAACCAACACCTAAAAGATGGGAAAGGGACTTAAAAAACCCAGTTCCCTTTTTAACAAAGCATTGCTGCTTCTTGTTAAAATTGGCTATAGTGTGACAGAGCCAAATGCTGCAACAAGCTGCAGCATATTTGAAATCTATGAAATGTTCAATATCAGTACATTGGGAAAACCCTCTCAGGTCACATCCAGAACAGGGAACATAAATTGTATTGTGACGGGAGCTTTGGGCCACACAGTGGTGCCTCAGAAATGCGGAGCGGTTAGCTTTTAGATCCTAATGCGTTCAGGAGACTAGCATTTTGATTTCTTGCACCATTGATAGGGTTGGAAATTGGAACCAAAATAATTAGATTGGATATACAGATCCTAACAAGCCAGGCTATGAAGTCGGGGAGGGAGCAATGCTTTGAATTCTAAAGCATATCTTGCTCCTTTTATTATTAATTTTGATGATAAGGTGAAGGAGGGGAGGTAAACTAGAACACAGATGGCTATTGTTAACATTCAAGCCATATAAATTAAATTATAGAACATTTCTTCATGTTAAAAGCTGTACGAGAGCTACTATATTAAAATAATAAAATACATAATTTTAATTATTCAACAGAATATATAGAAGTGTATTTTTGGGGCAGGGGTGGTAAATACTTGCTTAAAATATGCATATCTTGTAGAAATAGATGGAAAATACCTACTAGATTACCCACTCCACTCCTCTCTGCCAGTGCAGGATTGTTTCTTACAGTACGCTTTCTAATATTTTGCCCAGGAGTGGCACTCCCCTGTTCCCATTAGGATATTATTCCACAGGCCAGTAGACCTGTCTGTCCAGAAAGCCTTTCCAGATATTCAGTGAAGATCTGCCATTTCTTAATTTTATTCTATTACTCCTACTTGCATTTTCATGTATGAAAAATTATTTTTCTTCCTCCTTGGTGGGTGTACCCTCAGATACTTGTAAACAGTTATCATGTTCTTTTCCCTCCCTTAGTTGTCACTTAGCCAAACTATACATATTTAGCTCTTGTAATCTTTTCTCATAAGATAAAAAGAAAAGGAGGACTTGTGGCACCTTAGAGACTAACACATTTATTTGAGCATAAGCTTTCGTGAGCTACAGCTCACTTCATCGGAAGCATTGTTAGTCTCTAAGGTGCCACAAGTCCTCCTTTTCTTTTTACGGATACAGACTAACTCGGCTGCTGCTCTGAAACCTCATAAGATAGTTCCTCTAGCTCCCATTTTGTTGCCAGTCACAGAACTTCCTCCAACTTGCCAATGTTTTTCTGATAATAGGTACAAAATTTTAGGTCTGATCATACTATAGACATATATAAATATAAAAGTGACTATTACTTTCTCGCCCATGATCTGATTTCTTTGTGTATGCCGCCCAGAAAATGAATTTGCTTTTTTCTGTTGCCAAATTCTCCTGCAAGCTCCAGTATAGTTTGCTGTCCATAATCTCTTCTATTTCTCTGCCAAATTTCTCCCTTCTATTCAGTATGTCGAGAATTATTTTTGTTCCAAATGTGTAGTACCTTTCATTATTCAAAATCAAATCTCATTTATTTTTGTACATTTTTATCTTTCTAGATCTCTGTGCATTATTTTTCTGTCCTCACCTGTATTTATGACTTCCAGTTTAGTATAATCTACAGATTTTATTAACATGCTGTTACTAACCAGCAAGTGACCTATGCCCCATGCTGCAGAGGAAGGCAATTCCTCCGCCCCCAATCTAAAGTGGGGGGAAATTCCTTCCCAACCCCAAATATGGAGATCAATTAGACTCTCAGCATGTGGACAAGACCCACCGGCCAGATACCTGGGAAAGAATTTTCTGTAGTAACTCAGAGCCATCCTCTTCCAGTGTGCCATCTGTGACCTCTGGAGATCTTTGCTAATAGGAGATGGGCCACATGCCATTGTACACAACCTCATCATATCATCCCCTCCATAAACTTACCAAGCTCAGTCTTGAAACAAGTTAGGGTTTTTGCACCCACTGCTCCCCTTGGAAGGCTGCTCCAGAATGTTACTCCTCTGTGATAGCCAGCCTAGGCACCTACCCATAATCTCAGCTTCAGACAGCATTTATATTTTCAAACAAGATGTCATGTATAATATGCTACATTTTAATAATGCTTAAAGATTTGGTTGTGAAATTATCTTTAAAGTATTTTTAGGGTAGCTAGAATTTCTCAAAAGCCTGACCATATTCTGGTCCCCAAACATTGATGACCAGATTTTCAAAGAAGAGTTCAGCAGCCCACAGCTGCATTTGCTGACAATGGAAGCAGCTGGATGTTAAGCTTTTTTGAAAGTGGTCCTAAGCTTATTACTAGATATTAGCAAAATATTTTTACAGTAATTAAATATGCTAAATGCTTATATTTCTGTTGTATATTATTTTTATTGTGGTAGTGCCTGGGGGCCCTAGTCGTGCAGCATGACCCCGCAGTGCTGGGCGCTGTACAAACACAGGACTAAAAGATGGTCCCTGCCCCAAAGACCTTCCAATCTAAGTATAAGACAAGAGACAACAGATAGGTTACAGACAAATGGATAATACTAGGAAATAATGAGACTAATAATTGGTCAGCATGATAGGCAATGATCTCAGCACACCAGTAGTCTAACAATTATCAATGTTTTGTAGGCATCATGGAAAAGGAGAGTTTTAAGAAGGATTTTAAAGGAGGATAATGAGCCAGTTTTATAAATATTTATGGGGAGCTTCTCCCAAGCATAAGGGGCAGCATGAGAGATAGCATGAAGATGCTTGTTTAAAAACTTACGTGGGTGATTGGAGACTGGCATCACTGGCCGATCAAAAGTGAGTCAACATCTTGATAGTGTTTATGTGATAAATTAGGGGCTAGGCCATAACAGGTCTTGGCTTTGAAGGCAAGTAGATTGTTTTATTTGACAGAGGAGGAGGAGCCAGCAGATGGATGTAAGGAGTGGGGTAACATGGTCAAAGAGAGGGGCTAGGAGAGTGGTATTCTGAATGTATATAAGCAAGGGAAGATTGTGTTTGTCAAGGCCGAAGAGAATGACGTTTCAGTAATCGAGATTTGAGATTGCGAGCTTGGTCGAGAGTCTTAGCTGTGTGAATGGATAAGAAAGGCCATATCTTAGACGTTTATGGAAAAAGAATTGGCAAGGTTTAGACATAACCTGGATGTGAGGACCTAGAGAAAGGTCAGAGTTGAAGATGACAGCCATTTTATGAGCCTGAATGACAGAATGGTGGTGTTGTCCACAATGATTGAGAGAGGGCTTATGGGGGTGGAGATTAAGTGTTCTGTTTTGGCCATGTTTATCTTGAGCCAAAGCCTAGACAGCCGTGAGGAAATGTCAGTAAGGTGACCAGACAACAAATGTGAAAAATCAGAACAGGGGATGGGGGGGTAATAGGAGCCTATATAATAAAAAGACCCCAAAATCGGGACTGTCCCTGTAAAATCGGGACATCTGGTCACCCTAGATGTCAGAGACTGGCTGAAATTTTAGTTTGTGCAGGGGAAGATGGGTCTGGAGTAGAGAACTAGATATGTGAGTTATTAGCGTAGAAATAGTAGTTAAATTTGTTTTTGCAGATGAGATTACCCAGAGATCAGAGATAGAGGGAGAAGAGAAGGGGACCAATGGCAGAGCCCTGTGAAACCCTGATAAAAAGTTGGAAGGCAGATGAGGAGAGTCATCCAAAAGGCACACTGAAGGAGCAACCTCCAACTCAAATGACTTCACATCAGTTATGATGAATTATCATAGAAGAGTAGAGTTGGAAGAGACCTCAAGAGGTCATCTAGTCCAATCCCCTGCTCAAAGCAGGACCAACCTCAACTAAATTATAAAGATAATAGCAGAATGGCATTCCTCTATCCTGGTATTTTCAGCCCCATTATAGTTTAAAGGTGGCCGTCAAGCAAATAAAAAATTAATTGAGCGATTACAAAAATGAACTGCATGATTAATCGCACTATTAAACAATAATAGAATACCATTTATTTAAATATTTTGGATGTTTTCTACATTTTCATATATATTGATTTCAATTACAACACAATACAAAGTGTACAGTGCTCATTTTATATTTATTTTTGATTACAAGTATTTGCACTGAAGACCCCTCAGAAGAAATAGTATTTTTCAGTTAACCTAATACAAGTACGGTAGTGCAATCTCTTTAACGTGAAATTTGAACTTACAAATGTAGAATTATGTACAAAAAAATCTTCATTCAAAAATAAAACAATGTAAAAATTTTAGAGCCTGCAAGTCCACTCAGTCCTACTCCTTGTTCAGGAAATAGCTCAGACAAACGAGTTTACATTTTCAGGAGATAATGCTGCCTGCTTCTTGTTTACAATGACACCTGAAAGTGAGAACAGGAGTTCTCACGGCACTGTTGTAGCTGGTGTGGCAAGATATTTATGTGCCAGATGCACTATGTCCCTTCATGCTTCAACCACCATTAGAGGAGACACGCGCCCATGCTGATGACTGGTTCTTCTCGATAACAATCGAAAGCTGTACGGACCGACACATGTTCACTTTCATTATCTGAGTCAGATGCCACCCAGCGGAAGGTTGATTTTATTTGTTGGTGGTTCGGGTTCTGTAGTTTCCACATCAGAGTGTTGCTCTTCTAAGACTTCTGAAAACATGCTCCACACTCACCCTCCCAGATTTTGGAGGAACTTCAGATTCTTAAACCTTGGGTCGAGTGTTGTAGCTATCTTTAGAAATCTCACATTGGTACCTTCTTTGCGTTTTGTGAAATCTGCAGTGAAAGTGTTCTTAAAATGAACAACATGTGCTGGGTCATCCTCCGAGACTGCTATAACATGAAATATATGGCAGAATGTGGGTAAAACAGAGCAGGGGACATACAATTCTCCCCCAAGGAGTGCAGTCACAAATTTAATTAACACATTATTTTTTTAATGAGCGTCATCAGCATGGAAGCATGTCCTCTGGAGTAGGTGGCCGAAGCATGAAGGTTGGGCATTCATGAATGGGCATACGAATATTTAGCATATTTCGCACGTAAATACCTTGCAATGCCGGCTACAATAGTGCCATGCAAATGCCTGTTCTCACTTTCTTTTGACATTGTAAATAAGAAGAGGGCACCATTATCTTCTGTAAATGTAAACAAACTTGTTTGTCTTAGCAATTGTCTGAACAAGAAGTAGGACTGAGTGGACTTGTAGGTTCTGAAGTTTTACATTGTTTTGTTTTTAAGTGCAGTTATGTAACAACAAAAAAAATCTACATTTGTAAGTTGCAATTTCATGACAAAGAGATTGCACTATTGAATTGAAAAATACTTATATGAGGTGAATTGAAAAATACTGTTTCTTTTGTTTTTACAGTGCAAATATTTGTAATAAAAATAATATACACTTTGATTTCAATTACAACACAGAATACAATATATATGAAAATGTAGAAAAACATCCAAAATATTCAATAAATTTCTATTGGTATTCTGTTGTTTAACAGTGTGATTAAAACTGTGATTAATTTTTTAAAAAGTGATTAATTTTTTTGAGTTACTCGCATGAATTAACTGCGATTAATCGACAGCCCTAGTTAAAAGCCCTGAAAGCATGCTTTTTTCCAACCTTCGTTACTAATTTTGTTTGTCTTTATGTCATTTGTGCATAATAAAGGTACAGTCAAGGTCATGGTGGATAACCACCTGAACCATACGCTCCCAGTGCAAAGCTGTGGCTAAAAGAGGTAATACAATCTTTGGTTCTATAAACAGGGACTATTGAGTAAGGAGTAGGGAGGTAGTATTGACTGTGTATATAGCACCGGTGATTTTACTGCTAGAATACTGTATCAGGTGTGGTATCCATACTTTAACAGGGATTTTTTTTTTTTTTTTAATTTAAAAAAATTGGAAAGTATTCAGAATATAGTTCAAGAAGGAACTATTCTGGAGAACCTGTCTTTGAGTGAATGACCAATGAAGCTCAATCTAATTACCTTATCACCTTTCAATCTGTGGATACCTATGTTAGTATTTCTGACGGTAGAGGTTTATTTAATCTTGAAGGCAAAGATATAACAAGATCTCATGGCTGGAAATTGAAGTTAGACAAATTCAGACTGGAAATGAAGGGCAAATTTTTCCACTGAGGTTAATTAACTATTGGAACAATTATTCTAGGGATGTATCACTTTAAGCCTTTAGATCAAGTTTTGATATTTTTCTAAAAATTATACTTTGTTCAACCAGAAGCTATGGGCTAAATGCAGGAACCACTGGGTGGAATTCTATGGCCTGTGTTATGCAGGAGGTCAGATTACAATGGTCCCTTCTGGCCTTAAAATATGCAAAGGTCTCTGATTCAGGGTAGATGTATTTGTATAAGTATATATTCTTGAGCTGGGGCGATAGCTTATTTTGGTAACAGGATATGTGAGAACTACAATGTTGTAAGTACTATATGTAAGTTGAGAACCAAGTTTGGTAACATGGCAGGGAATGTTGCAGAGCTACCTCTTGGAACGCAGGATTTATCAAGTGCTTCTCTTGAAGCATCCCATGGCAGATATGACATTTTAATATGTCTTGTTAGGTGAGAGTCTCTCCCCCCCCGCCCTTAATATATGCCCATGTGAGTAACTATTTGAATGCTTGGTGCTATTTCTTTATAGAGAGAATTTGGAAATACAAACCAAACAAACTACATTTTATTGTTTCCAGAATTACAGAATTGTTCTCTCAGTCTTTATTTACTGTGGAAGTTGTCTGGTAATGTTGCAGACACTTCTAATACAACATTTAATTAATGCTACTGCTTTTAAAAAAAATCCTTTGGCGCTTGAGGGGAGGAGAGAGTGAAAAAATTTGAGGGTTTTTTAGATGGAGAATCTATTGAATATGAACCTATTCAAGTTTACAAAAGAGATCCGATTAAATACCTCTCAGATGTTCTACAAGGTCCATCTGAGAAGACACACAACACTTGATTTCTCATGTTTTAACAGCTCCATTCACAAATGTGGACATTGCTTAGCTTTGGACAATGTCGTTGTGTTTTTTAGATGAGTGATTAACCAGGCAATGTTGACAGAAGTAGTATTTTCTATACCTGTTTTGCGGTTAAATGTACAGTGGATTCCATTAAAAAGTAACATTTGCCATGGCAAGGTATAAATACCTCACTGCAGTATGCATTCTAAATATAGGGATTCATCGCATCAATACCACAGGATGTCATTTGTTTTAATGACATCTCTATTTAGCTTAATCTTTTTTTAAAAAAATGCCACAGATAAACAGGAAGTGCCACATGGCTGACTTGATTTTTGTTGCAACTGAGAGCAAATTTGGCTAATCATATAGACGTTGTCAGAAAGGTTTGTCCACTTCATCTTATTATCCCTGAGTATAGACAGAATCCCAGGCCACGTTTATAGTATTTTTGTTGAGTAATCTCCAAAACTGATGATGATTAATGACCACTCCATGCCTATTAGTTCTTTATGATCAGGTTGGTGTACAATAGATTAGACTTTGCCTTTTGCCATATGATCATTCGGTTCCTATTTTGTCCATAAATACTGTATATAAACTTTTTTTGTTGGCTATTCTCTTCTATGGTCAAAACCAAAAAAGAAAAGAACCTATTGGTCTGTCTCGTATCTGGGCTCAGAAACATGTCTGACAAACCCATCTCATGTGACAATGTGTGGTCATGTAGATTGATTGTTTCTTTGCAGCTTAGCATCATGGCCCATTGTGTTTGCCCTGATGTGCACAAACTCAACAGGAAAGAGAAGATGTGCACGTTCTGTTTTTGTTTGTTTGTTTGAAAGCTGGATGAGAGCCTCCCATTTAGAACTAAATTTGACTAATGGATGTTAAGAACATGTTGGCTTTGTATGATTTAATTAAAAGACTCTTAATTCCTCAGATAGGGGAAACATTTCTGGAATCTGATCCATTGTCATAGCAACCTGTTGCTTCTCTGTACTTTCTTCAGTGAAAATTTTAGGACAGCATTGTGCTTTAAAGATTTAATTCTGAAATTAGACAGCACCACCTCTTATACAAAGATTCGGGGGACGAATTTAAAACGATTTATGTGTTGATTAGTGCTAAAATTGCTAGCTTCTCTCCACAAGGGGAAAAATTCTCTTTTTTTCCCCTTCCTGTGCCCCTCCCCAAGAATACAAAACAATATAAAAATATAGGTGTGGAAAGGCATGAAAATGTGTTTCACGTATTTTTCTTCTGTCTTGGAACAATGGTTGCTGACAGCAGAAGGCTTGCTTGCTTGTTAAAATTAGATTTGAATCATCAGTGTAATAGCTGTAGGAAATTGTACTATGGATGGATGCCAAGAAGTCTATTGACGTCTGCTCCATCCTTTGAGTAAGTATGGGGTGATCTCTGACCATAGCTGACTTTCTTAACTGAGGGAGCTTCTACTCTCTCTGACAGAATGTGGGTGTTTGGTTTAAGACTCCTTAAACCAAGATGTTTTGTACATGAACAAAGGGAATTTAGTGGAGCTCCAAGGAGAAACACACAGCACAAGTTTTCAAATACACAAGTGGGTACTATCAGTCCAGGCTGCCTGATAGAAGGTAGCTTTACTATCAGTTCCTATTTCATATTAACTGGGCCTAAAGCCAAGAACTCTTTCCCCTCTCCTGATATAGGGTACAACAGGGGTTCTTGCTTGCTTGCTTTCCTAGCCAGTCAAAGGTCAATGCCCTTTCCAAAGCTGCTTTGAAGTCAGCATCATTTTGGCTTTCTCTTCTTCTGTTTCCAAGCTGTTTTATGATGGCCCAGCATCCACTTGTTTCCTAACTGTAGTTATTATCCCTGCCTTTGCAGTAATCCAATCTGGAGATGACAATTACTTCTCCATGGGGCTTCACCTTAAGATCACTCAGAGAAACTCCAGTTGGCAGCTTCTCATTTAAGGGGTGTTTCTTACAGGGAGCATGTGACATCTGTGCTCCATAGTGGCTTCCATTTCATTTCTGTTGCCATCTAAGGTGTTGTTTTTAACCTACTGCCCTAAGCGGTTTGGTTCCTGATTACTTCGGAGACTACTTCGTGTGACACAGTGGTAACTGATATCAGCTGAGGTGCTCAGGCTACCAGTCCCCTAGTTTACACTGGTGGGGGACTGAGGCAAGGCTTTGTCAATGGGAGGCCCCTTCCTTTGGAAATAAGTTACCTTGTTGGTGTATCAGAGCTAGAATCTGCTGACCTTCAGGTCACACTGCAAAGTTTTGCTATTCTCTATTCCTGGGTTGGAGGGCAAAGTGGAAGAGGAGTGGTGGAAAGCTTTAATTGAAGGATTTTTCTTAAGGGAAGGATTTTAATTTAAATATTAGTCTAACTGTATAGTGATTTCTTAATAAATGTTGTGTGTGCAACAAGAGGAGACATTTTAAATAAGTCTAAACAAATAAACAGCTAATGGTCATTCCACATTGATAACCTGGGCTTGTGTCTACTCCACTTAACTGTGTATTACCGGTTCCCATCTCCTTTGGAATTGGTAAAGTCTGCATAAAGTTTCTGGGTTTTTTTTAAGTGTTTTATTTTACTGAGGCTTAAGGAGTTCCACACATGGATTTATTAATTGTTGGCAGATAGGGGGGACAGGATCACCCCAAGTGGCTCAGCAAAGACTGGTACAGCAAGCCTGGTATTATCCAGTTGGGTCTGGCAAATGTACCACTTGAGTGTGAGGACCTTATCCTAGTGTAGTATAACTGTATAGGAAGGAGTAGCTTCCAGAAGAGTTTCTGCTGAAGTGTATCCACCATAGTATCATTTGGATTGGAAAAGATATACCATGGATCATCTAATCTGTCCCCTTTCTTCATGGCAGGATTGATCTAACTATCCCTAAATCATTCCTGGCAGGCTTTAGGTACCCAACGTGATGGTGTTTCTATCACTTCCCTTGGTAGCTTGTTCTGTTGTCTAACTGTTCTTACAACGTGTTTCCTAATAGATAACCCAAATTTTCTTCTCTGTACTGAGCCCATTATTTCTTGTTCCATCTTTGCTGATTAATGTATCTAATTGGCCCCTGTGGCATATTTGTAGACAGTTGTGTTTCCCCTTAGTCTTTTATTTAGCCAAAACATGCTCTGTTCTCTCAAATTTCCCTTTTCCTTACTTCACAAAGCTTAGTCATTTGTGTTGCTTTCCTTTTAAATTTCTCCCATTTGTCTGAGCTTGTCTCTTTTTTTAAAAAGTGTGTTGTCTAAATTTGAAGATAGTATTTTTAAGACCTAACTCTGTACATCATAATTTGACCCATAGTATATTGCTAGATAGCATATATTCTTAATCATGCTGTTCAGCCAATAATCTTCAAACATATTTCATGTCATGTGGGTGTCTGCCATCTGTTACTTTATGCCATTAAATTTCCACCAGATTTCCTATATTCCCCTCAACATACTGTGCTGAAAAATAACTTCCTTATCTTTCCCTTTATTGATCTCACAGTTTAGTCTTAATTACACACCTAATCAGATTATGGTCACTATTTCTATTTCTCACTACATCCTGTTTTCCATTTTAACAAAAACAAATTCAAGAATTGCTCTGGGCTTACGTATCTGGGGCCTGATTCTCCACGACGTTGCACAGTCATTTATACCTGTTCAAAACCAGTATAAAGTGGTGTTAAAACACTGCAGAATCAGCATTTTATACTCACTCTTGGCACTTGTAAATGACTATACAAAATACAAAGCAACAGAGACTCAGGTGCCCTATTTAAATATTAGGTATAGAATACATTTTATGATCATGTAGGGGCTGATTCTGTATTACTTATACAGGCAGTGGAAGGATACCAGGCCAGATGAAATGATCATAGTGGTTCCTTGTGGCATTAGAATCTATCAGAATCAGGATCTTTGTGAATTACCACTCTAAGGAGTATTTTCATGAACATTTCTGATTTCTCTTATATCTAATACTTTGGATAGGTAGCCTATAGAGATTTTCCCATCTTTTTTGCCAGATCTTAAAACGACTACCTTAACCAACATCTGACAGATCATTAGAGCCCAATTTTGTTGTTGTTATCTTAACAGCTCTCTGAATGCCTTTGTTTTTGTTAGTGTGGCAACCTAAGAAGAGTTTATAAATATATAAATATAAATAAAGTTTTCTCACCTTCTAAAATAATCTTTAATTATTTATTCCCTGTAACTGCAGGGTGAAAACTAAGCTGATTAACTCCAGTTTTCCTTGCTAATGAACTTGGCCAACAAGTGATATCTGTTCATGTACCATAAGAAATAGACTGTATGGTACTATTATTGTGGAACGTTTGTTTTTGCTTACAAACACGTATGTTTATATATGCCAGTTAGATGCAGTCTTAGTTAACTCAGAATATTTGAGTCAGAATCCTGATGTTATATTCAGTGGCAGCATTAATATCCCATGAGGTTCATGGGACTTTATCCCTCTCTTAGAGTTATTTTTTCTGAACCTGCAGACTCTGGAAGACAGCACTGCATATATTAACTCTTCCAAATATGAATTGAAGATAAACTTCCCAAACATAAGATAACAATTTTTTAAATGCAAGCTCAGACTTCAGAGCACAGTTCTGCAGTGGGGGTGGATTCTGTGGCAGCTGAATCATGGAATTAGTACACCCAATTTTCCATAATATTTAGTCTTCATGATGGTGAGGCTTTTTTCTTGCAAAGCCTCATTGCATTTTACCCTAGCTAAACTGTCCTGGTGAAATCTCAGCAAAGGGCATGTACTTTCAAACACCTTAAAAATGTCACCCTTTTATTACCGTATCTGCTTTGCCCTATTTTTGTTTTTGTTTTAACCCTTAATGGTGAATTGCAAATAATAGTCTAGAATTAAATATTTTAGAGCACTAAGCTGTATTATCAGTATAGGAAGGGGTGTCAGTATTTATTCTTGAACACTAAATTCTCTTTCTACTGTGTGGGGGAGGGGGAAGGTTTGCATTGAAATAACTGCTATTGTGAGAGGGGGCACTTGTCCTCTCTGCCTGTTGCATATCCTCAAATGGCTGATCTGCTGTGACCTGGATATCACAAAATTATCTTTACTTTACGTCTTTACTTTGGCTCCTTCACTGCACTGTTGTTGATAGTACAATGTATGCAGATTTATCTCAATTCAATTTATTATGCTGAATAAAAAACCTTTTGGCTCCAGCAATATGTCGGAGGAAAGACACCCTACAACAAACTACCAGTAAGGATCTCTTCTCAATCTTATTTCCTGATTCCTCACACCTGCTTACAAGACCTCAAGCTCCTGCTAGTATAGCAGGTTCTGACTAGAGCTGTGCTGAACTTTCACCACAAAATCTGAACCCTCAAAAAAGATGGTGGGTTTCAATTTTTGTGTGAGCCTTTGTTTTGGTGACCTTTGATGAAGCTTGGGCCAAGACCAGCCCCTGCTTCTGTAAAAGAGTTCCCAGCAGGCTCAAGTTCCACGCTTACCTCATAGTATCTTCCGAAGAGAGGACCTTTGTCTTTCTATCCACCGAAACCACTCACATCTTCAGGAGCACCTTGGCTGGTCTGCTCCATTTTTAGCTCCCTGGGGGCATGGAGAGGCAGACTACAGTTCCATTTTATCCAGTCTGGTTTGGTTTGTTTGAAGGGGCCAGTTAGTAGACCTACTTTCCCCTTCCTCAGAATTTGGATAATGTATTTTGCAGAAGAACCTGGGAATTTCCTGCTCGGTGGCACTACTGCTAGTTCTTGAAACCTTGCTCTGATCCTGAAATACCCTAGAATGCAATATAGTGTATTGGGGGAAACCCCCCTGAAGTGGGGGCATCTCAGTCTGAGCAAGGTTTAAAGGAAAAGCAGAAGCATCCAGCATGGATTTCCTGGTTCCCTCTGTGGAATAATTAGGGGGTCAAGCAGGCTGTTTGCCAGGGCCTAGAACAGGGATCGGCAACCTTTGGCACACGGCCTGTCAGGGAAATCCGCCGGCGGTCTGGGACAGTTTGTTTACCTGCAGCGTCCGCAGCTTTGGCCGATTGCAGCTCCCACTGGCTGTGGTTCACCATTCCAGGCCAATGGGGGCTGTGGGATATGTCGGTCAGCACATCCCTCGGCCTGTGCCGCTTCTCACAGCCCCCATTGGCCTGGGACGGCGAACTGCGGCCAGTTGGAGCTGCGATCGGCCGAACCTGCAAACACTGCAGGTAAACAAACCATCCTGGCCCACCAGCGGATTTCCCTGACAGGCTGCGTGCCAAAGGTTGCTGATTCCTGGCCTAGAAGATGGTTTGGGGAAAACTGGGTTGCTGGTTGGTCACCAAAGAAGTAGAATGGGGAATTGTGCCCAGGTGCCCATTAAACATTGAGCAAGAAGCACTATGGAAAGGCACAATTCCTCTCCCAAAATCAACCTGATGCAAAGGTGAGTTGGGCCATATGAGGTGCGAGTTTTATTATTACACATGGGTATCCCCAGCAGCTGTTATGCATTCCTATCATTCTTCCCGGCAACACTGAAAGCATTTTTTGTTTGTATCTTAACTTCCAGTCTGATTTGTGTGTTGCATAGATTGCAGGTGTGGGAGTAAGGACTGTTTTTTTCCTTCTCTCTTTCTCCTGTCTCTTCTGAATATGATTTAGAGAATGCTGCCTTATCTTTAGTTATATATTTAGTTAGTGGGTTATGCTACCCCAGGGCCATGGTGAACTATCCTGATATGCTGGGTGTAACTCTCTATAGCTCTGATCCTGCAAAAGGGATCCTCATGGGTGTAAGGGTCAGAGCAGATGACACCTTTACAGTATCTTGCACTCAAAGATGATAACACATTTATTTTTATACCTCAAGTAAGTACATCATTTTGCATGAATAACACCTAGTGTAAGCTGCTTAGATCAATAATACCTCATAAACTATAACAGCCACAACAAAAATCTAAAAGGGAAATAGCAATGAAACATGAAGTAAAGGATGCTAATTTAGAGGCAACAAACAGGAACTGCCAGTAGTCCAATTAAACTCCATAATTTGACAATAGAATGTGCAGTCTTAAATTTAGTTTCTACAAATTTAATATTGTTATAATGGACTCCGGTGCAGCACAGAGCAGTAACAGTAAAATGTGCCCCCTTCCCCCCCCCCCCGGTGAAATGTTACTGTAAACTTATTTTCCCTATTCTGTGTAATACTTCAGTATTCCCTTACCTTTGGCAGGGTAAAGATTAGAATAATTGCAGACAGCCCTCTTTCTTCTTGAATATCAAAAATTGAATCGTAAACGTGAAACGTGCTAGTAAAATGGGACTTCTCCTATAGCATTATATAAAATAACGAAGGATCTGGGGGTGTGTACATATACCTGGGGAAATGCATGGTTGCGTATACTGAGTAACTAAAGAAGATATAGTGGAATACCCCGAAATACAGATGTGCTCAGAATCCCGTAACTGTTTTGTTTTGTATTGATCCACCTTGCCCTTCCCCCCTTCATGCTGCTTTCTTATTCTCCCCTCCCACTTGGGAATGTCTTTGTTATACTTACCATCGCCGGGTGTGTGGTTATAACAGCTTTGAAACTGGTGCATTGTAGAATAGTGGTTCTTTATTGCTTCATTGGGTGAGATTCCAAGCTGCACCTTCCAGAGGTGTGGTACAGAATTTACAGCTAAGGGAGGTGGGCTATGGTGGCTTTAAGAAGCCACCTTTGTGCCCTTCCCATCTTGGATTGTTCCGTGGATCTTGATGTAACAGACAGCTGTGGGGGCCTGTCCTCCCCAGCCTGCCACATAGTGCAGCACTGCCTGGAATCACTGCAGTGTTGCATGCTGCAGACGCACCCATCACCCTGTGCCCCAAATCCTGTCTGCAGCAGATTCCCTATACTCGGGCCTGCAAAGGAGTCCTTGGAAGGCAGTCTTACAGCTGTCGCCACAGTTTCTGCACTGGAGGAATCCTCCCCTGGAGATATCCAGGCTTTTAATGCCCTTTTATACTGTTCCAGACCTTTTACCTAGTGTAAAGCCTTTTCTGGATCATGGGTGAGGATCTTACCCATAGTCTTCACTTGTGAAAATGGCATCATACCACAAGGATTTCATGTATTAAGACCATGTTGTCAAATTGCACAAGCTATTTTGATTTTTGGCCCATTTCGTGTTACTGGGATGAATAAAAAACAAGTGGGTGATTTTATTTGCATCTTTTTTGTTTGTTTTTGTTGCCACCTTCATGTGATGCAATGACATGATTGCTAGAACTGTGGTTTTACATATTTTAAATTATAGTGGAGTGAGAATACTTTGCACTACTCAGACCTCTACTTTCCTGTATTCCCCCCCAAAAGTGTCATGATGCAGGTATATTTGTGTCATAGAGAAGGCTTATGTTTTTACCCCAATGGGGGAAAAAAAGCCAAAGTTACAGTACTGAAAACGGTCTTCATTCACTAGTGGTAGCAGTCAGCTATCTATAAATAACTTTTACAATGGGTGATGGAATTTGTGTGTTTGTGTTTGAAATACAGACATCCCACTTTTTTTACGCTGACTTTCCATTTTAAAGAGAGAGACAAGGTGGGTGAGGTAATAACGTTTATTGGACCAACTTTGTTGGTGGAAGATGCAAACTTTTGAGCTACAGAGAACTGTTCTTCAGGCACAAAAAAATAAGACGTACTGGAAATCCTTAAACTAGCAGGCTTCATCCAATATAAAGGAATGCTGGGATATAATTAAACGATCTCCTAGGATGGGAGGGCAGTGTATCATCATGCAATTAAAGATTGCGAATGCATACACAAAAGGGCGCAAAATTGAGGTTGTGTGGGCAAACTTAATTCTTGAATTTCCTAACATTTGAGTGCTTTACAATCTTAACAACATCATTTGGATTTTTGTATCTAATTTCCTAAGTGGTCTTTTTATATAAAGAAAAAGGGAAAAAGCAATTCTTATTATGTGCAGCTATACCACATCCCACCCACCATGTGCTATCAGCAGGATGGAAACCCTACACCTTCAGCACTGCATCAGACCTCTAAAACTTGACCTAAAAGGTTAACCACAATAGCTGGCAGTAGGATTAGACTGTTATCTTCTGAGGACCAGCCACTAGAGAAAAATGCATAACTCTGAAACAGAGAGTTATGTATGCATTTTGCAAACTCAAGAGCCACGTGCATAGATTTGGCAGATTCTTTCTGAGAGGTAGTATGGCTAAGTGATGGGGGGGAGGGGCTGCAAGATTTTCTTAGGGTTTTATTCCCATTTGAGTAACCTCTCAGTGGAGTACAGTGCCTTGCTCATTAATGAGGGTTGTGTAGGACCCAGAATTATTACCAGTCAACAGAAGAAATGAGATTTGAACTAACTGTCTCTTGGATCCAAACCCAGTGTATTTTCCTTAGACCAAAGGGGGAAAGTAGCAGGGAGAGGAGGATGACAAGGGTCCATTTTGAGGAGGAGGATCCATTTTGTCTGTGTCCTTTCTGAAGCAGTTTTGTGTGCTTTGCACGCTAAAGAAAGAAACCAGGGCAGTACATGCATGGTGCTGATGGAATGTTGAGGGAATTTAGCAGCCAGCTTCTAGTAAACTCTAGTAAGCAAAACACGAGTGGGCAATGGCGTCTTTTTCAGCAGTTTACAGCGTGGTTAACATTTACTGTGGGGACTGCAAAGGATACCTTCCTGATTCCAGGTCTTCCACTGCCAAATTTCAAGGTCCTGCTGCTAACTAGGGAGATGTTACAGCTCTTAAAAAAATGGTCAGTAAAATTTTTATAAAGGAAAGTGTTAGGCAATCTAAATAAGGGGGTTATTACTTCTCACCCACCTAGAGTGTGGGTGTATGTAAAAACACACACACACACACACACACACTACTTAAATGTTCAAAAGTGACAAGTGATTTTGGATGCCCAATTTGGGCTCTCTAAAAGGAGCCAGACTGCACAACACTTTTTGAAAATCAGGCCTCTTTAAGGTGTGTCAAGTTGGGCACTGAAAATCCCTAGGCACTTTTGAAAATGTCACCCACATGTATACATATATATGTGTGTGTCTAGAGCACATCTTAACAATTTTGCTTCCTTACCTTTACCCAGGCTTTTTTTTTGAGGCTTCTTTAAATTATGTTTGTAAAGAGCCTTTTTTGGACGATTTATACAGTGTTACATTTTTTTTCAAAAGACAAGAAAGTGAGGCTAACACAGTGTTAAAAGGAAGCTCAACTGCTAAGGTATTATGGGGATAAACTGTAAAATCAGTAAATCACATAATGCTGGAGTGACATGCATATTGATTTGTTTGTATCCAGGCCTCCCTTTCCTCACCCCTCCTCCTCCTGGTCCCCATCTGTGGAGTCTGAGTCATATCAGGCAAGAACAAAAATGGATGTGGTTGCTACCTGTTTGTGGTTGATTGGTTGTTTTTCCCCTCCGATTGCTGCAGGCTCGGAAGAGAACAGCGGCTTATCAAGCACTTCAATCTGGTTTGCTGAGTGTAACAGCTTAAGAGAAAATGGCTGCCTTGTTTTCCAGAGCTGTCCTACAGATGACCATGCAAGAGAAAATGAGGAGCTGAGCATGAGAAATCTCAGAGTAGTTTGCCGGGCCATTTAGCATTTATAAATACAATATGAAGGATTCTTCTTCTTTCCAGGTAGCTGCATGACTTAGTCCTCTAAGATTTACCATTCAGCACAATGATTCCAGCTGAGCTGTTTGAAGGATGGCTTGTTGTGAATGTAGGCGGAAGCGGAGCAATTCCAGAGATGTCATAAATACTCTTTGGAAACCTCTCTTTCATAATAGATTGAGACTCTGAATTTTGTATTTTAATCTAAAATACTAGTAGCATAATAAATGAATTCAACCATTTATAGTACTTAAATATTTTACAAAAATATAGTGTGCCTCACTTCTTGAAAAGAACTTTACTCAGTGTGAAACAAACATGAACAATGTAGCATCATATAAGCAGGTGTGAGGTGGCACAATATAGAACTACATACTACAGGTACAATGAAGTATGTCTAGGCCAAGAAGTTTTCCATATTAATGCACATGTGATCTGTCAAAGACAGCATTCCTAATTCTTGCTGAACAAAAAGCTGAGAAACTCTAAACTGTTCTTCATACATTCTCACACAATAATGGGATAACACAAAGAAAATAGTTAACAGGTTGCACTGTTGCTTTGCCGTGCTTTGCACCTTCTATCAGAGAATCTCAAAATGCTTTAATGAATTAAGATGCCAAACATCCCCATGAAGGAGGTCCTTATTCCAGTTTATTGATGGGGAAACTGAGGCAGAGAGGGGGCTGTCATTTATGCAATGTCCCAGAAGAAGTTTTTAATCAGAGCCAGGAACAGAACCCAGAACTCCCGACTCCTAGTCCTTTAACTTAATCAGAAGACCAACCATCCTTTACCATTTTTAAAATCTTGGGGGGAAAAAAACCACAGTAGATTTTGTCTTTGGAGTTGCTACTGGCAATGTCAATACTGCGACATTGACGTACATAGGTTTCTAAGAGCTTATTTCAACGTACTGGTGTAAGGGTTCATTTCTTCCCTCATGTGGGCTTTCCCCCCCTCCTCCTCACCACCTCTTGAATTTAGTCATTCAGTAATCTTTTCTGGAAGCGCTGCCACTATCTTCCAGATTACACACCCTGTGATGATGCTTGATCAGTTGAAAATGGAAGGTAGTGTTCCCTCTTTTATTTTGTAATGGGAAGCTTCAGAGAAAAAGACTCTGGCCCCCTCTTTTTTGATTACACGTACTGTTGAACCTTACAGCAGTGGAGCTGTTATGGGAGAGGTCTATGTTAAAATTCTGGTGACTCCATCCATGCTATGTTGTGGATCAGCTGGGAACATACTAGAGCGTTAATATGGCTATTTCCCTTACCCAAGGATGAAGCGTGCTTCTGTTTCTGCCACTGCCAACCTGGATACCAGCCTAGGGACTGAGTTTTGAAAACTGCTGTCAGTGGAGCTCAGTGGACTTGTATCAGCATCAGACAGGAGAAGCACTCTGGTGAATCAAACCCTAAATATATTTTGGAGAGGTGGTCAAAAGCTTTTTAATGGAAAAATGGTTTCTTTTAAAGGGATTAAAAATGCATATTTTTTTTTTTTTTAGCAAAATGAAAAAAATTTGTCAGCTGGAATAAAATATTTTATTTGTGTGTGTGTGGTTTTTTTAACCTCTCCTCCCTCTTTTCCATTGAAAAAGAGAGTGGGAGGGGAAGTAGGAAAAAAGATTTAAAAACAAAACTAAAATTTTCACCTTTAAATCTTTAAGGGAAATAGCTACCATATTTCAACCAGCTCTAGTAATTTGTGTTGTGGACACAGGAGCTGGCTACATGGGGCTCACGTTCCTTCTTCAAGTAGAAACAGGTGCAATGCCCTGCCTCATACCTCTAGATGAGACTGTCACAGAAATCTGTTCAGAGCCCTACTCTCTTAGTTTGGATAGGGCCAAATCCTCGGGCCAGCTTTGGTAATGTGCCAGTAAGCAGGGTGTGCTGTTCTTTTCTCATAAGATGGAATCTTGGAAGTTTACTGAAAACTCACTTTAACACAATTAAAAATATAAAACAAATATTTAAAATCTCATTTCTACTCTGAAAAATGGCAGAGTGGGCCATGTGGGTGATATTTCATGTGGGTGATTTCCAGATGAAATATACTCAGTTTGCAATTAATAGGTGTTAGAAAACATTGTAACTGACAGTGTTCAACATAATTTTGCCCTTAGTGTAGACAAAGACAGTTAGGGGTAAAAATGAAAAAGCTGTTCCTCATTAACCGTAGGCATTTTTCAACACACCTGTCCTCGTCAATACTGACTCAAACTTATGTTTGACATCATGCCAATTAATATGTTCTCTAATATGATGCGTTTCCTCCAGAAAAATTCTTCTACTCCAGTGGTAAAAGGCGTGAAAGGTAGTAGAAAGACTTTGTCAGTAAGGTCACCTGATGTGAATCTAAGACAAGTTGTGTAAGCAGGAGCCATGTTTACAAAGTGTGGCAGAGCTCCGACCTTGTCCCCATGGGTCCCGCACTTCCAGGCGGTTTATGCTAGCTTCAGAAGCTTACTGCTTAGCCCTTCTCTCTCTAGGGCCAGGGATACAGTCTACTGAGCCCTTTTCATCATAAGCCAGCAATGGAGGTTGGTGAGAGAATTCCCACAGACTCTGTTGCTCCTACAGTTTAGCCTCCTGTCCTGACAGGAGCCTGTTTTCCCCTCCCAGGAGGTGTTTCTGTAGTGATGGGTTGGGGGGAACCCGGGCCCACCCTCTACTACAGGTTCCAGCCCAGGGACCCTAATGATAGCAGCTGTTGGCAGCCAACCTTTTACTGCCAGAGTCTCTACATTTCCCTGGGCCACTTCCCCACAGTTCTCCTGCTTCTCCCTTCTTCACCCTTACCTCAGGGCTCCCTTACTAAAGGCTTGAGGGTATTCATTAACCAGCCATTCAGCCACACTTCATCTCCTCTGGCTTCTCTTTGCCTGACTGGAGTGAGCCTTTTTATACTGTCAGAGGGGGCCTTAATTAGAGTCAGGTGGTCACATTAGCTTAATGGCCTCACCTGACTCTTTGCTGGTTAATTGGAGTCAGGTGTTCTCATTAGCCAGGAGCAGCCCCTGCTCTGGTCAGTCAGGGAACAGAAAACTGTTAATCCAGTGGCCAGTAGATCTGCTTTCTGCTACTCTGCTGTACCCAACTGACCTGGGTCTATCACAAAAGTCATTTTTTCAGTAGAGCTGAGGAGCTCCCCCTTAAACATCCACAAAGCTACTTCATTGTCCTCCTTCAAATCCCTCCTTAAAAATCTCCTCTGCCTTGATGCCTATAATAAACTTAACAGTGGTTAAGCCGCTAGTGCACTCAAATCATTGCCTACCATGCTGACCAATATTGTCTTCTTGTTACCTTGCATTTCCCCATCTGTCTATAACCCTCTGTTATCTCTGGTCTTATATTTAAATTGTAAGATGCTCTTTGGGGCAGGACCGGCTTTTTGTGCTGTGTTCGTACCGTGCCTAGCACAATGGGGTCCCGGTCTGTGGCTAGGACTCCTAGGCACAGCGGTTATACCAATAAAAATAATTTATTATTGTTCATATCTTCATATCTTTTTGTATGTTAAAAACAAATTGGTGGGTTGGGTTCCACATGTGCTTTAAGATGAGTAAAATGTCTCATTGTCAATACACCAGCTGTCAATTCCATGAAAAAATGAAAGATGAAAAAATAGTTATAACTGTTAAAGAAAAATTCCCATCTTGATCTCATTTTTATCATATTTACTGAAAAAAGCACTTTGTGATGTTACCATAATGCACATAGAATCCGTCTAGCCTAAATTAAATCTAAGGTTGATTTAACAATATGCATTTATGATATTATTATACTGATGTGCTATTTAATCAAAAGCATTAAACCATTGAAATGATTTCAGGTCATGCTGCTTTCTGAGAGGTCTTTGGTATTTTTGTAACACAGTATAAATGTTAAAGACAGACAGTGAATGTTTTAGGCCCCATTTTGACCTACTGTAAAAATGTTACAGTATGGTAAGCTTGTATTCAAAATACTGTGCAGTTTTAGTTGTCTAGTTTTCTCATATTCTGCCTTCCCATTACTGAGCAATTGATAAACAAAAACAAATCTCTCACCATCAAAACCAAAAACCAGCCACTTGTATTTTCTGGGCCAACCACCATGCTGTCTTGTTCCACTGAGAACTCTGTGCCAGTAGGTACACCACCCTTTCCCAGAGTGTGGCGATATCACTGACAGTGGTGGTGGCCAAACAGTCTGAGGCCTGAAAAAGCTGGTGGAGAATCTTTTTCTAGGTTCAGTTTCATTCAAAATCCAGGAAATAAATGTTTCGCTACCAAACTAGTCCAATAAAATAATTTGCAAGGCAAAGATGGTACAAACTAGGCCAGATGCTGCTTTCCCGTACACTGGTGTTCCTCTATTGACAACAATGGCATTACTCCTGATTTACACCAGAAAATCTATTAAAACCACCTAGCATGTTCCAGAATCCCACACACTTTACATGCTGCGGCTTCCTGAATGAGTAAGATGAGCAGGATTTGGCCCAGTATCTTCAAGTTTCTGTATACTTCCATCTGATTTTTCTTAAAGCTGAACAGTAAACTAGCCATACTACACTGTAGTGGTCCTGACTGGGGTGTATCAGGTTGGCCAGAACTGGACTCTGCAGTTGCAGTGTTCTGTGTACATTCTGACCCTTATGGAAAAACCTTATAGGATATGGTAGGATTAGGTAGCAATTTTTCTTAACCTCATTAATTTAATAGAGAACGATAACCTCTCTGTTTGTTTGTTTTTAATACAACTTCGTTTTTAATAGAATTCTGTAGCATGATCCCCCTTGGTGATGACCACTCATTTGAATGTCTGCCCTAATACTATCACTTGGATATAATTCTCTACTAACTTATATAGGATGGTATTTAAAAAAACAAACATAAAAACCTTATGCTTTTTAAATTCTCTAGGACTTATTCATCAGGAGAAAGATTGTCTCTTGTCTCCACAGCTACCATACACGCTATTCACCACAACTGCTTGGGAGCGCCAGTTGACGTTGGGTTTGGTGGGTTGGGGGAGACTGAATGGGTTGAATGACCCAGATGCACTGTGGTTCATAGCTCGAACACAGACACTAATTTTACCAGTAATGCTCAGAGAGGATATTCTTAAGTGCTGAACAGCGTGTGAATGGACATTCTTTTAGATGAAGTTTCTTTGTTACTTATGAAAGGTTCTGGATTGAGAGCCCTGGCAACAGATTGTGGTCAAGCTTTATCTAACCTTTGTTTTTTTTAAAAATAGGCTGTTATCTTACAGCTATAGGTACTATTTGTTGCCATTTCCTTTCATTAGCCTGGTGGTTCTGTACTGCCTTGTTAATCCAGGGTTTGAAACCAATGGAAAATCCACTGCCCTTGACTTTTGTGTCCCTGTATGATTTTCACTTATTGTACAGTTCGGTCAGCTGTTCTTTTCAAGTATGTTGTACTCTGAGTCACTATGTAAAAAGGGTGCCTTTTTACTCAACAGATCTCTTCCGTGTGCGTATCTGCTTAATTTAGTGACTAACACCTACGCTTTATTCTCGTTAGCTGCTGTGGGAGAGTGAGCTGGGTTCTATTCATTCTCTTGTCTCATAAAAAGAATTCTTAACCAAAATCCAGTACTGGGCCAAATTCTGCCCTCAATTACAGCTCTGCGACCCTGCTGAATATAATGGGATTATACAGGTGTAATTCATGGTATAATATGAAGATGATGGTATTTAACAGGTGCAACTGAGGGCAAGAATAAATCCTGCAAAAAAAAAAAATTATAAGTGCTAATTAAGGAGAAGGAAACTTCACACTTGACTGTCAGATCCCAGGTTTAATTGACAGGGTTGGCAAATGGGAAGAATATGTTTTTACTTGTAAATTGAACAAATTTGCTTTGGAATCAGTGAGACACTCCATAACGTCATTAGTAGTCACTTTTCAGCATAAGATTATGTACATTATTAGTATTTACAGAGGTGAATTTGGACCTCAGGTACACCAGTGAACATCTGGAATAGCTTAATTTGTAATCAGTGTACTCGCCATGTTTACACTGTTCTAACTGAGTTCAGAACCCAGCGAACAGACTCAGGAGAAAATCGTTCACCTGTACACTCGCCCACTTACTTGCCCGCAAAAGACATTGGCACATTTTACAAAGAAGGAAAATCATGAATTCATAAATTATGACAGCCATGACAAATAAACAGTCTCATCCATTACCAATCCCCTGAGTTATCAAGCCACCTCCTCATTTTATGGATCGTAATGTAAGATTTTAAATTAATCTCCTTTTCACTCATTATTTGTAATTCATAGCATTAATAAAAGCTCACTGCTTTATTCTTTTTTCCTTGGGTATCTCGGTTATTTAACACAGTAAAAATGCTTATATATCTTCTAGCTGTAGCATTCTTTGTACTGCTTTTCTGGTGTTCTCCTATTCCCTAATCTGGGAACACTATAAAAGAAATTGTATACCTTTTCTTTATTCAGAGACATGGTGAGTCTGTTGACCTTCAGAGCACACTGGAAGGGCCATCTGTTTTTCCAGGCTTTTGGAGGGTCGGGGCTAGAAAGGACAGGGGAGGATCTGAGGCATAATGAGAGATTGGTTTGCTTTGTTGTTGTTTGATTATAGCTTGGTTTTGTTCAGGGATGAGGCTAATTGACGTTTTACTGTATTATGAAATTTGTAACTTATTTTAAAGTAATGTCAGGACACCCAGAGCTTTTGGATGGGTGCCTTTTAGTGTTAGAAATCAAAATAAATAAAATGGTGTGGCTTCAAACTGCTTGCAAGTCTCTGACCAATTGTAAGGTTGAAAGCATGTTTGCTACTATCATGTTTAAACAGTGTTGTTTATAATGTAATTGCAGCTAGAACATCTTCAATTCTAATACGGAAAAGGCCTTAATTATACATGGGGAACTTGCAGGATACAATACTGGCCCCAAATAAACTTGGATTACTTCAAGTCTCAAAAAACCCTCTCATCTGGAAACGTTTTTTTTTCTAATTTATTTCCAAGAGTGAATTTGTGATGACCTCCACATACAGCTGCCCAATTGAGTTCATTGACAGTGCCTGTATAGGAGACATTCTCTCATTTCTGTGGTGCTATTGGCTGTCTATCAAGGACAAAAGGATTAAGATATTGATGTAGGTCTGAGAGGTGTAAAGGGTGGGAGGAGGAAGATATCAGTTGACAATGTTCACCCTTCCTTTGTCTTTGTAAACAATTTTTTGAGAAAGATAGTGGTTGCTTTTCAGCATTTTGTGATGCATTCGTTCCTCCCCATCACACCCCAAAGAAACCATCTGATTTAAAGCACAAGATATAATCAATCAGATGCTTTGTTTGCCTTTTTTTAGAAACATATTTTTCTGCATATTCTTCTATTTTGTGCAAATATATGTCATATACTATGAAGTGTGCCATAGAACCTAATCTCCCCCTCCCACTCTCCAGATTCTCAGGAGGCATACATCAGCATAGCTCCCAGGGGGCTACCTTGATTTATATTAACTGAGAATCTGGCCTATCTCCTTTAAAAGGGAAAGGAAAGGGCTGGAGTTCTCTCTGATAGGTTAGTGTAGTTGTTTTAAACTGAATACTGAAAATAACTTGGTCATAAGAGAGAACCTCAGTCTCAAATTCAAGATTAATCTTTTCTAAAGAAGAGGATATTTTAAAGCAGAATTTATGACAGTAAAGTAATGTTGCTGGGTGCTGTTATGTTTAGTTCAGTAAAATCCATAGGGTTTAGTTAGGGGTTAATTTAGCGTCAGTCACTGGAGAGGATTCCTCTCTCGATCTTGTTAATTGTATTTTAGGAAGGAAATAGTCTAATTATGCAATTTATTTTCCATAAAAGTACATGAGGAAAAATTAGCTGGCTTTTTATGGTTTAATTAACAATAAGTCTGTTTGAATCCAGAACAGCTGAGTCTTGGGTCTGGTCCACACAAAGAAGTTAGGTCAACCCAGGTATCGTCATTCCAGGTTATGAAAAGTCTACATCTCTGAGCAATGTAGTTACGCCGACCTACCCCCTCTTCTTCCCCCGGTGTAGATAGGGCTAGGCTGATGGAAGAATTCTTCCATCAATTTAGCTACCACCTCTTGGGGAAGTGGATTACCTATGCCAAAGGGAGAACCCCTTCAATCAGCATACGTGGTGTCTACACTGAAGTGCTACAGTGGTGCTGCTGTAGCATTTTAAGTGTAGACAAGCCCTTGGAAAAAACCTGAATTTTAAAGGAAAGAGAGCAGAATAAAGATCCATGGATGAGACAGTTTACTTCACTACCCCTAAGAAATGCAGGGGTATTTTGTATTTATCGCCAGCATTTCAGACTGACCGTTCATACTGATGTGCTGTGTCAACTTTTCTTTCTCTCTTTTTTTGTCCATTGTTTTATTATGTAGGCTGCACATTTTGAGAGAGAGGCAAATGAAAGTTTTTGGAAATGTACTGATTATTTTAAAAGGTCATTTTGATTTTCCGAAATGTTCTTTTGGTTCAGAACCTACTGTAAATGTTGCATGAAGTTTGGTACTCTACTACTGAGGAGTGGCACTTTTTTTGAGCGTCAGCCCAAGTTTTCATTTGTGGCCACTGCAGGTTAAGAAGCAGTTAGCAGACTGTTGTTTTTAAACTGGGGTTTCCGATGCTTAAGATCAAAAGGCTTTCTCGTGAAGCCTTGCATGGCTTACCCTTACAGAAATTCTCTCAAGGGGTTATAGGTCTTTGAGTTAAACATTTTTCAAGACTATTGCAACTCTTTTCAGGGAAACACGTTCAATGTAAAACATCTGCTTAAAAAAATGTTCTTTCTTTGGCGGGTTCTTGCAACTGTGGTAGGTTAAACCTTGGCCTTGGAATTTCCTCCCTTGGTGACACTGGTTATGTACAGTAAACATGAAATAACTTGGGTGTTATGTCAGCAGACAATTGCAGAGTATGGGAGGGTGCCAGAATACCAACTTGCAGGTGCAATTCTTGGCAACTTGGAAATAGTGGCAGTCTAATAATTCCAGCCTTTATCCCTGTGTGAAATTAAATCAGAGATAATGAAAATGTGAACAAGCAAGGATTCAAGCAGCTTTGAGGACAACATGAAGTACAAAAAATGCAATTGGCAGAAACATCCTGTTTCATGACTGTGAAATCCTAAACTATTTAGATTAATAGTGGGTCAGTTCACGCTGTACACTGAATCAAATTTGGTGAGTTTCCTGTCAATTTAGTGTTTACACCTTTTTGATGTGTGTATGTGATGTATGAGCTAGATTCTGTTCTGGCTCACAAATCAACTAAATTATTAACTCAGTTCCAAGTACAGAGCCAAATTTTGCTGTGCCATATCTGTGCGTTAGAGAGACAAGGTGGATGAGGTAATATCATTTATTGGACCAACTTCTATTGATGAGAGAGAAGTTTTCAAGCCACATATAGTTCAAAAGCTTTTCTCTCTCACGAACAGAAGTTGGTCCAATAGACGATATTACCTCATCCACCTAGTCTATCTAATATCCTGGGACCAACGCTACACTGTGTGTATCTGTGCATTGTCAGTGGAGTTTCAACAAGTGTGGTGAGAGTAGAATTTGACCTACAGAATCTTTATTATTAGTGGTGATGCATGACAGGAAAAAAAACCAGCTGGACTTTCAGATCAGCTGTTGAGTTTGCAGGCTGGTAGCTTGTAAGCTGACCAAATCTGGTGGAAAGCCATTGAGATTAAACGTGGATCCCTAATAAAGTCATTGTTTGAAGCAGAACCACATTTCAAAGAATGATACAGCTTAACATTTTGAATAATTAAAAATGTAATTCTCTTAGGTGGCTTATGTTATAAGGAACAGGTAAAAATTTTAGTTTCTCTACTAAAACACAAATTTTCAAGGGAAATTTTCATTTCTTTTTAAAATTGTCCCATTTTTGAGACAAAATTGAACAAAAAAACCCTATTTAGTTTCACATAAAATAACGTTTTTGTTTCAGTTTAAAAAACAAAACAAAAATTGGGTTTGGTTTTTCCCATTTGAGTATGCTCGATCTTTCTCTCCCTTTTGCCCGCTCTTTTCCAGTTGGGGGGGCAAAAATGAGGAGAAAAGGAAGAAAAGACAAGGAGGAAACCTATAGGATTGAAAACTGTAAAATGCTTGTGGCTGTTCAGTACCACATCTGCTACTTTTTCAATTAAATAACTAGTTGAAATGAATAATTGTTTCACCACTGCTGAAAAGCAAGCCTTGATTGTTTGGTTACAGAGAGGTAGGCAGGTGAAGTAACCTGATAAGTCGTAATTACACTCTTGCAGTGTAAGCTGATTTTTTTTAAAATTGATGTTTTGGTGAGTTACGTAGCCTCCATTTTATTTTTATTTTTCTAACTTAGGGGACCGATTTGTAGTTTCCCCCCAGTATAGTCAAGGATGCACTTTTCTCTCTAGGCATGCATGCCAGTCTGTTTTTGTATATAAAATAGAGAAAGAGATAATCCCCTTCAAGTAATCTAAACAAAAAAAAAAGCCTCACAAATTTTATCATAGTGCTGGAGGTTAATTCCTGCCTTGAATGTAAAGAATGAAACCCAAACACTGAAAAGACGGTGCCTCTTAATGTAATTCACCAGACAGTTGTAAAATTGCCAACAGGTAGTGTTTTGTTCGTTTTTTACCTGTTGCACATGTTTACATGCTTGTTTGTTAGGATTTTTAAAAGGCCGTAGTTAGTTTAATGGTTACCACTAAATGATTTTCTTGTTCTATAATAGTGTTAATATTTAGTTTCCAATAAGTTATTATTTGAACCTGTTATTGGATGTTTGTAAAAAATGAGTGCTGTGACTGGGTAGTAAGGATGTGATAAGACATTGTCTTTCAAAAGGTGTGAAGGAAAATGATGATAATAAGTTGATATTTCTAACATTCAAGTTTCAAAGTTAGGCAGTGAAAAGAAAACCTCTTATTAAATGCAAATCAGTATTCTGGTAAACACTAGAACAATGGTGGGATGTAAGGGGGCAGAAGCTAACCTCAGTATGAACCACTTGTTACAGCAGCTGTTTAGAAAGAAATACTTTGTTTTACAGTATATTGAGTCATTGACTCAAATAATGGTGAAAAACTGGGGAAATTTTCTATTAAGGGGAAAAGAGTATGGGTTAATTTTTGCTCAGTGTATTTATACATGAAGTCCAGTTGAACCCAATTGAGGCTTGGTTGACACCTAAAATTTGAAAAGCACACCCCTGACTGCCATAGCTATGTTAACAAAAACCTCAGGGTTGTCACTGCTATCTTCTGTTGATACAACTAATGTTGTTTGGGGAGGCGGGATCTCACACCAGCAGAAAAACTCCTTCTGTTGGCATACTCTGTGTCTACACTAGGGAGTATGCTGGCATAGCTGTGCCATCATAGGTTCCGTAGCCTGCATAAGACAAATGAGATTTATCCATATTTCCAAAAGGAGGAAAAACAACATTATGAGAATTTATGTTCTTACTTCCAGAGAGACATACTGGAACTATGCTGGTTAGGGAAAGGGGGAGACTGTCCTTCTGCATCCCCACCCCCACCGCCTTCCTGCTATTCTGTAAAATGTAAGATCTTGTGTTAATTTTACCAGTGTTCTGTTTAACTAAACTGAGAACCTCGCTTGTTATGCCTTCCATCATGACTAGTTTCAGCCATGTTGCTTCACATTTTTTTTGTCATTTTACTTTTTATCTTCTACCTTGTGCCAAATAAACATTGTTTATATTTTTCATAATAGAAATTTTATTAAATTGGGGCAACTACCATTGGGCATCTCCTGAGAGAAGGAAACTGACATGGTCCAAGGGAAGTGGAATAAGATGAAGTACCCGCTGGGGCAAGAGTGAAATGGGTTCCAGACCCTTCACCAAATGGTACTGGAAAGAAGCTGACTGTGATCAGTATAGTCATGGGTAGCTGAAAGCATCAGGCAGTTTACAATTAATTATTGACATATAAGAAATATAATACGTATTTAAAATAACCACACATTAAGAGTATAAGAACATAAGAACGGCCATACTGGGTCAGACCAAAGGTCCATCAAGGCCAGTATCCTGTCCTCTGACAGTGGCCAATGGCAGGTGCCCCAAAGGGAATGAACAGACAGGTGATCATCAAGTGATCCATGCCCTGCCACCCAATCCCACCTTCTGGCAAACAGAGGCAAACACCATTCCTGCCAATCCTGGCTAATAGCCATTGATGGACCTATCTTCCATGAATCTATCTAGCTCCCTTTTGAACTCCGTTATAATATTGACCTTCACAACACCCTCTGGCAAGGAGTTCCAGAGGTTGACAGTACATTGCGTGAAAAATAATACTTTCTTGTGTTTGTTTTAAACCTGCTACCTATTAATTTCATTTGGTGGCCCCTTGTTCTTGTATTATGAGAAGGAGTAAATAACACTTCCTTATTTACTTTCTCTATACCACTCATGATTTTATAGACCTCTATCATATCCCCTCTTAGTCGCCTCTTTTCCAAGCTGAAAAGTCCCAGTCTTATTAATCTCTTCTCATACGGAAGCCATTCTATACTCCTAATTATTTTTGTTGCCCTATTCTGAACCTTTTTCAATTCCAGTATATCTTTTTTGAGATGGGGCGACCATGTCTGCACACAGTATTCAAGCTGTGGGCGTACCATGGATTTATATAGAGGCAACATGATATTTTCTGTCTTATTATCTACCCCTTCCTTGATGATTCCCAACATTCTGTTCGCTTTTTTGACTGCCGCTGCACATTGAGTGGATGATTTCAGAGAACTATCCACAATGACTCCAAGATCTCTTTCTTGAGTGGAAACAGCTAATTTAGACCCCATCATTGTATATGTATAGTTAGGATTATGTTTTCCAATGTGCATTACTTTGCATTTATTAACATTAAATTTCATCTGCCATTTTGTTGCCATCACCCAGTTCTTTGAGAGATCCTTTTGTAGCTCTTCACAGTCTGCCTGGGGCTTAACTATCTTGAGTAGTTTTAGATCATCTGCAAATTTTACCACCTCACTGTTTACCCCTTTTTCCAGATTGTTTATAAATATGTTAAATAGGACTGGGCCCAGTAAAGATACCTGGGGGACACCACCTCTCTCCATTCATTAAGTAACTGGAGATAAAAATCTGAAAAAACTGTCCAGGCTTTAATAAATTCATTTTTTAACCAATTTTATTCCATATGATTTTCAAACTAAGAAAGAGTTGTCTTTTGTCTCCCGCTGGCATAGCTGCCAATGTAGCTACTGCTGCTCATTGAGATTGGTTTTACTATGTCGACGGGAGAGTTTTCTCCTGCTGGCATATAGTGGCTGGCTATATGAGCGATCTTACAGTGATGGAGTTGCATTGGTACAGTTGTTCTGCTGTAAGCTCGCTAGTGTAGTCATGTCCTTAGTCTTTTTTTATAGTGGGTATTAGTCCAAAATGATACTAAAATGCCTGTGGAGATGGGGAACTGTTTTAGTTCTCTGCCTCCCAGATTACAGATTCAATACATTTATATGATCTATAAGAGGGTCAATACATTGTATGTAATTTATCCTCCTCATGTAATTGAGAACGTACTGCTACCATATTTTCTATTTCTCATCCAAGGATACTATAGATCAGTGGTTCCCAAACTTGTTCCACCGCTTGTTCAGGGAAAGCCCCTGCTGGGCTGGGCCGGTTTGTTTACCTGCCGTGTCTGCAGGTTTGGCCGATCGCGTTTCCCAGTAGCCGCAGTTCGCTGCTCCAGGCCAATGGGAGCTGCTGGAAGTGGCGCGGGCCGAGGGACATACTGGCCACCGCTTCCAGCAGCCCCCATTGGCCTGGAGCAGCGAACTGCGGCCACTGGGAGCCGCGATCAGCTGAACCTGTGGACGCGGCAGGTAACAAACTGGCCTGGCCTGCCAGGGGCTTTCCCTGCACAAGCGGCAGAACAAGTTTGGGAACCACTGCTATAGATTTCTACAAAAAGTGACAGTGCTTTATGTTAGGAGTATACAGTGAAACTGCTTTCATAAAATGTAAAATAAGCAAGGATAGCAGAGAGTGAAAGAACTTAAATAGATATAGATTATACTGAAGACACTACTGAAAATGTCAAGTAGAGTTTGACAGCTGGTAGATTGGATACATAATTATAAAAAATGCCATACGTGCACAGACAGCCTTTTTGCATGAAGAATTGGCATCTTGCAATGTAACGGGGTGAGGGGCATATGGAGGATTAAGGCAGCTGAGGTCCCGTGCATACTGGAGGCAAACAAGTGAGACTTTGAGACAAAGAAGACTATAGTAATAGCTCTGGCAATGTGTCTTTGTTGATTCATAGCATAGCATTCTATGTTGGTTAAAGAAAGGTCTGTTTACTGTAGCTTGCTCTCCCAGTCAGAAGCACAATAAGTTGGAGCAGTGGTAGATGCCAAAAGGAAAAATAGTCTGGGAGTGGGGAGAGATGTGCAGAGCAGTCTGTCATGTAAGCGACATCCCACATTGGGGTGGGGAAAAAAATATGTCTTTGTTTCCATACGGAGCTATATTATTCCCCTTCATTGTGCATTGGGTTTATGGGAAGAATTCAGAGATGATCCCTTTTTAAGACGTAATTAATGTTCCTATTCAGCATGATTATTATGCCTCCCTATCCATGCTACAGTTGGAATACTGGTAGGAAACAGAGCTTTGAAATGTGTCCATTTAAATACTGCTTCCAGTCTTTTTTTTGTTTTTCTTTTTTTGGCTTCAGTTTAGATTCCAAATGCATTGCCATTGGGCTGTGACCCTCCTGAGGGAGAGATTAGTTCAGTCATGCAAGCTATTTTGGGAGCTGAGCTGTGCATTTATTTATGGAGCTCTGTCTTTAGTCTCATATTATTATTTCCTGGTGCACTTGTTTTAGTGTTGCACCCACCACTTCTAGTTCTTTGGATATGCTTTTAAATAAACATACTGTAGGAGGCTGGCATTGTTTGCCTGGAACAGGACACCCATTCGATCCGACTACAAAAGGGTTAGAGGGCTCTAAATCCATGAGGCAGGTGCGCTGTTAACCCACAAGAATATAATAATGTAGGTGTGTTTTTTTCCTAAGGAAAAGATCTAAGGTGTGGCCTGAGCAGACCCGAGGAAGGGATCTGAGCAGCAGCCAAGCCTGTGGTGAAAGCTTGAGCTAAATTGTTGTCTTACTGTTAGATAGTAAATGTGAGTTTGGACTTTACTTAGCATGTGGAAGGTGTTTTTAAAGGAGATCGGGAAAGGTGCTAGCTTGACACACATGTTTTGGAGCTTGCTGAAAATCTTTTTGGCTTGTGAAAAAAATCATTGAATTATAATACAAATTATGCACACAGTTGGAAGACAGGGAGCTTGTCATGTAACAGGAAATAAGATGGAGGGGGAAAATGCTAGATACAGTTATAGCAACACTGAATATCAACTAAATAACTCATCAGAAAGCACAATATTAAGAATGCGTGAATCCCTTAAATATCAAGTAGTGCATGTTTCCCATTAAACTACTATCTGCTTCTCAGTACTCTGAGGGGCATTCATTTCACACTCTACGTGGGTCAAAGCAGATTTAGTTTGGTTTGTAACTATCCTGTTACCAGATGTGCCCATTATTTTGGGGTACGCTCATTTATTAGGGTTACTCTTCTAGGGGGGAGGATTCTATAATTCTATCAATGTATTGCTTGTGTCACTTGTGTATTTATGTGGAGCTCTACTTTTCCCTTCTGCAAGTCCCCTCCCAGTGGAGCTATCCTGCAGGATCTAGGTTCCCCAGGGCTGGGTTTCTCCAGCCCAGAATCAGATGAACACACACACACTAACAGAGCAAGTCTGAGTGGACCAGGTCAATCAGCACTCTCAAGCTGACCCCCTCATATGTTCCTGGACTCAGTGGGCTGGGTCAAGCAGCACTTTCAAGCTGCCCCCTTATATGCCACAGATTCAGCATGTCCCTATCCCCCCTTCCCGTTACACTTATACTGGTAGTAACCCACTGGATGAGCAAACCCCACAGTATTTTGGGTGCTACAGGGATCTTTAGCTTAGGGAAAAGAAGCATTGCTGCGGAGTGAATGGGGAATCTAAAAACACAGAAGAGTAAAGTTCAGAGAGAGACAGAAGCAACCAGCTTAACCATAAAAGTTATTTATTGAATAATAATAACTACACAAGGAGAGCCTAAACCAACATAACAGTTAGATTATTAAAGGTTAATACCTGAGATAGAAAAGAAAACAGAGTGAGAGAGAGAGAGAGGGAGGGATCTCACCCACTCCATGAGGCTTGAACTGGTCGGGGTTCCCAGGTGATGGTGGTAGCTCAGGGTCCTGAGTGCTGGAGACAGGTAGAGCCCCCAGCATGATCAGTCGGGAGAAGATGGAGTCCCAGTGGAACTGGTGCATAGTTTGGATCCAAGCATCAGAATACTTACTTGAACATAGGCAGGGGGTTTTGTCCGGGGAAAAAATGGTTCAAGGGAGAACACTAGATTTGTTTATGGGTAAACTGATGACTCCAGGGTTTTCTTTAGGCTAGACAATAGGAGCTGATCACTCTTGGCTATGGGTGGTGCTTCTTCCAGGGAGCTCACAATGAAATTAGGCTGCTTCAGTATTTTGGATATCAATCAAGGATCCATTACTAGAATTGGTCTGATAACTGCTGAGCTGGGTGTGTGCAGGCATAGGTTCATTAACATCTGGAGCAGAGATCCCCATGATGCAGTGCTTCCCAGCTTTTCTGGTCCCAGAGTTCAGTGTGGTTCTTGCATGGGAATCTGTGTTCTCTGTTCTGTATGCTAATGGAGATGTCTCCCTGTCCCATCTTTGGGTCTAGGGGAGTTGCCTTTGCCTAGTCAGGAGGGGTCTAGCTGTGTCTCCAATCCGCCCTTTGTTGCTCTCTGCAAGTCTTTTCTCTGATTGCTTTTGGTTCAAGCAGAGGCGGGAGTGAGGGGGCGTGTTTCATGAGTCAGACAGGCTGGATACTGCGCCCTGGTTCCCCAAGAACACAGAGCTGACTGGTATCAATCCGATCATTAAGTTATTAGATCATTAGAAACTTTTGAGGCTGCCCAGCTCAAGGGATTGGAAAGGAATGCAGAGCCTTTTACCTCTAGGGCTGCAGTTTGTCAATATTCCTACTTTTTAATCACCTAAAGTTGCTACCTTCTGCTAGCTGTTTGGTTCAGTGGTTGGACTCTTTGAAAGTCCTAAGTGATCTCAATTCAATTCCTACTGGACATATGTCAACATTTCAGTAATGGCCATCTTAGTTGGCACTAATTCACATCCCTTGGCAGCATCAATAGAAAAGACAAGGATTTGAATGGGCAAGGAAGCGAAACTATCCACCTACCTCTTAGATCTGTATGCTCCTTATATATCAGGGTAAAGACATATTCACAGAGCAGAGTAAGGATAGTTGCATAGTCTCTTTTCAGGTACTTTCTATTCTGAGTACTTCATTCTCCAGGGCTGTCCATCTCGTATCTGCTACCAGCAGTGGCAGATTAGCCACTGTGCCAATCCCATGCCCAGGGGCCCCGGCCAATTGCGGGGCCCCTGGAAAAACGGGTGCCCCCACACCCCAACCTGCTCCACCTGCCCGGTGCTCCTGCTGGGGGGTGGGGGAAGCCTCCGCACCCTAACCCCACTCCCTGGCAGCAGCGTCAGGCAGGCGGGGCAGGGCAAGCCCCTGTGCTCTGACCCCACTCCCTGGCAGGAGCGTGGAGGGGGGCGGAGGACTCCAGGCGGAAGGAGTGGGAAAGGGCTCCCACTTGCTGTGGCCCAGGACCCCACAAACCGCTAATCTTCCTCTGGCTACCAGCACTAAATTCCCTCAAGAATAAGGAAGAAAACATAGAAGAGTTCAAATCTCATGGTCAAGTTAGAAAATCTAGGAACTAGCTTCAAATTATTGCAGAAGGTTTTATTCTTACTTCCTCCCCCTCATATCTGATTCAAGGCAGATTCAACGTAATGCTTATTTATTGCTTTCTTGTTGGTGTTCCCTTATTGTGACCACAGGTTAAAGACTTAGTAAAGCTGCAAGCTAGTCTAATTTATCTGAATATCCTGAATACGCTAAATACTTTCATGCTGAGTGTTTGCCTCAGACACTGGAACATGTGAAGAGCTGGAAGTTAGAAAATAATGGAATGAGAAGTGCCTGTTAGTTGCCATTACGATGAAATGAAAGGTGTCAGTCTTTGAATTGAACTTTCACTGTCTGTCTGTCTTTCTCCTTACACATGTGCATGCACTTCCAGATACACAGGAAAATACAAAAAAAAAAAAAAAATCAGTCTTGTACTCTGAGATTCCCTTTTACACCTGCTTGACCCAATCTGATTTATGATACAGTCTCTATTTATGTGATGCTGATTAATGGCCATGCTAAGGCTGGGACTGTAGGAACAACTACGGGTTTTTAAAAGTATTTCACCAGAATGAAGTTAGAATTTACAGAGTCAGCAATTGAAATCTAAGGAACCGTAGCCATTTAAGTGTAAAATTTAGGGATTGTTCAATAATAATTTTAATGGATTCTGTCAACTAGCTTAGGGTCTCAGTGTATTTTCTTTAAAAGGCATAGTTTTAGGTATAAGTGCATTGAGAATATATAGGTAAGCAGTCAGGTTGTACCTCAGAGATCGTTGCATGCTCTGGGTATGTTCTTAGCAAAAAGTCAAGTGACCACAATCATATAAACAAAGCAGTGGTCACCCAGAAATGCAATGCTCCAAGGCCAGATTTTCAGAGGGGCGGAAGTTTACATATGCAATCATACACCTAATTTTCATAGACAGGTACCACCACCTCACATGTAAATTGGATATTTGCACATACAAATAACCATTTGGACATCTAACTAGTAAATATGTGGCAAAATTTTCCAGTTTTCATATAACTTGGTAATTACCTGTGCAATTTAAGTATGGAATTGTGTAAACAGGTTTGTACTATCCTGGAGCTTAGGTCCTTTTGAAAACTATATGGATCCAGTTGCAGGTAGGGTTCCAGTTTTGGTTGGACATCTGCCTGGAGGTTCTATCACATGACGTAATATTTAATTAAAGATTAATCTTTAATTCCTGGAGACTACAGGACAATCCTGGAGGGTTGGCAACTCTACTTGCAGGACTTGTGCCCTAGTGCCGTATTAATGTTCTGAAAAGAATAATCCAAAATTAAGGGAAATAGGTACATGTTTAGCTAATGTCATTTATATAAGCAAAATCATTGACACTCAAACAAATGTTGCATTACAAAACTAACCAAAAATATGTTACCAAGAATTGGTTCAGTTGCTGAAGGTGTGCATTGATAGCCCTATGAAACATATCCTGGTGTGTCTCTCAGCTGTTGTGATTCACGTCTTTTAATTTAATTTTTTCATTAACATATTATTATAATTAGAGTAAACAGAGTGTAACCTTAAGAAACACGATTCACAATGAAGAATTTGAAAATGCGAGAACAGAGGATAAGCATTTTTCCTTTTAAAATGAGAACACAAGTAGCTGGCTTTTTGACACAGGAATATCAGTTGTATAGACATCATGGTTATTCTGTAGGAATCATCTGTTTTCTAATACAAACTGTGAAAAGCAAATGTATTTTGGCATGGTGTTTGTTTTTTGCTAATGTGTTTTAGTTTAGCACAAGATAAAAATGGCAGCCACATCAGAGAATCCATCTTTACTCTCTCCTTATCGTTTTGGGCTTGGTGCAATGCCATTCTAACATATAATGAAAATGGCAGAGGCCAGGCTGCTGACATATATCTAGATGTGGGTTTTGTTTCTTCGTGGTTTGCCCATGTGTTCATACACTGTGCTCAGTGGTGCTTCTCTCTCTTTTTTGCACATTTTTGAAGTTATGAAGCCTAGTGCAGATAGGTTCTTGAAAGAAGGTTTGTTTGTTTGTTTTTAAAGCTCATTCACTGTAAAAAGTCGGGAACAACTTTGGGTTTCCACCAGCCTCATGTTGCGGGAGAAATGTTATTGTGTTGTTCAAATATAAAATAAGCCTGCTGTGCTCCCATGCATCTCAGGGTTTTGTGTGAATTTTAGCTCTTAAAAAGCTTAGCACTTTACAAACAACTACCTATCTCAACCAGCCTATGAGTTAGGCAAGTGATATTCATACCATTTTACAGATGGGGAAGCATCACAGCAGAACAGTTAAGTGTCTTTGGCAAAAGCCACAGGATGAATTGGTGTGAACAGTGGGATTAGAATGCAGGAATTTCTTGCTCTGTGTGGCGGTCCACTAGATCCGGCAGTCTCTCCTACTGCTGACTGCCTCTGTTCATCCTTTATCTTTCAGCCACATTGGCTTCTCTGAGCGAATGTAGTTGAGCTCAGGTAGCTGGCTAGGGGGTTCCTATGGCTTGGTTAAGCAAGTCAGCAAAGTGTCTGATACCTGGAGTAAATGGTTGATATTTCAACTACCATATTAAATGGGGAAGCTGATTTTGTCAGACACCGAATGCTCTACTAGGTGTTTTATAGTAGCACATACAATCTTGTGATTAATATGCTGAATCTGTTGTATTACACATGCTTGTGTTTGCATCTTGTATGTATGATTTTCCTGTATTCAAACCTGCTAACACAAACCAGTTTCCCATAAGAGCGGGGACCTGTTGGATCACTCACTTAGGGCGTGCAGGTCACTGTAGACAATGCTTAATAATGACATACTACCTTACCTGGCCCATGTTCCCAGGTGTAACAATTTATTCGTAGTGGGACAAGAGCCTGCAGTTGGATTATTCAGGGTTGACAGGTGACAAGTCATAGCAGAAAGAGTCACCGTGAGCTTTATGAGGAGAGTCAAATGTTAGTGTACTGAATGCCAATTAAAGGCTGTCTGCCACATTTGTTATTGAAGAGGTGAGCTTTATTTTGACTTTGTTTAGGTTCAGTGACCTATTACCCAATGTAATTGTTTTTCTCATTATACTTAAAGCAGCTAAGTAAATAAAATGTACCAATTGCAAGGCATCTGTGTCCTCACTCAGTTTTGTTAGCATAGGATGAGTTGCTGCTGTTAAAAAAAATAAGCGAATGAGCTCTCCTTTAACTTAATTCTTTGTTGCTTTCACACATCAGTATTGATTAATGAGTATTTGGTAAGAATGACAAAGATGTAACCGCCATCTCCCCTAAAATGATTAAACATAACAATGCAGGTCAGTCACTAAATCTCCAAATAGACTGACTGACGGTTTTTTGCAAGAAACTGACACTGCCCCATAAGTCTGTGGGCAGATTTGTGGTTTCACAAGCAATGGGTGGGAAAGAAAAGGTGCAAGATAAAATCTTTATTTATTCTCTTTTTTTTTTTTTTTTTTTACAAAATAGCCTCAGAACTATATTGTTTTTTTGGTTTGTTTTTTGCCTGTCAGTAATGTCATGTTCATGATAATGCTCTCTAAATGCACAGACCTGGTTTCTTGTAAATATAAATTCTATCTCATGGTAGTAATAAGATACTCAAAGCTGTGTATTTCAGTGTGATGATTATTGCATTTATTGAATAATTAAAGTTACTCAGCCTTTGGCTTTACGCCTTTGTGGCATACCTCAGGTGGTGAGTAAATTGCCTACAAATGAACTGGCTGTCATGTCTTATTGCTTAATTTGTTCTGTGGGGTAAGTATGCTATCATAGTATATACACCATGCAGTGAATAAGCATTATACAGGGACTGAATGCCGTTGCAAAGCCATTTCCAGTGTTGAGTCATTCACCTCTCACAGAAAGTAATGAATACCAAAATTAATGTCCACTGAAACTATGGCATGCTATTGCTCTGAAGAACTTCGTAGAATGATTGGATGTCTCAATGGACTGATATTACAATAAAGATTCCTTTACTGCCAGGTCAGGGGTTTGCATGTGGCCTAAGTTGCTAGTGCATTGAAAGACATTGTCATCTGATGACTGCACGGTTGCATATGTTAATTGTGAGGAATAGGTGTAGGACAGTTGGTGGACAGATGTGCACATCATGAAAAACACCAGTAGAACAGGACCTTACTCGCCACCCTTAATAGTAGTGCCAGCAGACAGTGCATTTTCCCTTGGCACCCGTTATTACAGTATAATTTTTTAGGATAGTCTATTTTAAATCTGTGATATTTACGAAAAATTATACTAGTGCCTCTCTTGTAACCAAGATTCCCCCCTCCCCATGCAGAAGTAGTTCAGTCCATTTCAGTAATGTCATTTTGTATAGCTGAGTGGACCAGCAAAGGCACAGGAAGAAGCAAGTCTTTCTTCATTTAACTTCTCCGTAACAAACTTTATACATCCAAAGTATTTATTAAAACAATTTTATCTCTAGCTTCAAGTGGCAAAGAAATTACTCAGTCACCCCGGTTTATGTTGCTAGAACCTCTTAATAAAACTACCCAGCCATATGACAGAAACCTTAATAGATTATTCTTTTTATAATGTTTTGTATTACATTACAATATATTACACTATGTTATCAGGTGCTATATTGTAGAATGAATAAAGCTACAGTTTCTGATGGGATAGAATTATATTATTTATGGCCCAGAGGGTGGTAGGATCTTTAATGGGAAAGTACACTAATATGTCTTGCTGTGTTCAATAACACTGAAATGTATTTGTAAATCTTGCATCTCTTGTGATTTCTGTTCTTGATAGATTCACTCTTACTAAGACAGGAAATTTGTATTACCTTTCTTTATTGTCAGAATAGCAAAAGATAGTACTTAGCTAGCATTTGTTGATGTCCAGACTTGTATTAATAGAAATTGAACTAGGAATGAACAAGATGCTATTAAGAAAGTAGGAGCAGAGGTTAGAAGCTACTTAAATTGAGTGCTAGCACTGATCACACTTCAGAACTCTGAACGCAGCATGCTTTTTGGTTATTCTCGTTTTATAACATCAACTCGTAAAAGTTTTGATTCTTCTAAACTATAGTACAGGTTTGTAGGACCAGAGCCAGAAAAGCATATGGCAAAATTTTCAGTTTTAGATGTGTTGTGAATCTAATATTACATCCTGTTTGCACCTTAGCCCCTCTGTTTGTGAACTCAGCTTTTTGTCTTTGGCACACGTAGTATGGTCATGTCAACTTGCTTCAAAATAAGTGAACAAAATTGCCAGTTTGCAGTGTATATGAGGGTTTATTTTCCTCTTCTTTAGGAATAGCAGAGTGTTCAAGAGAAAGCAATCAGATGGCTCTGCACTAGTGTATTTTATCTGTAGGATCTTACATGGGGATCTTTAATATCCCATATTTGTAGCCACTATAGAGCAAGTAAGTTTATTCACACTTTCAAAATAAAAATAGACAGAAGCCTTACAAAATACTAAAGCAAAACCAAACCAAACCAATGCATTTTAAGATTAAAAGGAAGCTCTAAAAAGAAACTGACAGGTCAAGGGTGTTATCAGACCAAAAACACCTAGAAGTATATTTCTAGTATGAGAGGCAATGTCTGACAAGGAACTGAGCACAATTCTGGGTGTCAGGGCATCCTGAGTGTGAGTCTTAGCTCTGCCATTGACTTGCTCTGTGGCTTTGGGCAAGGTCACTACAGGCAGTGGCGGATTTAGAGTTAGTGGGGCCCTGTGCTCAGCTTCATTTTTGGGCCCCCCCCCTCAGGACCCAGCCAAGAAAAAGAACATTCTCTCTTATCTCCCCCATCCCTGTTTTTCATTCTTTTTTTCTTCATCCTCCTACTGTATTATAAGTTATAGGAAGTAAATAAAAATAAAGAGAGGTACCTTGATTGTTTTTTTTTCACAGACCACTTGAAAATTGCTAAGGGTTGAGGCGGACCACTTAATGATCTTTCCAAATATTGTTTGTACCGTTAGCTAACTATTGCAAAGTGCTTTGGATAAGAGTGCTTTATAAAAAAAAAACATAAAAAAAACGTTGGGGTGCAGGCTCTGGCCAGGAGTTAGGATGTGGGAGGAGGCTCAGGGTTGGGGTGTGGGGTCTGGGAGGGAGTTAGGTTGCAGGAGTGGGCTGAGGGTTGGGGTGCAGGGTCTGGCCAGGAGTTAGGGTGTGGGAGGGGGCTCAGGGCTGGGGCAGAGGGTTGGGGTGCGGAGAGCTTACCTGGGGCAGCTTCTGTTTGGTGCGAGGGGTGCAGGTGGGGTGGGGGGGGTGCAAGAGCTCCCGTTTGGTGCTCAGGGCAGGGGTGGGGATGGGGATGGGAAGGTGCAGGAGTCAGGGCACAGGGTGTGGAGGGGGCTGGGTGTCAGGGGGTGCAGGAGTCAGAGAGGTCAGGGGGCTAGGAGTGTATGAGGGGGGTGTAGCAGTCAGTGCTGGGGTTGTGGTGGGTGCAGGAGTGAGGGCAGAGGGGTGGGCCAGATGTGTGTGGGGCTGGGGCAGTCCCAGTCCCGGCCTCCGGGTTACCTTACCTGGCTGGCTAATGGATGCATCCCTGCCCTGCCGCTGCTCCTTTTCACTGCCAAAGGGAGCTGTGGCGGCAGCAGCATGTGAGAGCGGAGACCCCCTGGCCTGCTGTTCCCTTCCCCAGGCTTTTTTCCAGGGGCCGCCAGCAGCAGTGTGCGCCGGGGACTGCACCTGTGCCGCCCGGCATCCAGAGGAGCAGGGCAGCAGGACAGGTGCGGACGGACGCCCCACCAGGGGAACGCACACACCTCCCCTACAGCGTGCCCGCAGCTGGCCCCTCACCTGGCTGCCTGCTGTAGCGCATGGGGCCGCCAGCACCAGCCTGCAGCAAGAGTCCCAAGAGCCAGCAGGAGCCTGGCTCACCGCCTGGGAGAGCGCACCGCACACCACGCCTCCAGCACAGCTCTTAAATGGCTCCCTCCCTGCTCTCCCCACAGCTTTTGCCCTTGCAGCAGTTCCTGAGGTGCTGGACAGTGCTGGGCTGCTTGGCCCTGGGGCCCCATGTAGTTGGCCCCGTGCCAAGGCACTGTTTTCATTGTAAATCCGCCTCTGACTATGGGTATGTCTTCACTGCAGAGTTAACCTGGGCTCTTATGTGGGTGTTGTCCCTAACAGCCTACATCCACACACACAGATCTCTTGTTTGGGGTAAAGCCCAAATGCTGCTTTACCTCTCCACTTTGCAGGCTAAACCACTTGCATGCTGATAGTTCTCCAGAACCTTCTTATAATAATTCCCCCTCTCTCCCCTGTGTCCAGAAGTACAAACAAGTTATCCCACAATTCACTAGGACCACACAGACTAGCTCAGCTGATTGAAACACTAAGTACTCTGGAATGTGACCCCAGAAGTCTTAACGCCTTGCACAAATGAATGCAGCTCCAGTAACTTGAATATGGCTTTGCAGTTTGGCCACTTGCACCCAAGTTAACTCATCAGTGAGGACATACCATATGACTCAATATCTCCAGCTGCAAACTGTGAATACCACTACTAACTATATTTTCACAAGAGCATTATTAAAGTGATAGATAAGTACTATGTGTTATGGATAAAGCATCCACAATGTTCTCCCACGATATGAAGGACTTAGTCAATTTATTTTTCTGCCTTTAGGTCCAATGTTGGCATGTGAAATGCCTTGGCAAAGGAGAGTGTTGCTTTATTCATTTTTGTTGTTTATCATTTTCACTGTTGTTTGTTTACTGGCTTGCAGTGCTCAATGAAAAATGGGCTGGAGGGGGAAATGGCAGCGTGGAAAGAAATAATTCTTCTTCTTCTTCTTCGAGTAGTGTCCCATGGGTGGTGCATTTCAGATGCACGTGCACAGCTCGAGCTCTTGATTGGACAATTTCAGTTAACAGTGTCCGCTTAGCCCCCGCACGCTCCCTGTGCCTCCTTGTGTGGGATACCGAGGCTGTATAGGGAAGCAGAGGCAAACTGCCCTCTGTGTCCTTCTCAACTGCCTCGGCCTGAGATGGAGCTTTCGCCTGTCCAGGCTAAGCGTGCCTCAGCTTTTCTAATATTTCATAGTGGTTAAGATAGTTCTTATAGTTAGTTGTTAGTAGAGTTAAAGCTATAGTTCGTTAGTGAAGTAGTGAGAGGATTGGTTTGCTCCTCTCGCAGACACAGCTCTGATAAGGTGTTGGGTACCTTCTACCCGCAAGGAGGGCAAGCATAGATGCTCGGCACTGGTAACGTCAAATTTAGTCCAGCTGTCGGTACCCGTGCATTCGGCACTGAGCAAGCAACATCGACATCTACTTTGATATGCCCACCATCAGTGGTATCTTCAGTGATCATGGCCTCAGTTACTGTGTCTGTACCGATCCTCTATTTGATACCACAGGGGTTCAGCTATATTAAGGACCTCTCAATAACAGATTAACTGAAATCCTTGCTCCTTGTGGGAACCCAACATCTCTCGGTACCGAGACGCCAGTCCGGTACCGCAGGACTCTCCACGATTTTCTGCAGGGGTTCCTCCTTTGGATTAGATGGAGGAGAGTGAATGGGCCTTCCAGTCAGTCTCCTCTATTTTTGTTCAGGGTTCTCCAGCATATGCCTTCAGGAACCCATTCTCTGAAGGTCATAGAAAAGATGGGGCTCAGTTATTAAGGTGGTGGAACCAACCCTGCATGCCACCTCCACTTCTGTATGGGCCCCCCAGTGGTCATACTGGGACCCCTGGGCTGCCTATCAACAACAATTTGCATAGGGAGGCCAGAGTTGTACAGCCCTCTCCTCCCCTACCCAATCAGTCTCCCACCCCCATCCCCCAGGAGGAGATGTTTGAGGAGCAAGAAGCTAAGGTAGATAAGGAGGCCACCCAATAAACACCTATTTCATCCTTATCTCCAGACAAGGTAGTTATGCCTCCACCATGGTCTATGGCTGATGAGTTTCAGCAATGTCAAAACCTAATAAAAAGGGTAGCTGACACTTTTCAGGTTCCTTTCAAAGAGGTCAAGGATTCACAACACAAACTGCTAGATATCTTGCAGTCAGCAACACCCTCCAGGGTGGCGTTACTCATCAATGAGGTGCTACGAAATCCGGCTAATATGGTGGCCCAAACACCTGCCACTATTCTACTCATGTGTAAATGTGCAGATAAGAAGTATTATGTTCCCCTGAGGATTCTGATTTTTTTTGTTCTCCCACCCTCCACCTAGCTCCCTGGTGGTGGATGCGGTAAATGAATGTGGTAGGCCGCATTTCTCTAAGTGTACTGGGACATATGAAATGGACCAGAAAGACTGGATCTCTTTGGAAGAAAGGCCTGTTCATCAGCAATCTTGCAGTTCAGGATCACAAATTATCCGGTGGTCACTGCCACATATAATTTTACAGATTATAGCGGATTCATAGCTGTTGTTGACCAGTGGCCACAAGAACATAGGGAGGAATTCCAATCCATCATCTCAGAGGGACAATTGGTGGCCAGAATTGCTCTTCAAGCTTCCTTAGATGCCGCGGACACTGCTGTCAGGTCTGTCTCTATAGTAGTGGTTATGCATAGGGCACCATGGCTGCACCTCTTGGGGTTTCTGAGAGAAATACAGAACACCGTGAAAAACTTTTCCTTCCATGGTTTTGTAAACTGTTCTCAAAAACCAGGGTTGAGTGCTCACATGCTTTAAAGGGTTTAGGGGCATTTTACAATCCCTGGACATATATCTACACCTACAAATAAGAAAATGTTTAGTAAGTCACAGACTGCCCAGAGCTTGTGTCTTGCTCAGTTTTCTGGGTTCCATATAAGCAGCAAACCCCCCAGAAAGAGAGACAGATTTCAGAGAAAGAGAGCTGCCCATCTGCCCTCCATGACCTCCCAGCCGTCTTCAAAGCAATAGTTTTGATGGGTTGGCTGGGGGGATTGAATCTTCCCACACCTGTGGATTTAAAGCTGCACCCATTAGACCATCTTTGAAGACTGACTTGTCAATTTCCAATATGCTTAGAGGCAGATCACTACAGACAGGTGGGTCATAGAGATCATAACATCAGGCTGCACCATACATTTTACCTGTCTCCCTCCCTTCCCTGTTCCTCTTCAAGGACTCCTCTCATGAGTTTCTTTAGAGACAAGAAGTGAACTCTTTCCTTTGATTAGGAGAAATAGAGTCAGTTCCTCCTCCTCGCAAGGGCAAGGAATCAAAGTATATCCTTATTCCAAAGAGAGACAGAGGGTGGAGACCAATTTTAGATCTAAGACTTCTAAACAAGTTTGTAAAGTCTCATAAGTTCAGGATGGTGACTCTGGCAGCTATAATTCCTTCACTAAATAATGCAGATTGGTTCTCAGCCCTCAACCAACAAGATGCCCATTTCCATATAACCATACACCTATCACACAAGACATACATATGCTTCGCTATAAGCCAGGAGCATTTCCAATAATGAGTGCTTCCCGTCAGCCTTTCCTCAACTCCAAGGGTGTTCTCAAAAGTCCTGACAGTAGTGGCTGCTGACCTCTGTAATAAGAAGCAATCCTAGTCTTCCTATTCTCAATGACTGGCTACTCAAGGACTGTTCTTACGAAGAGGCCCTTGTTCTGTTCCAGGAGTTGGGTCAACAACTGAATGTAAACAAGTTCACACTAACCCCTGTACAGAGAACACAGTTCATAGATGCAAATTTGGACTTGTTGACAGCCAAAGGCTACTTTCCCTTGGGCAGATTCATAATCTTGTCAGGTCTCGTACAGGTAATTCAGGGTAACCCTCAAACCACAATAACTGTCTTCAACTCCTGGGACATATGGCTGCTTGCACCTTTATAAACAGTCAACAAGGCTAGGTCCCCACTGCTTACAGGGTTGACCTGTTCTCTAGTCAGAGACACGTTGGACAGACAGGTGACAATTCCTCTACCGTTTGGAAACTCCTTAGACTGGTGGAACGATCATAGAATATCAGGGTTGGAAAGGACCTTAGGAGGTCATCTAGTCCAACCCCCTCCTCAAAGCAGGACTGATCCCCGACTAAATCATCCCAGCCACAGCTTTGTCAAGCCTGACCTTAAAAACTTCTAGGGAAGGAGATTCCACCATCTCCCTAGGTAATGCATTCCAGTGTTTCACCACCCTCCTAGTGAAAAAGTTTTTCCTAATATCCAACCTAAATCTCCCCCACTGCAACTTGAGACCATTACTCCTTGTTCTGTCATCTGCTACCACTGAGAACAGTCTAGAGCCATCCTCTTTGGAACCCCCTTTCAGGTAGTTGAAAGCAGCTATCAAATCCCCCCTCATTCTTCTCTTCCGCAGACTAAACATCCCCAGTTCCCTCAGCCTCTCCTCATAAGTCATGTGTTCCAGTCCCCTAATCATTTTTGTTGCCCTCTGCTGGACTCTTTCCAATTTTTCCACATCCTTCTTATAGTGTGGGGCCCAATACTGGACACAGTACTCCAGATGAGGCCTCACCAGTGTCGAATAGAGGGGAACGGTCACGTCCCTCGATCTGCTGGCAGTGCCCCTACTTATACATCCCAAAATGCCATTGACCTTCTTGGCAACAAGGGCACACTGTTGACTCATATCCAACTTCTCGTCCATTGTAACCCCTAGGTCCTTTTCTGCAGAACTGCTGCCTAGCCATTCGGTCCCTAGTCTGTAGCGGTGCATTGGATTCTTCCGTCCTAAGTGCAGGACTCTGCACTTGTCCTTGTTGAACCTCACTAGATTTCTTTTGGCCCAATCCTCCAATTTGTCTAGGTCCCTCTGTATCCTATCCCTACCCTCCAGTGTATCTACCACTCCTCCCAGTTTAGTGTCATCTGCAAACTTGCTGAGGGTGCAATCCACACCATCATTCAGATCATTTATGAAGATATTGAACAAAACCGGCCCTAGGACCAACCCCTGGGGCACTCCACTTGATACCGGCTGCCAACTAGACATGGAGCCATTGATCACTACCCGCTGAGCCCGACAATCTAGCCAGCTTTCTATCCACCTTATAGTCCATTCATCCAGCCCATACTTCTTTAACTTGCTGGCAAGAATACTGTGGGAGACTGTGTCAAAAGCTTTGCTAAAGTCAAGGAACAACATGTCCACTGCTTTCCCTTCATCCACGGAGCCAGTTATCTCATCATAGAAGGCAATTAGATTAGTCAGGCATGACTTGCCCTTGGTGAATCCATGCTGACTGTTCCTGATCACTTTCCTCTCCTCTGAGTGCTTCAGAATTGATTCCTTGAGGACCTGCTCCATGATTTTTCCAGGGACTGAGGTGAGGCTGACTGGCCTGTAGTTCCCAGGATCCTCCTCCTTCCCTTTTTTAAAGATTGGCACTATATTAGCCTTTTTCCAGTCATCTGGGACCTCCCCCAATCACCGTGAGTTTTGAAAGATAATGGCCAATGGCTCTGCAATCACATCCGCCAACTCCTTTAGCACTCTCGGATGCAACGCATCCGGCCCCATGGATTTGTGTTCGTCCAGCTTTTCTAAATAGTCCCCAGCCACTTCTTTCTCCACAGAGGGCTGGTCACCTTCTCCCCATGCTGTGCTGCCCAGCGCAGTAGTCTGGGAGCTGACCTTGTTCGTGAAGACAGAAGCAAAAAAAGCATTGAGTACATTAGCTTTTTCCACATCCTCTGTCACAAGGTTGCCTCCCTCATTCAGTAAGGGGCCCACACTTTCCATGACTTTCTTCTTGTTGCTAACACACCTGAAGAGACCCTTCTTGTTACTCTTAACATCTCTTGCTAGCTGCAACTCCAGGTGTGATTTGGCCTTCCTGATTTCACTTCCTGATTTCAGCTCAACATCTGTTCAGACAGAGCCATCCTGTCCATAGGGCAGACCGGGGCAACCGCCCTGGGCCCCGCACTTTGGGGGGCCCTGCGCTTCAGGAGGGTGGGGAGACAGGGTAGCCTGGAGGCTAGCAGGGGTCCTGGCGACAGCAGCAGGGGTTGGGCCCGTGCCCCACACTCACCACCCTACGCATTTATTTCTTGCCCTCAGCACCCCAGGCTTGGGCTCAGTCTCTGCAGCAGCAACAGCGAGCAACCCGGCCCCATTTCCAGCGGGACCCTCCACCAACACAGAGGGTCCCCTCTCCCCTAGTACAGGTGAGTACCAGCCAGTAGTCTCCATTGTCCCTTGCCTGTCCCCCCAGTGCCCTTTACCTCCCCCTTCCACTGCCTTTTCTCCCCCTCCCAGCACTGGGTGGAGTCCTCCAATGCCACTTCCAGGGCTCTTATCACCCCCGTGCCTCAGGGTCCTCCTTGCCTTTCAGCTCTCCAGCCTTGGGGTCTCCTCCCTGCAGCACCAGGACCTGGGGTCCCACAGCTGTGCTCTCCCCACCACCCACCAGGACTGGGGTCCTCCAACCATCTGCTTTTCCACCCCCCCTCCCAATCCCCAAGAGAAAACAGATCTTAGAGCCCCTCCTCCATGCTGGAGGGTCCTGGGGTCCCCCAGCACCAGGCCCTCCAAGAGCCACCCAGTTCCTGAGACATGGGCTCTAAGTGTTGCAAATGTGTAATTACATTTTTAAAAAATCTACCTCTCTAGGAACGACCCTGTGTGCAGGCATTCCTTTCTGTCATCCAGCCCCATCAGTGATTTTAACAACAGACGCATCACTGTTGGGATGAGGAGACCACCTCAATACCCTCACGACTCAGGGCAGATGGACAACTGAAGAAACCAGTCTCTGCATCAATTTTTTGGAGCTCAGGGCTGTCAGGAACACTTGCCTTCATTTCCTACCCCTTATGAGGGGCAAATCAATCAGCATCATGACGGACAATGTATTCTGCATATTCTATATCAACAAGCAGGGAGGAACGGGATCCCCCCTCTGAGTGCTGAAGTGATGAAACTATACAATTGGTGCATAGCTCATCAAATCCGAATTTCAGCGGTCTACCTCCCAGGTATTCAGAACACCACAGTCAGTGTCCTCAGCAGACACTTCTCACAGGATTGCAAATGGGAGCTAGGCACCCATGTTCTCCACAGCCTATTCAAAAGATGGGGACTGCGAGAGGTGGATCTTCACCAACCCATGAACAGGGAGTGTCCTCTTTTCTGCTCAAGAGGGGTCTGGTCCTCCACTCCTTGGGAGACGTCTTTTATTCCATCTTGGAAGAAAGGTCTGTTTAATATGTTTCCTCCAATGCCACTGATACTTAAGGGTGACAATCAAGATCAGAGAGAACAGGGCCAGGATTATCCTTATGGTGCCGACCTGGCTGAGACCTGCTTGGTACTCAAACGTGCCTCATCTGTGTGTCCAACTGTTGTTCAAGCTCCCTGCAGTTCCTCATCTCCTGTCACAGGATGCAGGTTGTGTGGTTCATCCCAACCTAGATGTTCTCTGCCTCAGGATGTGACTCCTGAATGGTTCACAGGGTTAGAATCCTCCTGCTCTGCGCACATACAGCAGGCATTACTGAATAATAGAACGTTATCAACATATGTTACTTACCTGCAGAAATGGAAGGGATTCTTCCATTGACGTTGTCGTCGCTCCCTTTTGCCTGATTCAGTGCCACTTGTAGTCATCCTGGATTACCTGTTGCATATAAAGAAATCAGGGTTATCAGTTAGTTCAATTAAGGTCCATTTGGCCGCAATATCAGTCTTTCATCCTCTGGTGGAAGGATTCTCCATAGTTGTTCATCTGGTATTGTCTAGGTTTATTAAGGGCATGGGGAATCTCTATCCACAGATTAGGAACCCTCCCCTGAACTGGGATCTCCACCTGGTACTCAGTTACTTTATGAGACTTCTATTCGAATCAATGTCAAACTGTTCTCTGTTGCATTTATCTATGAAGGTGGCCTTTTTTTAGTAGCCATCTTATCAGCCCCTACAGTTGGGGAGATGGCAAATTCCTCTGTTTATGGAGTTCTTTAAGGACAAGGTCTCTTTAGTTCCACACCCTAAATTCTTACCTCAGGTTCTGTCTGAGTTCCACCTTAATCAATTCATTCCTCTACCAGTGTTTTTCCTGAAGCCTACAGGAGTTCTCTATAGGAGTCCAGTTTACATAGCCTGGATATTAGAAGAGCATAGGCCTTATACTTAAATAGGACCAGGCAATTTAGGAAGTTATCGAGGCTCTTCTTTTCCTTTGCAAATAGATCCATGGGTCCTCAGTCTTTACTCAGAGACTATTGAGATTGTATCGGGATGTATTATTGCTTATTATGACTCTGCGGGTGTTCCCCCCACAAACGGTGATAACACATTAATCCAGCTAACAGGCAACATCTACGGCATAACTGTAGAATGTACCGGTATCTGAAATGTGTAGGGCTGCTACATGGCTTCAGTACGTATGTTTTCAAATCATTATGCCCTGATCCATGTTGTCAGAGCTGACGCTGCACTTTGTCTTCGTTTCTGGCCTCTGTTCTGAAGTGCTCTGCTTCATCTTGAGATATTGAAAATGGGAGATTTGCCAGCTGAGAGCAACCTGGAGGGCAGCAAATGGGCAGTGATGACAGAATGTCTTGAATCCTGAGAATGTTATTTTGATTCTAAGCTGTTTATCTTCCACTAGATAAATATATAATTTTAATGTTCTGAAGACAGCTAATAGAAAAGTTTTCCATATTATTACCCATTTATATACCAGTAGTTGTATTTTTGTTTATCTAGGCCTATCCCATATAAATTAAATTACAAAATCCTTCATTAAAATAGATAAGGTTGGGACTCAAAGCAGTGAAACCAAAGCAGTTTTGCCTTGAGGCTGCAGGGGTTTCCTTATCTCACCCTGGTGTGTCTAGGTATTGCAAAACATATGGTTCACCTTTAGGGGGAGTCTCCAGCCAGAGGGAAACGTTACGCACCATATGTGCTGCAATAAGCGGAGGTGTGATGAGAAGGTGAACTGAGGACAGCCATGCAACCGTCATTCAAATGTGTTGGTGGCTGCAATGTCAGTCTGCATCTTCTCCTCACCTCCTCTCTTTGTAGAAGTTAAAGCATTAAAATATGACATTATGGGGGGCATTAGAATTGCTTATCCATATTATTATTTTTATTTTATTTTATTTATTTATTTATTACTGCTGCTGCTATCTATTCTGCAGTAGTGCCTAGGAACCCTTGCTTTGGACCAGGACCCCATTGTGTTAGGCGCTGTACAAACACACAACAATAAGACACTCCCTGCCCCAGTGAGTTTACAAACTAGACAAGATACAATGCAGATCTCAGTTAAATTTTCCATTACTGCCCTGATGATAAATTTTAATTTTGGATGCCTGTGCTCCAAGGCCTCTACCTGGCTTAATAAGAAAACACTGTGAACATAATTACCCCTAAATTGGTAACTTGCCCAAATAAGTTCAAGAGCTGGAGCAATAAAACAGCATCATCTCACCCTCAACCAAAAAGCCACATGAAAAAAACAAACCAAAGCAGAGACAAAAACAAAGCTCCCAACTATTCTCTTAGTTGTCACTGACACTTTGGCTATGTTTACACTATGAAGTAGGGGTATGATTCCTTTCCCAGGGTACACAGAGATGTGGCTGGCTGAGCTGTGCTGAGTACAAACCTCCCTGAATTCAGTATGTACTGGCCGCTGTTGCTACCAGTGCCACTGTACTGCTATTTATACTTGTGTAACTCAATGAAATTTGGTGCAAGTACGTGTACACGAGCTGAGGTATTACACCCCTAGTGTAGACAGAACCTATCAGTCTGATTCCCATTCTGACATTCATGACCGGTTGCTGCCAGTGCCAATATCTCCTGTTAATGTAATGGAAGCCACTCATTTGTAACAAAAAGCCAAAATGTTCCATTATGAGATAAAGATGTTACTTCCTGTAATAAAGAAAAATACAGGGACAGATCCCCTTTCTTCATGAAAAATCAGTGCTGACTTATTTTACTTTCCAAATTTTCTAAGATATGGCGTGGTTGCCCAACCTTGAAACACCAAAGCCATGTTTCAGAACTGCAGAGTACCCACAGCTTCTGCTGAAGTGAACAGTAATTGTGAGTGCTCAGCCCCTGCATAAATCAGGCTTTAGGTATCAAGTTGAGAACCCAGAATGACTGGAGAGTTTTGAAAATTTAGGATTAAGTAACTTGCATTAGGGTGCTGTGGTCTGATAAACCATAGAATCATAAAAATGTAGGACGGGAGGGGACCATGAGAAGTCATCAAGTCCAGCCCACTTGTTCTGAGGCAGGACTAAGTAAACCTATACCATCCTTGACAGTTGTTTGTCAAACCAGTTCTTTAAAACCTCCAATGTTGGGGATTCCACAAGCTCCCTTGGAAGCCTGTTCCAGAGCTTAGCTAGCCTTATAGTTAGAAATTTTTTCCTAATACCGAACCTAAATCTCCCTTGCTGCAGATTAAGTCAATTACTTTTTGTCCTATGTTCAGTGAACATGGAGAACAATTGATCACCATCCTCTTTATAAACAGCCCTTAATATATATGAAGAGAGTTATCAGGTCCCCCCTCAGTCTTCTTCTCCCAACACTAAACTTGTCCAGTGTTTTTTAAGCTTTCATTATAGGTCAGGTTTTCTAAACCTTTTATCATTATTGTTGTTCTCTTCTGGACTCTCTCCAATTTGTCCATATTTTTCCTAAAGTGTGGAATCCAGAATTGAACACAGTACTTCAGCTGAGGACTCACCAGTGCCACGTAAATCCAGATAATTCCCTCCAATGTCTTGCATACAACACTCCTGTTAATGCATCCAGCCTGACATTAACCTTGTCTGTACCTGCATCACATTATTGACTCATATTCAATTTGTGATCCACTATAAACCCCAGATCCTTTTGTGTAGTTATTCCCCAGATTGTAGTTGTGCATTTGATATTTTCCTTCCTAAATAAAGTACTTTACATGTATCTTTATTGAATTTCATCTTGCTGAATTCAGACTACTAATTCTTCAATTTGTCAAGGGTGTTTTGAATTCTAATCCTGCCTCCAAAGTGCTTGCAACCCCTCCAGGCTTGGTCCTATCCACAAAGTTTAGAAGTGTACTCTCCATTCCATTGTGCATGTAATTAATGAAAATAATAAATAGTACCGGATCGAGGACTGGCCCATGTGCAACCCCATTAGATATACCTTTCCAATTTGATAGTGAACCATTGATAACTACTCTGAGGACAGTCTTTCAACAGGTGTGCCCCCATTTAATAGTAATTTAATCTAGATCACATTTCCCCAGTTTGCTTATGAGAATGTCATGCAGGACTGTGTCAAAAGCCATACTAAAATCAAGATACATCATCTCTACTGCTTCTCCCTTATCCACTAGGCCTTTTTAGGTAGTAAAGTAGGAATTGGGAGACCTAGGTCCTGATCCTGATCCTGACAGTCTAGGTAAATTGCTTAATTTCTGAATTTTACTTCTCTATCTGTAAAATAGGCATAATATTTAGTGAACAGAGCTGTGAAGATTAATTAAGGTTGGTGTAGCATAATGGAGAGTCATAATGGAGAGTCTATCAAAGTATTATAATTAAGTGCCATAGAGGAGCAGAGGAGAACAGCATACCAAGGACAACAAGCATTCCTTCCTTTCCTGCTCCGATACCCATATTACTTCTATCTTTGCTGGAATGCTGCCATTTGTACAGAGAAACAGAATTGGTGATCCACAGGAGATCTCCATGTTTCACCTGGAGTAGCAACAAGGGAAGTTGATGATAACTTAATTCTTCATTTCCACAATTTCAAATGACAGGTTTCAGAGTGATAGCCGTGTTAGTCTGTATCAGCAAAAACAACGAGGAGTCCTTGTGGCACCTTAGAGACTAACAAATGTGTTTGGGTATAAGCTTTCGTGAGCTAAAACCCACTTCATCAGATGCATGGAGTGGAAAATACAGCAGAGAGGTATAAATACACAACATATGAAAAGATGGGAGTTGCCTTACCAAGTGGGGGGTCAATTAAGGTGGAAGTGGGCTATTCTCAACAGTTGACAAGAAGGGAGAAAAAATCACTTTTGTTGTGCTAATGAGTTGAATGTAATCAAGGTGGCCCATTTCAAACAGTCGGCAAGAAGGTGTGAGTATCAGGAGGGGAAAATTAGTTTTTGTAGTGACCCATCCACTTCCAGTGTTTATTCAGGCCTAATTTGATGGCATCCAGTTTGCAAATTAATTCCAGTTCTGCAGTTTCTCATTGGAGTCCGTTTTTGAAGTTTTTTTTGTTGAAGAATTGCCACCCACTGTTAAGTCTGTTGTTGAATGTCCAGGGAGATTGAAGTGTTCTCCTACTGGTTTTTGAATGTTATAATTCTTGATGTCAGATTTGTGTCCATTTATTCTTTTGCATAGAGACTGTCCGGTTTGGACAATGTACATGGCAGAGGGGCATTGCTGGCACATGATGACATATATCACATTGGTAGATGTGCAGGTGAACTAGTCCCTGATCGTGTGGCTGATGTGGTTTAGTACTATGAAGGTGTCACTTGAATAGATATGCGGACAGAGTTGGCACTAGGGTTTGTTGCAGGGTTTGCTTCCTGGGTTAGTGTTTTTGTTGTGTGGTGTGTAATTGCTGGTGAGTAATTTCTAATGTTTGTTGGGTTTTGTAACTTTAATGTTGAATTTCCTGGCTCTTCGTCTTTGGTGTTCTTTTGGTTTTTTTTAAATTAAGCCCCAATATTTTAATAGAACTTTAATATGTTTTCCCCCTATTGTTGCTGATACAATTTTTACAGTCTTAACTACATCCAATCATAATGTTTCAAAAGAGAGTTTATAAAACATACCTGGGTTAAATAATTTAAATAACCAGATACCTGTACTAAGTTTCTCACTGTCCTTTGGATCTGTGTTCCTTAGCTAAACTAGAGACTGGAGAGTTATTGTAAATTTTGAGTTTTGTTAGCCAAAATAACACTCAAAGCAGATAAGAAACTACAGAAAACAAAATAAAGTGATTAGATGATAGTATTTACAATGTCTAAATTGAACTCAACCTTGGAAGTTACACAATTATCAAGAGATAATCAGTTCAATTATGTCCAAGTTTTATTCCAGTCTTGTTATAAAGGCAAACTTCCCCAGTTCTCTACTAGTCTAGACAGGTGATTTTGGTAATCAACATGAAAGTAAGGATCCTTAAATATAGATCCTTATTTATCTCCAGTCAGGCATATCTGCCAGTAGAATTATGGGCCTTCCCAGATCAGTTCAACCAAACAGTTGGCCAGAATTTAGAAAAAGTTACTTAATTATCAAAGAATGTCAGTTCAGTTCAAAGTTAATGTGCCCAGATGATAATTGCAGCCTAAGTATTGCCATTTATCCATGCACAAGACTATCACAGTTTAAACCCAATATATAATATATGGTAATAATTTTGGAGCTATTCTAATTTCTCTGGAGTTTCACCGGTACTGTAAACTCTTATGCCACTTTAAGCAAAAGTTCAATAGTGGTAAAATCTTTAGCTTACAAGCCAATTCAGAGTTTCTTCCTCTTTATCTAGGAAGCTGTAAATTCTCTTGACCATAAAATTGGTGTGATTTTGTAGACTGAACTCTTTGAAACACTCAAGGTTTCTTGCAGCCGACATTTGCTACAGGTAAACGCAGATTCCTGTTAAGAATGGTGTGAGACTTAGTGTAATGAGTTTGTCCAGCCTCAGTACTCTTGACAGAGCTAGAGATTCAGCATAATTCCTATATCTAGACAACTAAGACTAATTTTTTAGTGAAATGCAAGTACATATCATATATTTTCATTGTTGTGTGTTTTAACTCAGGTATGTACTTACTGAAAAGCATTTAATTTAACTAAGTTATCACTCCCATATCTTTATTCCAAATATATAGGCAAAAGCATATAAAATAGAAAAGAAAAAGCTGAAAGAGTAGGTTAATTCAAAACTTAGCAAGAATTTGTGGTTAAGCCTAGCTAGGTAGCTGCTGTAACAGTTACTCAACCCACATTTGTGTGTGAAACACAGAATGGCATGTGCTGTTTGACATGTGTTAAAGGTTTAGACCTATATTGGGGTTGTCTGTAACACTATTGTAATAAGCTACATCTTTTCTGTGTTGTCACTACAATAAGTTGGAATGTCACTTTTTTTATAAACATAGAGGGTTCAATCCCACACTGATGTTGGGAAAATTTCTTCTCTCAATGTAAAAGTTAGGTTTTGAAATAAATGTTATTGAAAAAGTATTCTGGTTGCATGCATAAGGCAGACCATTTCCAATAAAAGCTTTGAAGTACCACCAGTCTATTCGTTTGTGGTTATGAACACCTTTTTCAATTTTGCAATATGTATCTACTTAGCAACTGCACAGTAGCTACTATAAATTTGATGTGTGATCTAGGCAGCAGGCTTCATTGCATAGATAGTTCCTCTTCTTTCCTTACTTTTGTGCTCCATTTATTTCTGTTTTTTAAAGGGTTTTGAGTGGAGCTCTAACGATAAAGCTGCCCTATACTTTGTTGTTAGTTTAAAATAAAAGGTGTGGGGAGCGGAATCTGTTGAGTTAGGAACTATGTACATAGATGTGAAAGATATTTCATTGCTCTCAGGAAGAAATGAATGAATTCCATTCAGAAGTAGGACACAGGGAACACAGTGTATTCAGATTCCTCCTACTGTGTTTAAATGAAGATAGTGTTAGACTGTATTGCCCAAGACAGGGTTCCATATCTTTAAGCAGATAACCATGAACTGTTTTGTTAACAATGATTGTATGTGGAAGCAGCTTTTTCATCTTTGAAATTTCAAGCTGTATCTCAAATTGGGTCATGCCATTTAGTCTAAATGAATCTCACTGTCTCTTAAGTAGTGGTTGGGGGGAGAGATTGGAACAAAGAGTTTCACATGAAAGCACTTGAAACTGAGATTTCTGTGACTGTATTCACACAAGGAAATTGCATAGTATTTAATGCCCTACAATATACTTTAGTACACCGGCTAAACACCTATGACCGTTTTTATTATTGTTAATATGGGGGTGGGGGGCGAATTCCTTGTCACACCCGGGCACAAAACCAAATCCAGTGCTGTCATAATAGCCGCCACTTGTTAGCTGCATTCCAAACTACTGGTTGGCAGTGCACACACATTACTTGGAACTTGCTTCTGTGACTAGGTAGGTTTTTCTTGCCTTTTCCTTTTAGATTCACAAACCAGATCAGTTGAAACTTACTGCTTCTGAATGATCATATTTAATGACTTTTTCCCTGGTTAAGTATTGAAATATATACTTGTCTGTGTGACTATTTAAAAAAAAATTATAATTGAATCTACATTGATACTTTCCCTTTCACATAAAAATGAAACAGTGTCGAGGTGTGAGGAGAGGTATAAAACTGAACTTTTTGCCGTATTCCAGTGTTTTGTTTTGGGTAAAGTAGTGCATTTTGCGTATTATTAGCATCCTAGCTAGCCATGTCCCCGTTTACCAAGGAATTCAGCTGGCATTGACCTAGATTATGTAAAATTTCTTACTAAGCTTTTGAGTATATCCCAGTGCTTAGCTTGAAGTGAAGATCCATATCATTTCTTGCTGAGAGAAGCAGACTCCATACCAGCCACAGGCTTCTCTTGTGGGTCTAGTGCCTTCCCTTGACCTACAGCCATAATTCAAGTATTTAAAACATCCAAAGATTGTTTTCAAACTTTACCCATTTAAAAAAATAATCTTTAATACGTAACTGGAAAAGGCAATAAAAAAAAATTGTAGGTTCACATTTACCTGGGTCTTTTAACAACTCCTGAGCGTTGAAATTCAGCTTCAAAATAGACAACATACTCTGAACCAATAGTAGTGTAATAAGCTATTTCTTTTTGTTTCATTGTATTGCAACATCTCCATTTTTCCATGCCAGGGGCATGGAAAAAATAATAAACAAAACAATGTTAGTACATTAGCTGGATCATGATGATTTCAAGCACAAGTTGGGTTATTGACTTAAAGTGTAATGGGCCTAATAGAAAAGCAATTGTTTAAACAACCCCTCTCTGTGTAGCCCATTCCCTGTTCTATCCCAACTCATTCTCTTTCCCACACCCCAATTATACAAGATCTAAATACATTATTCTTTAGCAGCTTTGCTTTTAAATCAGGAAAAATAGTTTTAAAATTATTTTTTAATAAATTTATTTAAAAATATTCTTGCTACATTCAGCAGAGCTTATATTTTTACAAACAAAGGCTCTGATCTTGCAATCTGATCCATTTAGGAAGACACTTGTAACCCATGTAGTCTCATTGACTTAAGTATGTGCAGGGGTCCACCAGAGAGGATCTGACTGCAGCATCAAGCCACGGCCAGTACAAAGAAACAATAGTCTATTTTATGCCATTGCACCTATCTGGCCAAGGATTGAAACATCTGGAAATTGTCTGTGGATTTTCAAACAAACAAAAGCCCCAAACAAAAAATCCATGAGCTTTCTCAGAACCAGTAGTTCTTTGGTGGCACACTGTTACCCTCCCGAAGAGCATTTGTGCTCATGGTCTGAGTATTCTTGGATTTTCACTCCTGGGTATTATACTCAAAATTGCGTAAGAAAATTTGCGGATGATACTAAACTAGGAGGAGTGGTAGATACAGTGGCAGGTAGGGATAGGATACAGAGGGACCTAGACAAATTGGAGTATTGGGCCAAAAGAAATCTGATGAGGTTCAACAAGGTTAAGTGCAGGGTCCTGCACTTAGGACGGAAGAATCCAATGCACCGCTACAGACTAGGGACCAAATGGCTAGGCAGCAGTTCTGCGAAAAAGGACCTAGGGGTGACAGTGGACGAGAAGCTGGATATGAGTCAACAGTGTGCCCTTATTGCCAAGAAGGCCAATGGCATTTTGGGATGTATAGCGAGCAGATCGAGGGACGTGATCGTTCCCCTCTATTCGACATTGGTGAGGCCTCATCTGGAGTACTGTGTCCAGTTTTGGGCCCCACACTATAAGAAGGATGTGGATAAATTGGAGAGAGTCCAGCGAAGGGCAACAAAAATGATTAGGGGTCTGGAACACATGACTTATGAGGAGAGGCTGAGGGAACTGGGATTGTTTAGTCTGCAGAAGAGAAGAATGAGAGGGGATTTGATAGCTGCTTTCAACTACCTGAGAGGTGGTTCCAAAGAGGATGGTTCTAGACTGTTCTCAGTGGTAGAAGATGACAGGACAAGGAATAATGGTCTCAAGTTGCAGTGGGGGAGGTTTAGGTTGGATATTAGGAAAAACTTTTTCACTAGGAGGGTGGTGAAACACTGGAATGCGTTACCTAGGGAGGTGGTAGAATCTCCTTCCTTAGAAGTTTTTAAGGTCAGGCTTGACAAAGCCCTGGCTGGGATTATTTAATTGGGGATCAGTCCTGCTTTGAGCAGGGGGTTGGACTAGATGACCTCCTGAGGTCCCTTCCAACCCTGATATTCTATGATTCTATGAAAAAATAATAATCGGAAAGTTTTCCTTGAGAGCAGTGGTAGAATTCTCTTCAGGAGAGAGAACAAAGAGAACAATATTTTGATCCACTGGAAAATTTTCATTTTGTTCCAATAGTTTAATCACCATTTATATATTTTTGCATTATTTTTAGCATCACATAATTCCATAGTATGTATGCATTAAGTAAGTGTTTTCTGTATTGCATCTCCAACGTTTGTGTATAGCTGGCTCGTCAATCAGATATAATTATTCAGTGCTGCTGGGGAGACTATGGTATTGTATGTTTTTTCTCCTCACCCCAAATAATGCAAATTTTTAAAAAAAAATATGCAGTAGCAAGCTGACATTTTGACTTGGGAAATATTAATAGAATAGGACCCACAGTACCAATGATTCAGTCATCTGTCAGCCTGATAAATTCCAGTGGGGAAATGTAGCCCACAGGGCTTCCAGCTAATTATATTTAAGTTGTTTAGTACTGCTAGGAAGCAGCATCCAGGCAGTTGCTGAAAGCTTTGAAGCTGTGTGTACCATTCGAGTGTGTGTTCAGAAACTCATTACCCTTTTGTGCTTGTGTTGGATGGATTTTAGGAAGCTGACATGAAATAGAGAGCAGGAATCAATATCTGAAAAGACATTTTATTTGCTTCTGATCCATTTCCTGATTCAGAAGCTGCTAGTCTGTAATGTTTTATACAATAACTACATATGAGGGAAAATGTTATTTAACTTCACTAGGTATTGGCCATACAAATCTGTTTATAATGACGTGCAGCAAAACAGAACAAGTTAAGCTCCAGCCATGCCAAAGTTATAAAGGGACTGTCCATACCCAGAATCCCAAGTGGCAGCAACTGCCTAAAGTGTCTTACTTATCTGTGTCTGGTAAGTTTATTGCAGCTGTTTCTGTCAAAGCCTGATCTTGCAACCGTTATCCATGCCCTTGCAATTTCTGGATTCAAATCCTGTCAGAATGCTATATGTTACCCTTTAAGACCTCTTGGAAATCACAGCTTGTGCAGAATGCAGCTGCCTGCCTGCTTGGCAGTGCTAGCTACAGGGAGCACATTACATCAGTTATCAGATGACTATGCTGGCTTCCTCTTTGTTTCCCAGTCAAGACAGAAACTGTATGGAGCTTTATAGATCAGTGTCAATAATGTGAATTGCATCTGGAAGCAAACTCTCTCACCGTGTATCGCCCACTGGTTGGTTGCAGCTGAGGTGAGAGTGCTAAAAGTCCCTCCCCGCATCCAAACTTCTGGAGATCAAAAGCAGACTGTTCTCAGTGGTGGAGCATTCTGAGGTGTCAATTTCACTTCACTTGCTGGGTGGCAGTCCCAGGGCTTATCTAGGCACAGAAATTGTGTGGATTTAATTAACCCATTTTCCACATTGATTTTGTTAAATCAGTGCAACCTACTGGTGTGTAGGTTTCAGAGTAGCAGCCGTGTTAGTCTGTATTCGCAAAAGAAAAAGGAGTACTTGTGGCACCTTAGAGACTAACAAATTTATTTGAGCATAAGCTTCCGTGAGCTACAGCTCACTTCATCGGGTGCATTCGACGAAGTGAGCTGTAGCTCACGAAAGCTTATGCTCAAATAAATTTGTTAGTCTCTAAGGTGCCACAAGTACTCCTTTTCTTCTACTTGTGTGTACACTCTCTTAAATTGTTTTAACGGATGGCTGATAAGACACACTTGAACAAATTTAAGAGTGTTCACAAAAGGAGGTTGCAGCCCTTTACATCAATTTAGAAATGGATTTAATAAAATTTATGCAATTTGTGTGTGTAGACTGGGACCAAGTCTTCCAGTCTTTTTAATGAATGGTGCACGGTTCATCTTGTTCCTCATGTTTTTACTTCAGGTGGGGTTCAGTGGAGAATGCGGTTTGATATTTCTGAAAGGGGAGTGTCCCTCTTCCCCCCCCCCCAGACTTTTAATGACCATTTTGTTTTCTTTCTTTTTATTTTATTAACTTTTGTATATATGCCTGTAACTCTTAACAGGCCATTTTATAAGTTAAGAAATAAATCTCATGAATAGGGTTGCCACGTGTCCAGGTTTTGACTTCTTTGTCCAGGTGCCATTTAGGGTTGCCAGGTGCTTGGTTTTTGACTAGAAAGTTCTGTCAAAAAGGGGACCTGGCATCCCTAAATGGTACTCAAACCAAAAGTACAGTTACTGCAGGGTGGTGAGATGTGCCAGGTGATTAACCCATAACAAACCCTGCTAAGCCGGTGCTGCCTCCTACCTACAGGCAAGCTCCTTGAGATGATCCAGTGAGCGATGGTGGTGGGGGTAGAGGAGCAAGGGGTGGGGCCTTGTGGGGAGCAGGGGCAGGGCCTCAGGTGTACAGTTACCAGCAATTAGAAATCTGGCGATCCTACTCATGAGTAAATACCAGGAAACAGAACTGTTTTCGGAGCTGGATTTTGTAAGCATAGAAATTAACATTTATTTTACTAACCCCGAGGCTGCGAATGAATTATGTGAATATAACCATTGTCTAAAGTGCCTTACTCATTGTCCATGTATATCCTATATTAATATATATTATATATCATGTGTATCCTATATATCTATAGCTATCTATCTTTATATATTGTGACAGGGTCAGGCCAGATGGCTATAGGAGAGTAATAGAAGGCAGATATATTAGCCCCAGGCTAAGTAGGTCCCTTTTCCCTGGGTAAGGTAACAGGGAAGGTTCCAGAACAATCAGGAAGCTTCTGGAGACAATTAAGACAGGCTGATTAGAACACCTGCAGCCAATCAAGAAGCTGCTAGAATCAATTAAGGCAGGCTAATCAGGGCACCAGGGTTTTAAAAAGGAGCTCACTTCAGTTTGTGGTGTGTGTGTGAGGAGCTGGGAGCAAGAGGCACTAGGAGGTGAGAGTGAGAACGCGGACTTTTGGAGGACTGAGGTGTACAAGCATTATCAGACACCAGGAGGAAGGTCCTATGGTGAGGATAAAGAAGGTGTTGGGAGGAGGCCATGGGGAAGTAGCCCAAGGAGTTGTAGCTGTCGCACAGCTGTTCCAGGAGGCACTCTAGACAGCTGTATTCCACAGGGCCCTGGGCTGGAACCCGGAGTTAAGGGCGGGCCTGGGTTCCCCCCAAATCCTCCCACTCCTGGTCAGACACAGGAGGAGTCGACCTGGACTGTGAATTCAGAAAAACGGCCAAGCTGAGGGCTGCCGTGAAGCTCCAAGGCGAGCAAATCCGCCAATAAGCGCAAGATCCACCAAGGTAGAGCAGGAACCTTGTCACTAATATATATTTTATATATATATATATCTATCTCCTTCTGTTGACACAATCCTAAATTAATTGTATCAACAAGAGGCAACTGCAGTTCAAAATCCTCATGGACTTTCTGTCTCATATTTTGAAATTAGCCTTATTTCCATCTTCCATTTCCTTTCACATACTCTCTTCCTCCAGTGGAGATCAAATTCACTCTGGGTTTTACTGGTTTTGTTTTGTTTTGTTTTTGATTTTTGGTAGGCAACATCACACATCAACTCTTGGCTGCCAGTAATCCTTTTTGTAATATTTTCTTGTCAGGCTGAACAAATCATGATGTTACTGTTTCTCTCAGTTACCCCCAGACAGCCAAAGCCTCCCCAGACACGTTTATTATCTTTCCTCCAAAACTATGATGTGCTGCAACAAATACAGCATTTACTACATCAAGATGTAGCACAGGGAAGAGAAGGCTGGACCTACTGAGTCTCCATATGGGTGAAGCGTTGAGCAGAATAAGTATTTAGGAAAGACTCTGCAATTAAGATTTCCGATGGTGAACACCTATTTTGGCTCCTATAGGGCTCTTGTGTAAGAGGTCACAATAGGGTACCCAAACTGGTTCAAGATATGTCATTGTTGTGATATTGAGTCTCTTAATTGAACAAGTGTTTCCTGCATTTGAGAGAGGCTGTTCCGGTGAAAGGGAGAAAGGCTTCCCATTGGCAATGGAATTACAGCTATAAGCTTTCTCTGTATTAGATACATCTGCCTCTAGCTCAGCAAGGCTCTTTTGACACCTTAGCTGAATAATGCAGAACAGAATTCTGCTACATCTATCGTATAATTGAAACATGAATAATAATTCTCTCAACTATACATGAAAAGAGAGACTGAATTATTTCTGTGTGATTGGACCTTGATACCAATTCATCACTTCTGGTCCTCAAGAATAAGACTAACATTTTAAGGGTGTTTTTCCTGTTAACCTGTTTATGAGGGAAAGCTTTTATTCAATCATATTGTAATTATTTGTCTCAAAGTTGATTTCATAATTTGTTTTTATCTAGCTGACTCATATCTATTTTATGTTGCCCTCTTCACCGGATGTGACTTTGAAGATGTCTCATCAATGCTAAACCAGGTCAAAACACCCTTCCAAATTCAGTAGATGCATGACTCAGGGCTTGTCTACGTGGAGATTTAGCAAGCCAGGGTCTGGATGTATAACATATTAGCGTGCTGCACACTAACTGGTGATATGGACTCTGCTACCACACACTAAAAGTTCTGTAGTGCAGTTTGACCTGCTCTTTCAGTGCACACTACAGAACTTCTAGTGAGCGGTAACAGGGTCCATATGACCTTTTTTGTCCAGCAAGTTATTGTGCTATACATTCACACCCCACCTTTCTGAACGCTAAGTCTCCGTGTAGATTAGCAGTTAGAGACTCAGGTGCTATGGTGATGGGGCAGTATAAGAACCTAGACACACAGATGACTAGTACATCAAACAATTAAGGAACGGTTCAGCTAGCTGTTCATCTTTTTCAGGTAAATAAATTGAACTATGAATAATAAAGTGAAAAATAAAGTGAAATTGATCACTTGATGATTACTTGTTTTGTTCATTCCCTCTGGGGCTCCTGGCATTGGCCACTGTCAGAAGACAGGATACTGGGCTAGATGGACCTTTGGTCTGACCCAGTATGGCCATTCTTATATTCTTATGAACACCATGCAGTTTACTAGGGAGAGATTTTTATGGAGATGTTAAAAACCCAGCTCTTGACTAGCCTGGGTATAAACATTGCCCCTTTTTTGTAAGAGTAGTCGTGCCCAGCACAGTATGGGTGGAGGTTTTGGCAACAAGTTGGTTGTTGCCTGTGTCCCAGAAGTGGCTGCATTTTAGTGGTGCTGGTGTGGTTTTATGTAAAATATTAATCCAAAAAAGAAATTAAAAACCCAAATCACTCTCAGCAGCTTTGCAGGTGGCAGCACATTTAGTCTTCTTGATTTATATACTTTTTAGGAATCGCTTCATATATTTTTAAAGCATCTTTCAGACATGATATCTTGGGTTTTAGTTTGCCGGATTGTGACATATTTAACGATGGCATCCTGCAGTTTGCCATATATTCTGGTTTCCGTACAAGTACTAAAGGTTACCCCTCAGGGACTGTTTGAAAATATTAAAGCTGCTTATCACTTTGAAAGGATACAAAACATTCATTTCATGTATTAGGTAGACGGCACATCTTTTCTAGAGGCTGAAAGTTAAATTCCTCCTGTGAGGCTTCTCTGGTTTTGTGTACTACTGAAAGTGGCCTGCCTAACTTATATATAAAAAATAAAATAAAATCCATTGCTGGAAGGGGAAAATATAAATAAGACACACATCCCCACACACTAATATAATGGTTTAAGGAACAGTGCTAGGGAAATTTAAATTTAAATTTAGTATTTAAACACTAGGCCAGTAAAATTGGCATCTGGTTTGCCCTGTCTATGGTGGCTGGTCAAGTCAGGTAAGAAAATGGTTTGGTTGGAACTGTGCCACAATTGTGTTTAAACGCTGTTCTGAAACATAAGGCAAGATTTACAAAGGTATATAGACATCTAAAGATGCAGACAGGTGCCCAATGGGATTTACAAAAGGACCTAAGCAGGTTAGACACCTAACTCTTACTAGTTTTTCAATGCGAGTAGGCACCTAACCTGCTTAGGTGCTTTTGTAAATCTCATTAGGCACCTGTCTTCAACTTTAGACTCCTAAATACCTTTGTAAACCTGGCCTGTGGATCCGAAATGAATGTATGCAGGATTTAAAGGGAGACTAGATAAGGAGCAAAGGTGCAGTAGATAGATGTACTCATCTTTCACTTCTGAATAAATATGGACAGAATCAAATTCAGACTTGGGGTAAGTGGATTTAACTTCATTGACTTCTAGATTAAAGGCCTAGGTCAGAGTTTGGCCCAAATAGAGATTTCTCCTCAGTCATGTCCAGGATGTAAGTATCTGATCTGGATGTAGATACAATGGTGGAAGTAAATATATTTACATATGGTCAGATAAATTATGATTTTTGAGTTGTAGAGAACTATGTGCAGTGTTCCCTGTGCTATGCTAGATCTAAGCCGGAGATACCGGTCCCTCTCCAAAAATCCCTCCCCCAAATGGGTGGTCTTTTATGCCTATGAAGGCCACGGGGAAAAGAACAGAGAAATAAAATCAGTCTTCACACAAAGTTTTACATATAGAGTGTATAGCCATTGAATATCTATGTCCTTCTCTCCAACAAAAGGTTAGAGTCCTTGGATGAAATCTTGAAGTCACTGGACTCAGTGGGAATTTTGTCATACATTTCAGTAGGACCAAGATATCATCTCTTGGCTTTTTTTCTCCTGTTGTTTTGCATGACACAACAGTGTTGTCTTATAAACGTGAATTAAAGATTGAGAGTAATGGTGGTTGACAGACATGCTCAAGCATATTCTGATGGCTGATTTTCATATTTTTAGGAATGGTGCAAAGTCTAATTCCAAACCACAAGCATCAGACATATGATTATAGAGTATCGGAGGCATATGAGAACTGCTCTCCTGTGTTGTTGTTTACATACAGTCAACTTCTTTGGCATTCTCGCCGCAGAAGATGTAATAATGACAGAAAAGAGAGTTAAAGCCGTCTCTCTGACGTCTGTTTTTAAGCAGAAAAAAAATTAAAACTTCTAGGCTATTGTTATGTGGCAATATTTTCCACTAAAGCTAACATTTGAAGTATTTCTTTTTTTATTTTGTTGTAAAAGGACATGCCAGGATACTTTGGGTCTCAGAAATCAGAGGTTTTTTATATATATATATCACAGTAAGTTAGTATGCAAATAGAAAGTATGATTGTTTTATTACCTGTATCAATGTTCCCTAAACAGTGGGTTGCAAGAAGGGTTGAGATGGGTTGTGTGTGCCCTGGAGGCACTACCTATCCCTCTCTCCCCTTCTTTCCGCCCCCCCCCCCCATTTCTCTCTTCTGCTGGTCATAAGGAAGCGGTCATAGCTGGCGAGTGGACAGTCACAGCCTGGCAGCGCTTGTAGCCCAGCCACAAGGAGAGAGGAGCTGGCTGGGGCTGCAGGAGTGGGACAGGGCTGCAGGAGTTAGAGCAAGGGGGCTGGGGGGAGTGGATCAGGGGGCTTGGGCTGAGAAGAGGAAGGGAGATTGGGGAGCAGGGGGCTAGAGGTCTGAGTGGGGTTGAGGGTGGGGTGCAGGGAGCAAGGATTATGGTGGGTCCCCAAAAAAAACAAAAGGCAGTTGGTGCGTTGCCTTTATAAAATGTTTGTGAACCTCTGACCTGTATTACTAGATGGCTGGATGCCAGATGAAACTCGGGCCCTATTGTGCTAGGCACCAGACCAAGACCCTAGTAAATGGTCCCTGCCTCAAAGAGTTTACCATCTATTTAGAGAAGAGTGACAAAGAGTGAGAGAGAGGAAGTATTAACTGTCATTTCACAGCCAAGTCACAGAGCGTGTTAGAAAAAGAAAGTGCCTCTGGAACCTAAACATATAGCACCAGAGGTGTGTGTATATTATAAAAAATATTCAAAAACAAACCCCTCCACTGCATGCACACACTCCCCCTTTGGAGAGAATGAGAGAACAAACACATGATAGCTGTTAGTCATGTTACTTAATGTGCTACAGGAAGGTGCCCAGATACTAAGGTGATGAGTGCAGTATAAGGACCTATATAGAAGAGAATGGAGATTAAATAACTTGTCCAAGGTCACACAACAAGTCTGTGGCAGAGCCAGCAATTGAACCCGTACCTTGTTACTCAATCCAGTGTCCTAACCACAAGACTAGATTGTAGTCTCTGTCCATAGGCAGTTCATAGATTCATAATGTTTAAGGCCAGAAGGGATCATTAGCTCATCTAGTCTGACCTCCTCTATATCCTAGGCCATTAAATTTCACCTAATTGAGCCCAATAACTTGTGTTTGACTAAAGCATGTCTTCCAGAAAGGCATCCCATCTTGATTTGAAGACACCAAGAGATGAAGAATCTACCACTTCCCTTAGTAGCTTGTTCAAGTGATTAATCATGCTTGCTGTTACAAATTTGTGCCTAATTTCTAATTTGAATATGTCTGGCTTCAGCTTCCACCCAATGGTTCTTATTGTGCCTTTCTCCAAGAGATTGAAGACCCTTTTAAACCCAGTATTATCTCCCCATGAAGGTACTTATACATTGTAATCATGTCACCTGTAAGTCTTCTTTTTGATAAGCTAAAGAGATTGAGCTCTTTAAATTTCACACTGCAAGGCATTCTCTACACCCCTTGAACAACTTTTGTTTTCTGCATCCTCTCCAATTTTTCAACATCCTTTTTAAAATGTAATCAGAAGAACTGGCTGCAGTATTCCAGTATCGGTCTCATAAATTCTGTATAGAGAGGTAAAATCATCTCCCTGTTTATTGCTTCCCTGTTTTTACAGCCAAGCATCACATTCACCCTTTTTGCCACAGCATGTAAGGGACCAGGGTGTTGGTGGTCTGGCCTAGTGGTCGCTGCTGGGCTGGGGTCTACACATCAGGGATAGTAGTCACTAAGCAGGAATCAGAGGAATTGCAAGAGCCAGGTTCAGTAAGCAAGAATCAGGGTCAGAGGCAGTCCAAAGTCAGAGACTAGAGGTCAGAGGTAGTACCACGCTGGAATCAGGGTCAGAGTCAGGCCAGAGTCTGAGATCAGAGAGAGTACCAGACTGGAGTCAGAAGGCAAGAGTCAGTGTCAGGCTTGGGATTTGAAACTGAAGATCAGGAGACAAGATAAAGTCTGGAGTCACAGCAGGCCAAAGTCTGTGTGGTTGGCCAGACAACTTCCTGGGGCAACTCCCAGAGTTAAATAGGGTGCTTGGCCGGTAGAGGGCCGCAGGGTACTGTCCCTCTGTCTCCCTTGGGTGGTACTTCCTGCAACACCTATTCTCTGCAGTGCTCGCTGGCTCTGGCTCTGCATGGCCTCCCAGTGGCACTGTGGGAAGTCATCTGTCCCAGGTTCTAGTCCACACAGCAAATTTGATAGAGAAAATCTGCTTTTCAGAAAGTAAACTGTGTATAGTAAAATTCTGCTTTCCCCCACTAACACCGTCACCCCCCTCACTACCACCTATTTTTGTTCCTTTGCTCTGCCAGTGAGGAGATTATCATTCTATTCTTGAGTAGTTATCAGTACGTAGTTTCCTCCAGTCTGTCAGCTAAAATAAATCTGCTGGAGTCCTTAGCACCAAGAACACAGGATGCTCTCGCCTCCTGGGCTGTGTGTTTTGCCACTCCAGTGCTACTAACTTCCTGAATTCTGATCCCTTGATTTGGTGCCTGATCCTGCAGTAATGATGTCCATGAAAATGTTACCGCTAACAGCAATGCTGCAGGATCAGTCTCTTGCTTTGCTTCCAGGAGTCCACTGCGTCTTCTCCATAAAAGATTTCTATAACACATTACTAAATATCCAATTTCAATTTACTGTTAATACTTGACAATAACTGTTCTCATAACTGCAATGATCAAAATACAAAACCAAAACATTATCTTGTGATTAGCACTTTGATTTTTTTTTCATGTATCCATAAATTAGATGCAGGAAAAAGGGTTAATATAACTTGGATACATTAAATATTTATAGAGCTAAAGAGAGATGAAGGTCTCTGGCCTTCTGCTAATATCCTTGAATTATGATTGTTCCACCTGCTTTCACATCAACGCAAAAAAATAAATAGCCTCCCGACTTTTTATAGAACTGGCAACATTTGGGTCCCAAATGTAGTCAGTAATATGGCTGAAGTGTTCCAGCAATAACCCCTCTCTTCCAGCAAAAGCTTGGTTGTTCATTTATCAGTATGTGTTGCCAACAGTGTTAATCTGTTAGCAGACCCCCATTGTAGACAGATCCCCATTGAAGTCTGCAAGGCACTACATGGGCTAGGGGAGCCACCTGGATCAAGTCTAATGCCTTCAATAAGCAATAATAATAATAATAATAATATAAATCATAATGAATACTTGTTTCTATATAGCAAAAGTGAAAAGATGAATGGCCTTTAAATGGGTCTGTTGCTTTGCTAATAGTATTTTTGAGAAAGCTATTGATAAAAGCAGGCAATGATACAGTGCACCAACATTTGTAAGAAGCCTTAGTCTGACAAATTTATGAGTATAATAAGAATGGAAAGCATTAAATATGCAGTCACACAATATTTAAATAAATCAGAGCTATAGTAGGAGCCTTTATCTGCTTTACAGGATGTGTTAAAATCAATGATTCCTGCAGAGGGATAGAACATGAATCAGTTAATTGTTGTCTAGACCAGCACCATTATAACTTGTCTTTTGTTGCATGCACAAGTATCAGGATATTGAATATGGGCTAAAAATTTAATATTTAATATTCTATGAGTTTTTCAGTTAAGTATGGAAACAGGGATTATAACAGTATAGTCTTCCAAACATATTTAGGGTACCACTTTCCATATTTACAAAATCACAGTTTTTGGAGATGTTTTGCAGAAGGGGATCATAATGTTCACAAGAGAAGAAATGAAAGAAAAACCACTTAACCTCAAGCTGTCAAGATGGCTAGATGGCATGAAATAGCTTAAATCTCTCATTATTCTATAAATATATGGGAGTACACATTCATTAGACAAACTCAAAAGGCTTTGACTTTAGTTAGTGCTATAGTTTTGTCACAGTGGTCACAGAAACTGTGAATTTGAAGGAAGTCCATGAAATACCCCAAACTGAGTGAAATGTTTCCAAACTGAGTGATGTTGTGACCAGGTGCATGCAGGTTTGGCCCGTCTGTCCCTCCCTCTATCCTCCATCCTAACCTCAGTGGTGTTGCTATCTTGTGCGTTAGGTTGCAGCACCCGGAGTAGGGAGCTGAGTCCAGCCCCAAAGGACAGGAGGCACTACTGAGGGAGTGAGTGCAGTGTGGGCTGACTCTACAACACCCTGTCCTACTGCCCCCTTTCCATGACTCGTTTTTTCCCCACACCTCTGCAGTTAAATGTATTCAAAATTTCTGTGACAATCATAGCCCTGCTTTTGTCCATTCAGGAATAGTTCATCTGTTGTTCATATCAAAGTTAATTGGAACAACATGGAAGGCCTGATTTCCCTAAGGCCTTGTCCCTTGTGGAATCATTTACACTTGTGCAAAATGGGTGTAGTAAAACAGTATGCATGTGGGTATAGAATTTGGAATTTATTATGTTTTACAGTCACCTTGTACTAATGAGAATGAGTATGTTGTTCAAGACAGGTGGAAAATCAGGACTGGATTCATGAAAGCTAACCTCTAATGATGTTGCAAATACCTTTATTTTATAAATTGATTGAGGAATTAAATGTTTCATTAAAAAACACATTTAATGTGTGATTCTAGGAGCTATCAAAAGTCTTTGGAAAATAATATAACTCATTAAGAAATTAAATAAATCATTTTATCCTGATACATTTTATTGTTTTATTAGAAAGAACACAAGACATAAGGTGGGCAGAAGAAATGAGGCTTGAAATGTAGCCTGGGGTAACATCAAGAAGTAAGTTAGGCACATGAAGGCTGTTCCAGAAGGGGGCTATGAAATAAGGCTCCACTGGAAAGACACAAAGGAAGGCACAGAAACGTCTGATATTTGAAGAGTGCAGGAAAAAGGCTCTTGTGGATATAAAAATTCTTGCACACCTTTTATGTTTGATTCCATAAAGATTTCCACCCTGACCTTCCCAGAAGACCAAGGGATGGATGCTTTGGTCTACCAAGCTCATTTTGTTCCACTTACTTGGCACAAAGTGAACTTAAACCATCTGGAAATTCCCGTTATAGGGGGAAGCTCTGCTTGCAGTAGGGAAATTGTCTGTATTTTATTCAGCTGCAACTCTGTTGTCAGACTTGAACAGTGCAAGTGCCCATTGAAATGGCAGAATTTTGCGTTCTGATCCAGGTTGTCTTGAGGCTCCTGTTAGCGTCCTGAGTTGCTACAACCTGCCTCACAACCACACGTGCATCAGTTGAGCAGCATGAGTCTTTGTGTGTCTCTCTTCTATAGCTTTTTCTGTCACAGCTTTATTCCCCCATGGTTCAGATAAGCCTCCCATCTCAATGGATATTAAAAATGATTGATAAACTCGAGAAGGCCAAGAGGAAAACTGGCAAGTGCTCCTCTTCTGAGGCCATGTAACCCGGTCTGACTGGGTCTCTCTGCCTCTCATTCCAGACTTATCTACTGTCGGATGTGGTGATCTCAATGGTAACGCAAACCCCCAGACTCTCGACAGCAGCCTGCGAGGAACAGCATTCAGCAGCTCAAAGGTCTCACGACCAGGTAAACCAAAGTAATTCCAAACATGGACTTACCTTGAGAATGCTATTCTCCCATTCTCCCCACTTTCAGATTTTTCTCTGCTGGCCTAAATCCTGGTCACAGCTGGAGCACAGCATGGGCACACCTGCATTTTTGTAGAAAAAGTTTGGTTGTTAAGTCTCCACTTGCACCATCATTTAAGGCTAAGACAGTTCCAACTCCCTCAGTCTCATTTGATAAAAGGTCTATAAATATTGTTGGTCATTTTCCTGAAATTCCTTTTTATAAACGTCTCCAAATTATCAATATTGCCAGGAAAAAGAGCAAAAGCTATCGCTGATAAAGTGGATTCTGTGTTAGCTAGCTGCTCCAGAAAATTCTCTACAATGGAAGGAATCAACTCTCAGACATCTGCTGTTAGAGAGTGTATTAATTTTCTTACATTCATTTAGAACTGTCTGTCCATTTACATTAGGCTAGAGTCCTTACAAAATTATTTTTCTCTCTTCATGAGATCTGTCTTAATGGGTCCTGGAGAATTTCCATTTTGCTAGGTATGGTATCAAAATGTTTGCATGATACTTTCCAAGACGTCATGCATCTATCTGCAGGGTTGGGGGTTATGCCAACGAGAGCCTGCAGGGCATATTGTCAATGATCTGGTGCAGAATTCTTGGTTAAGTTTTGATTCCTTCTCTATATTGGTGGACTCCTATGGAGGGAACATATAGATCAAGGCCTTAAAGATCTGTTTGGGAAAAAGACCTATGTAACTTCAATATAGGGGAAGATCAAGACTTTTACATACAGCCCTACTCCTCATCCAAAATATGTTGGCTCACCATTGTTACAGAAATGAAGGATTGGTTATCATATGCAGGTGTAGCAGTTTATACATTCAGGGAATTCTGACTAGCTCTCTGGCAACTCCATATTAGGGGCCAGCTGGCTCCTTTTCAACAATGGTGTTCCTGCCTCATCATCTCTAGCTTCTGGGGAACATTGTGATTATGGCTAGGTTATAAACTTTCTAAAGTTTCCTTCCATATGCCTTTCTTCGCAGATTGTTCTTTCTCCTTTCACCATTGTCCAGAGACTTTTTTCCTTCCCCTTTTTATCTCCCTTTTTTCCTTTGGGGAAAAAAGGAGAAAGGGATGGGGAGGGACAAAAGACAAAATGCCGATTCAAAAAATTCAAAATAAAAATATTTGCTGGAATTTGTTTCATTGAAAAATTAAATTTCTGAGGAATTTCTAATCAGGATGTCACACCGTACTAAGCCAAATGCTTTACAAAAGTCTAGGTATATTATAATCACACAGTTATCTGTATCAACCAAACTTGTAATCTGATCAAATAATTAAATCAGATTTCTTTGACAAGACATATTTTCCATAGAACAATGTTGACAGGCCTTAATTATATTCCTATCCTTTAATTCTTTTATCAGTTGAATCTGATATCAGCTTTTTCCACTATTTTGCCTGGGATTGTTGTCTGGCTCACCAGCCTATAGTTAGCTGGGGCATTCCCTTTTTGACTATTAGCACAACATTAGAAGTGTTCCAGTCTTTTGCAGTCATCCTGATATTCCAAGCTTTACTAAAAAATTAACATCAGTGGGCTGGAGGTCTGTTCAGCCAACCCTTTTAGAACTCTTGGATACAAATTATCCAAGCCTGTGGATATAAATACGTTTATCCCAATAAATGTTGTGTAATGTCCTCCTTAGTTACTAATGGACAGGAAAGTTTGATCATCCTCATTTGATACAAGTACATCATTCTGCTTCCTTCCAAATTTAGAACAAAAATATTTATTGATGTGTTTTCTGCATCATCAGTGGCGGATTCTGCATTCTGCATCAACAGGGGGCCCCCTGGAAAAATAATCTGCCACCCAGGGTGGAAGCCCAGAGCCCTAGCCGCCGGGCAGGCAGGGTGGGAAAAGTCCCCATGCCCCAACCTTGCTCTGTGGCAGAAGTGCCAGGCGGGGTAAACCCCTGCGCCGTGACCCCGCTCCCCAGCAGCAGTGCCAGGCGTGTGGGGAGGAGAAATCCCCCTCCCCCCGTGACCGCTGAACCCATTCCTGGAAGAAGCCACAGGACGGGGGAAGCCCCCGGCCACGGCCTGACCCCATCTCTGGCAGAAGCTGCAGGACAGAGAAACCCCTTCCCCCCCAGCAGCCTCAGCCCAACCCTGGCAGAAGCTGTGGGATGGAGGAAGAACCCCCTCCTCAGTGGTCCCCAAGCCAAGACCCTCTGTGAAACAGGGGTGGACCCTGGGGAAGGGGCAGAAAGGGGTGCAGCTGTTGGGCAGGGCCACAGGCAGAAGGGGCGGAACAAGGAGTGATCTGGCCCAGGGCCCCAGGAAACCTTAATCCGCCTCTGGCATCATTAACAGTTTTACCATGTGTATTTAGCAATGGGTCTATTGATCTTTGTTATGATTTTTTGTATATAATATACTTAAATTCCTTAATTCAGTGGTTCCCAAACTTGTTCTGCCACTTGTGCAGGGAAAGCCCCTGGCGGGCCAGACCAGTTTGTTTACCTGCTGCGTTGGCCGGTTCAGCCAATTGCGGCTCCCAGTGGCCGCGGTTTTGCTGCTCCAGGCCAATGGGAGCTGCTGGAAGCGGCACGGACCGAGGCACGTATCCAAGTAAATAAACCTGCCCAACCCGCCAGGGGCTTTCCCTGCACAAGCGGCAGAACAAGTTTGGGAACCACTGCCTTAATTCCTTATTGTCCTTAGCCCTGCCAGTCATGTATTTTTTTCCCAATGTCCTTAGTTTCCCATATTACTTTTCTGTACTTCATAACTTATAATTTATATGAGTTATATCTATTTCCCCCTTTTTCTGGTTGTTATATGTTATTTTTCTAATTGCTGCCTTCACTCCACTGAACCAGATTGGGCTTTTAGCCAAAGTTGTTCTCTTTCTTGATTTTTTTGAATCATTGCTTATTGGCTGTCTTATAAATTCTTTTTAAAGAACCCAGTTTGCATTCACATTTTTTGGTCTAGATTTTTCTTTCCAGTGAATTTAACTCATAAATTCTCTCATCTTTGGGAAATTAGCCCTTTTGAAGTACCAAGTGTATTTATTATCCAGTGTGTGCCCATATTGAATGTGATCAGGTCATAATCACTGGTCCCCAGGCAACCACAAGCTTCTAGGCAAGTGAATAAATTAGTCTTTATCCATTATAATGAGGTCCAAAATAGGGTTACCTCAGATTGAGCGCAATACTTTTTGTATTAGAAAATTGTCATCTATAATGTTTAAAAACCAATAAAGTTTTGTTTTTTTTAACTGGTTTCATGAAACCTCCAACATATGTTTCCCCAACTGAAGTCCCTCACTACACAATTATTCTTTTCACACATTACAGACAGGTGCTTATGGAGTAACTGATTCTGTTCTCTGGTTTGAGTTGCTGGTCTGTAACAGACCCCCCCACCCATGCTCCTTCTGGAGCTTTGTTAGGACATTGATCCATATGTGTTCAAGATCCTGTGGTTCTGAGTTATCGATAAATCTAAACGAGTAACGATGTTTTCAATGGAAAATGCTACCTCTACCTCTCTTATCCCCTCCATCCTTCCTAAATAAATTATAACTAATGTGCGGTGGGGTGTATCCCCACCTTAGTCAAGATGGGGTTGAAGGCACAATCAGCTCACCTGGCAGACCTGCAAGATCTGTCAAGCCTGTAGAGGGGCGGGGCTTTAAAAGGGAGACTCCCTATTCAGTTTGGGAGTGGCATTGAAGGACTGGTTTGTAGCTTAGAGCTCCCTGAGCCTCTGGAAGAAGGGATTGCTCACTGGGGAAACCTCCTAAGAGCCTTGGGGGCCCAAGTTCTCTGAGGAAAGAATGGGACCGATTCTTTTCTTTTCTCTTTGACTTTCTGAAGTACCTCGATTCTGCCTCTTATTGGCTCTGGGAGAATCCTGACTTTTTCTTCTGGACTAATTCCTGCCCCTCCTATCTCCCCCACAAGGGAGCAAATGCTCTGAGTGTGGCACAAGAGGACTGTTTTCCAAACTCTGAGGCAAGAGTGGTACCCACCCTGTCACCCAGGGCCCCCAGGGAGGTGTTACCTACTACACTGTGACCTTAATATGCCAATCATGTGAATCATTCCACCAGGTTTCAGTAATGTCAATTATATCCAATTTCTTCTCATCAATGAGAAATTTGAGTTCCTCTTGCTTTTTGCTCAGCATTGGCTAGCATTAGTACATATGAAAATTTTCAGTTGGTTCTCATAACATTCTTTGCCCTGTCAGTTCAATTTGTTCACTGTAAGCTGTGTTTGAGTTGTACTGAATTTGCCTCCTTAGAAAGCTTTCCTGTTGTTGTTAGTTAAATGCCCTTCTGGCTGCTCCAGCTAGTTACAACCCAGAAGATTAGCACCCTCCACTCCCACACCTGTGGGATGCAGGCTGTCCTGTTCATACAGTCCCACTTCTAGTGGAATGTGGCCCAATTTTCCATAAAACCAAAATCTTCATCTTCACACCAGTGAAACAGCCAACATTTTACCTCCAGCATTTTCGGCCTTTTCTCGCTCATGGGACTGGAAGGAAATGACAACATCACTTGGACTTTTCTCTTCTTGGAATCTGAAGCTGTACTTTTACTAACTGGAACTACCCAAGAGCATAACTTGCATTGATATATCTTCCTCTGAACTTTTCCATTTTGCGGTAGCCCCAGGCCTCTTTTAATCTGTTAAAGGGAATCTGTCTGCCCAATCTATATTGACCTACCTTAAAGGCAGATGAGTCTGTACAATTTAATGATAGAATGGCTCAAGAAAAAACAGTTCTAGTAAAGCTTCACATAATTTTCTCGAGCCAAAATCTGTAAAAAGCCCTTTTTGCATTCCAGTGGGTTTTAACAAGTGAACCAGTGCAAGTTTGGTCAGAAAATTCCATACCAGTGGCTTACCTGAACCAGTAAGAGGGAAATAAAAAGCCACAGGCTTCTGTCTGAGTCAAGAAGACCGTTTCAAGGGACAGAGAAAAATCTCGCTGAGAGTTACTGAGCCCATGTCATGGGGTTCAACCTGCTCACAATATGAGCTCCTCTCTCTGCTACTGGATTGTCTCTGCCCATACACTAGTGAGGATAGATAGTCCATTGAAGATCTCTTCATCTTCCCACATAATGTTCAGTCAGTCAGGTGCACATCTTCTTAATTATATTATTTAAGAGCCAGTGCTGATTGTCTCCCTAAATCATCCTGTGCATAACATGGTGATAAAGATTTGGACCAAAAAAGACAAAGTTAAAGAGGTGGCTTGATTACATGGGGAACAAATATTTAATAATGGGCTCTTCAATCTAACAGAGAAAGGTATAATATAATGCGATGCCTAGAAGTTAAAGCTAGACAAATTCAGACTAGCAGCTATGAACAGTGAGAGCAATTAATCCTTGGAAAAATTTACCAAGGCTTGTGGTGGATTCTCTATCACTGATCACTGAAAATTTGTTTTTTCTAAAAACTATGCTCTAGGAATGATTTGGGGGAAGTGCTATGGCTTGTGTTATACAGGAGGTTGGACTAGATGATCACAGTGGTGGTCTCCTCTGGTCTTGGAATCTTGGAATTTATGACTGATGTCAGCCTCATAGTTCTCGTATGGCCAAGAGAGCCCTGTTACTAGATTTGACCCAGCTATCCATTAAAAGAAGGTTCCTTGCACCACAAATGTCTAACCGTATCAGAGGCTAGTTCTCAGTCTGGATTTCATGATCCTGGCCCTGATGGGGCTGTAGGGTAAGAGTTCTAGTTCCAGTTATGTAGGTATCTGACCTGTTATGGAAAGAGAATAAATTTTACACTGCTGATGTAACAAGCAGACACATTAGTGCAGATTGTAAAAAGCGATTAGTGATTTTGGGTGTCCAACTTGAGACATCTTAAAAGAGGCCTGATTTTCAAGTGCTGAGCATCAAATCACTTTGTAGTGTCTCAGGTTGGGCTCTGAAAATTAAAGACCCCCAAATCACTTGTCATTTTTGAAAATCTTGGCCAATATTTATCATAGATATGGCAGTAGTGTCAAGAGGCCCCCCCAGGTTGAGACCACATTGTGCTAAGTGCTGTATAAATATATAGGAAATGAGAGTATCTCTTCCAAAGGGCTTGAAGTCTAAAAGTGTAGACATAACAGATGGATGAGCCAAACAAGTAGGCCTGAATGGGGCTTGTGGGAGGTGGTGTAACAAAAATAAGATGATGTGCTCAATTCTTAGCACGTCAAAGAGTACTCACAAATTGCCACCTGTCTAGATTGTTGTTTAGTTTTAATATCTCGATACCTTAATTTTGATATCTAGGTTCTTTTTAGAGATAGTAAGTAATAAAGATTTTGTGCTTATGTCAGTTGATACTATATTTTTGTTGTTGTTAATTGCTTAGAAATGATGTTTCTTGAATACTGCTAGAATGTTGCATATGAAGTTTAATAGCAAAATATGTAACATTAATTTATGGTAAAATTATGTTCATGCATGGACTTATGTTAAGGTCACCTCTCTCTCTCTCTCTCTCTCTAATTCGATTCTCACATACGTGTGTGTGTGTGTGAATCGAATCATAGTTATATAAATATTTTGGTAGGTTTTCAGATGGCTTTTCTCTTTGTTTTGAGATTAATGAAGAAAACATTTCATTGTGAGTCAGAGTTAAGGTTGTTTGTTCTAATTCAATGTACATGTCTTTGTACTTGGTAAAAATGTGATTTATGTGATATAGGCAGTGTAAGATTTACCATGCAATTAACTATTGTCTTGTTTTTAAGTGCTTGAGTTTTGTAAGTTATGTGACATGTTAGTGCGCTGCTGTTACTCAGGAATCTTGATTTTTCTAAACAAAGGGTAACTGGGGTTTGTTGTTGGTTTGTTTGTTTTATTTATTTGGAACATTAGTAGTGCTATCGCATTGGCAGCTGGGGAAGCTTCCAAAATCACAGAGAAAACTTGATTTAGCACTGTGGTCATTCATGTCTACATAAACATGATGAAATAGAAATGGTCAAACTACTCATTTGTAATTATATTCATTATCAATATAGTCCCTTTTTATTTAATGAACCATTCATAAACTGATTTTGATTTCTGAAAATGTATTTGTCAGCAAGTTTCAACAAATAATTTAAAGCCTATGGGACAGTTCATGAACTATGCACTTTGACTACTCAGTATTCATTATTCCTAATGTATGGTTACTCACATAAGTCACATTAAATTGTTTCTGTTTGCTGAGTGGAAAATAATTAACTGCTGCTAGGAACTTTTGGAAAAATAAACATTAAAACATTAAAAATAAACATTGTTTAAACTTTCATCATTTTCAAATATTTCAGGAATATACACTATGACACTCCATATAATCATTAATACTTCTCATGCAATCCATGAATCATAACTTAGCGAATGCTAGTTATTCATGAAGTATTAATGGATCAGCGTTTTCTTTTAGCACCCAACTACCTCTAGCAAAAATGTAGTTGGTTAGAATTTGAACGTCTCCATTAGAGAAACATTTTTTTATTCCTGTGAATTGCACTGAAGAGATGGAAGGAAAAAAAAAAGAAACTCTACTGTTCCATTGTTAATAACTTACACAATTTTTATCATGAGATATATGGTGTTTTTCTTTCTACTGGAATCAGGTTATTACCAGACAATCTCTCCAGCTTTAATTAAAAATTAAAAAATTAGAAGTGGGTTGCTGAGAAAAACCTGAAAATATAGAGAACTCAAAATGTACTCTTTTTAAAAGTTCATGATGTTTAAATGAAGCTCATGATTGTTTGGGGCATGGCTCATGATTTTTGAACATTGTGACTTCTCAATACTGTTCTCTACGCTCCATTTGATTTGTAGGGTTCATCAGGATTCAGAGTTCAACATACCAATCACTTGCAAGTTGTGAAATTTGATGAGAAGAGAGCAGTGTAGGCAAAACAAATACCTCTATGGTAAAGTTAATAAAATGATAATCAGGCTCTGCAGTTAAGAAATTAAGGCATAGGGTACAGTAGGCCTGTGCCTAGGATCCCAATACTGGAGTCACAGAATAATAACAAAATCTTGGCTTTCATTTAAAAAAAAAATTGCTTGTTAGCCCTACTGGGGTATGTGTACACTTCACACTCAGCCTGAATCTGTGGGACCCAAGTTTATGGATTTGGTGTTTCCAAGCCTGTGCTTGAGCATCCATGCTGCATTGTAAACCTGGGTTTACAATGGCTGGACCTAGGTCTCACAAGCATGCTAACACCTCCGTTCTGCACTACACAGACTTTCTGACTCCAGATACCTCCCTACTTCAAAATGATAGGGCTTGGACCTGAGTCACAGCAGGACTCAGGTTCTTACCCATCCCCATGGCAGGATCTAGGATCTGGGTTCTGAGTGCTTGCTGACCCAAGTCAGACTGATTTTTGTGTGGCTCGGAGGGGAGCTTGGGCTCAAACCCAAGTCAGAGCCTGGGCTTAGTGCTCAGTGTAGACATTTCTGTGGATACGCAGAAAATCTTGAAAACAGGAACCTCGTGTAACTAATACCTGTCTGAGTCTGCAGACTGTGTGCATCAGTAGCTCCAAGAGGTGTGAATTCTACCATGTATCTCAACTCTGAAACCTGCTGCTGCCCAAAAGAGGGGTGTGGGAGTAAGGGAATGGAGAGTACCATGTTGGGTGTGCCAGGATTCCTAGTTAGCCCTAATTTGATCCTGTTTAATTGCTCAGAACAAGAACTGAATGATTGCTTTTCAAAGTTTTGTTCACTGGGTTTTTGTTTTATATTGATCGTCATCCTGATATTTACATTAGGACAGCGGTTCCCAAACTGTGGGTCAGGACCCCAAAATGGGTCTCCAGGGCTGGGGTTAGACTTGCTGGGGTTCAGGGCTGAAGCCAGTCTGAGCCCCACTGCCCGAGGCTGAAGCCCTCAAGCTTTGGTGCCACGGCTTTGGCTTTGCCCCACTGCCCAGGGTGATGGGGCTCGGGCTTTGGTCCCACTTCCTGGGGTCGTGTAGTAATTCTGGTTGTTAGAATGAGGTGGTGGTGCAATGAAGTTTGAGAATCCCTGCGTTAGGATATAAAACTGCAGTTACTATAATTCAGCTAAATAAATATACCCCCAAATTGCTGGTCTTAAAGCCAGCTTCCCCAAACCCCATGCACAGACACATACTGAACTTCTAATCCAGTTCAGTTTAAAAAATAAATGACCTCTTGGAGGTTTCTGCAAGGAGATGCTAGGCTCCCAGAAGATGGCTGAAATAATATGTGTTTTAATCCTGGTAAGTTTATTTCAGATAAAAAAAATCAAGAAAGCTCCTTTTAGTTTTCTACTAGGCCCTGATCCTGAATCAGGGTCTGCTAGCATGGATCCAATACGGTGTTCTATGGATGTCTTAAGACCTGACTACACAACCCTGCAGTTAGGACCACAAAGTGATACACTGTAACTCCCCCATGTGGACTTTGCGAGCAGAAACAAAAAGATACCTCCTTTGCATTAACTTAGGCCTGTTTAAGAAGATGGTATTAACACGAATTAGGTATCTTTTAAAAAGAAAAGGAGAACTTGTAGCACCTTAGAGACTAACAAATTTATTTGAGCATAAGCTTTCGTGAGCTACAGCTCACTTCATCGGATGCATCTGATGAAGTGAGCTGTAGCTCACGAAAGCTTATGCTCAGATAAATTTATTAGTCTCTAAAGTGCCACAAGTACTCCTTTTCTTTTTGCAGATACAGACTAACAAGGCTGCTACTCTGATAGGTATCTTTTAGTTTGCTCATAGTGGGGGATGAGGTGGGGGATGAGGGAGGATCAACAGCGAAGCACACGAGTATGCATTCATTCATGCCCCCTAATTCCAAACTGTGGGGCCATGTAGACATAGCCTTAGTTAAATGTTTTCCTTCCTAACTGTAAGCTAGAAAAGGAAAATGTCATGTAAGTGCATTGCAGTGTTTATCTTTTAAATAGAGGTTGGGATGGGAATTGAAAACAAGCACTCACAGTTTGACAATGGCAAAATAAACATTTTGATCAGAGGTTTTTTAAGACCACAATTGAAACTAGATTTTCCTTTTGACATTTTTAAAGTCTTTTTTTAGTTTACAATTAGGACTGCTCTGGGTTCCTTCCTCCTTTCTCTTCCCAGATTGGATTACTCCCTGGATTATATTTATTGTTTAGTCATATTCATCAATCTTTACATAATATATTTTATTATTAATAAAATAAAGAGAAAACTGAACTGGTTCACAGATCTATTGAGGAGATGGGACAAGGAAAGAGGAGGGGAGGGCAAGAGAGCACGTCATCTAAATGGAAGGCTCTGAAATATGCATTCTGTGAAAGAAGGACTTGTGATTGAGTAGCTGGATCTCCATGTAATGTGAGAATTAAGTCACAGGAACATACTTTCCTATGAATGAATGCTTGTGGGAGGAAATCTTGGGCTGTCTCTGCTGCCTATTTTCATGGAAGAACATGATGCGAAACATACTGTTACATAGTCCTAGTATGCATATGGTGACAAAGTTCCTCCTCTACCTTGGTGGGTCCTGCGCTTATTAGCGGATTTGCTTGCCTCAGAAATTCACGGCAGCCCTCAGTTTGGCCCTTTCGTGGCTCAAATCTGCCATTCACTCAGATAACCTCATCACTGGCCAGCATGGGGAAAAAGAGAACAACCCCCGCAGTCTCTGCTGATCCACCATGTAGGTCGAGGAACAGCCCAGAGACCTCCCCTCTGGTGGAACCCACAGTCCAGGTCAGCTCCTCCTGTATCTGATCAGGAGTTGGGAGGTTTCAGGGGAACCTGGGCTCGCCCTCTACTCTGGGTTCCAGCCCAGGGCTATGTGGATTGCAGCTGTCTAGAGTGCCCCCTGAAATAGCTGCGTGACAGCTACAACTCCCGGGCTACTTCCGCCTGGCCTCCTCCCAAGACCTTCTTTATCCTCACCACAGGACCTTCCTCCTGGTGTCTGATAACACTTGTACACCTCAGTCCTCCAGCAGCACATCCTCTCACTCCCAACTCCTTACGCCCCCCCCCTCCCCCACTGATGGGAGGTCCTTTTTAAACCAGGTGTCCTGATTAGCCTGCCGGCCATAATTGATTCTGGAAAGTTCTTAATTTTCTCCAGGTGTCTTGATTAGCTTGCCTGTCTTAACTGGTTCTAGCAGGTTCCTGATTGCTCTAGGGCAGCCCCTGCTCTGGTCACTCAGGGAACAGAAAACTATTCATCCAGTAGCCAGTATATTTGTCTTCTACAAGACTCCTGTACCCCACTGGTCTGGATCTGTCACAGTACATACTCTGTGTGAGTGTGCGCACAAATGTACAATACCTATACAGATAGATCACACATTCATATAGATTCCTGTCTCTCAAGTAGGGCCCTACCAAATTCACAGCCATGAAAAACGCATCATGGACTACGAAATCTGGTCTATAGTGTACTTTTACCCTCCACTATACAGATTTCATGGGGGAGACCAGTGTTTCTCAAACTGGGGGTCCTGATCCAAAAGGAGGTTTCAGGGTGGTCATAAGGTTATTGTAGGGGGGTTGCAGTATTGCCACCCTTACTTCTGTGCTGCTGCTTCAGAGCTGTGCAGCTGGAGTGTGGAGGCTGCTGGCCGAGGGCCGAGGTGTGAAGACAGCAATACAGACGTAAGGGTAGCAATATCATACCGTGCCATCCTTACTTCTGCACAGCTGCTGGCCGCAGCACTGCCTTCAGAGCTGGGTTCCCAGCCAGCACTCACTGCTCTCTGGCTGCCCCCGACAATAACCTTGCAATCCCCGCTAAAGCTCCGTTTTGGGCCAGGACTCCTACAGTTACAACATCATGACATTTCAGATTTAAATCTCCGAAATCATGACATTTACAGTTTAAAAAATCCTATGACTGTGAAATTGACCAAAATGGACTGTGAATCTGGTAGGGCCCTAATCCTAAATCTCACTAATACAACTAATTTAATTGGCGGGGAGGATATTTTGGTTTCTTTTCAGTTGCATTGCAGGTAAGGTAAAAACCGTAAACCAAATTTCAGATGAAAATCCCCACAAGATAGTTGAAGATAGCAGTTATTGAATACAAGCCAATAAATTATAACACCAGAATTGGATTTTTATCTCTGAACAAACTTACTACTTTTTGGATTCCTCCCCTGCACTTACATGCCCAAAATCTGCTTCTGGAACTTTACAATCCAGGCATCCAGCTGTTCTTGTAAAAATATGCCACTTTAAAAAAAGTTTTTATATTTAACAAGCTACTTGTTATCTGCTATCTGCAGGTGAAATTGTACACCTAGCTGTCCAAACTCACTGAACTTCGTAATGAAGTATCTTAGTGTAAGTCTTTTCCTTCATAAAGATTTCACTGACTTGCCCAAGTGCAGTAGTACAGCGTAGTACTAAGAAAGCTGGGATAGCTAGTGGCCGGTTGTGGTTTGGACTCGCTAGGCATGGACAAATGGATTAACATCACAAGACTGACATTACATTCAGACCTCACTCCTGGAAGAGAAATACTTCCTCTACCCCATGTGAAAATCTTACATTTTCCTGATATTTGATTAAAAGGTAGAGGATTGAGGTGCTGTATCTGTTATCTACTGAGAAACAAAATGGGGGTGGAATGTAAGTAATGTAATGTATCCATTGTAATAAAACAATTCCTCCTCGCGTTTTTTCTTTGTATCCTTAAATATTAGTGTGGTTAAAGGTTTGTTGTGGTTACTGTATAGCATACAGAATAAATTAGCAAATGTGCCAAAGCTCTGTAAACATCAATTGTATTTACAGTCTACTTAAATCAATTTAAGTAAGCTCAGCTCAACTGGTGCATACACAAATTCAAATTAATTTCCTTTTTATCTAGTCTCCTTGCAGACCTAATAAACAGAGTAATCAATTTTATGAGCCCTCTTTTATAACATGACTGTGCCTCTCTGATCAAGGAAACTTAAAACAATCTTTATTTCCCCCTCTAACAATCTCATCTGTCTGGATTTATTTAATTATTCAAATCAATCTTTTTAAAAAATCACTTACTGAAATTTAGAGAGAAGAAGTGCTATCTCATTTGGGTTTCAATTGAGGCTTCACACGTTTAAAGGAAAATCCTGTTTCCCACTGTACTAATAAAGGCTTTACAGACGAGATGGGGAAAATTGATATCAGTCTGACTTAAAGATTTGTTCATAGGTAGGAAGCATAAAAATCCACTCTGAACAGTTTGTACTGTAGTCTATATTCTTTATAGATTATGGGTGAAATCCTGGCTCCACTGAAGTCAATGGCAAGTCTCCCACTGACTTCAACGGGGTCAGGATTCCACTCACTACTTTTCTATCCCTCTTGTAGTGTGGTACTACGGTGCTAAGCCCTTTTAGGAAATGGTGGGTTACTGTGACAGGTGGCACTAAAAGAATTACATGCCTTAAGAAGCGCCTGAGCAGGTTAACCACACTGGTTACTAAGAGCATGCACACACATACACACACACACGTGTCTCTCTCCCAACAAAATTGGAATTGGTGGTCCATTGAAATAATACATTGGCCTTTACACTCAAATACTTGTAGTGGAAAATGGTATGAATTAACTGCCTCTTTTCTAACCTTCAGATAATGAATTAGTATATTTTAATGTATCTGTATCAACCTATGTAGTGTGACAAAATGGCCTATATTGGTATGGTGGGTCCCAGACTTTTCTTGGCAGGGGGCTAGGATGCCACTCCTTGCCCCTTCTCTTGGTGCACTGAGGGCCCCGCTAGTGGCCTGGGAAGGTGGTAAAGAAGGGAAGTGGGGGAAGGGTCTGGGTTTGCGCCTCACTCTGAGCCCCAGCCCCTCTCAACCCCTGTCGATTTCTTACCCTCTTCCCCCTTGGGTAGGGTTACCCTCGGTCCTTGACACTGGGGGAGGGAGTCTCCCTGCTCTGCTGGGGCAGGGTCTCTCTTCCTCCGGTTTTCTGGCCTTTCAATTCTCAGCATCACACCTCCATACTCCAGTCCTCTCTCCTTCCTCATTCCACCCTGTCTGCCTGAAGTAGGTTTTTTTTAATTAGGTTCCTGATAGGGCCTTAATTAGCTACAGGTGCTCCAGTTAATCTGTAGTAACTTTTCCTAGTCTACAGGGAACCACACCTTAATTAGCCTTGGGCAGGGGTTGGCAACCTTTGGCATGCAGCCCATCAGGGTAATCTGCTGGTGGGCCATGAGACATTTTGCTGACATTGACCATCCGCAGGCATGGCCCCCCACAGCTCCCAGTGGCTGCAGTCAACGTCAGCAAAGTGTCTCGCGGCCTGCCAGCGGGTTACCCTGTTGGGCCACATGCTGAAGGTTGCCGACCCCTGGCCTAGGGCTTATATTATCTCCCCTCTACCACTCTCCCACTGCTCCCTGGTCCTGCTGTATCACAGTAGTTATTTGTGTCTCGCATTTGTCAAAGTATGTAATTATTTTAAAAATATTATGTGTATGCATATATGAAATATAATCAACTTGCTGTATGCTTATAACATTATTGTACTGTTTGTGAGACAGTGTCACTGTCTACTTCAGCCCCATGTCACTGTTTCTACCATCTGTGTGACTCACCAGGGCTAATGTGGACTAGCCTACCAGTGTTTTAATTTCTCTGTCATCTAACCCAGGTTTGAGCAGGTCTATATGACACATTGACTTATTAAAAAGCTGGCACCTCATCTGCACTACAGCTCCTCCTGCATTGGTGATAGCAGTAGTGAGACATTTTAAGAGGGAAACAAGGCTAGTGTAGCAATGGCATCAAACTAAAATACCCTCCTTCCCTTCCCCTCATGTAACTTTATGGTAGGATTTTCAAACATGCTTAAAATGTGCTGATTCTGCTCTCCTTGAAGTCTGTAGTAAGACCGCAATTTACGTAAGCAGGAGCAGAGTTGGTTCAATGATGTGTGTTTTTGAAAATCCCTTCTTTAGTATTTACTTGCCACAGTGTGCCCTGAGGAGAGTCGAATTGAGAAACTGGGATTTGCTGGGTGACTAGCCTTCCTTTTTGGAGGAAAATTCTGCATCAAATTGTTTCATACTCAGTGAAAACCCAACAAAGACCTGGCAGCGCCTGGTCACACAGGAGTTGGTACATAGTTTCACTAAGAAAAGGAGGACTTGTGACACCTTAGAGACTAACCAATTTATTTGAGCATAAGCTTTCGTGAGCTACAGCTCACTTCATCGGATGCATACTGTGGAAAGTGTAAAAGATCTTTTTATACACACAAAGCATGAAAAAATACCTTGTTTTCCAGTTTGACCAATGTACATGGCAGAGGGGCGTTGCTGGCACATGATGGCATATATCACATTGGTGGATGTGCAGGTGAACGAGCCTCTGATAGTGTGGCTGATGTTATTGATGGTCAAACTGGACAGTCTCTACGTAAAAGAATAAATGGACACAAATCAGATGTCAAGAATTATAACATTCATGAACCAGTCGGAGAACAGTTCAATCTCTCTGGTCACGCGATTACAGACATGAAAGTTGCGATATTACAACAAAAAAACTTCAAATCCAGACTCCAGCGAGAGACTGCTGAATTGGAATTCATTTGCAAATTGGATACAATTAACTTAGGCTTGAGTAGAGACTGGGAGTGGCTAAGTCAGTGGCAAGGTAACCTATTTCCCCTTGTTCCCCCTCCTCCCCCCAGACGTTCTTGTTAAACCCTGGATTTGTGCTGGAAATGGCCCACCTTGATTATCATACACATTGTAAGGAGAGTGGTCACTTTAGATAAGCTATTACCAACAGGAGAGTGGGTTGGGGGGGAGGGGGAGAGAAAACCTGGATTTGTGCTGGAAATGGCCCACCTTGATTATCATACACATTGTAAGGAGAGTGATCACTTTAGATAAGCTATTACCAGCAGGAGAGTGGGGTGGGGGGAGGTATTTTTTCATGCTTTGTGTGTATAAAAAGATCTTCTACACTTTCCACAGTATGCATCTGATGAAGTGAGCTGTAGCTCACAAAAGCTTATGCTCAAATAAATTGGTTAGTCTCTAAGGTGCAAAAAGTACTCCTTTTCTTTTTGCGAATACAGACTAACGTGGCTGTTACTCTGAAACCTGTCAGTTTCACTAAGGAATTCAACATTCTAATTTGAATATATAGTGTCCTCTTAAACAGCTGAACATGAGCTCACAATGCGACACCGTGGCTAAAAGGGCTAATACATCTTTGGATGTGTAGATGGGGGAATATTAAAAAAGAGTAGGAATCTTATATTACCTTTGTATTTGACAGTGGTGTGAATACTGTGTCCAGTTCTGTTGTTCACACTTCAAGAAGAATATTAAAAGTTGGAGAGGGTTCAGTGAAGATCCACAAGAATGATTAAAGGATTTAAATCTTTATAGTGCCTTTATAGTGAGAAACTCAAGAAGTTTGATCTTTTTATCATATCAAAGAGAAGTTTAAAGGGTGACTTGATCACAGGCTATAAGTACATACGTGGGGAACAGAAATTTGACAATAGAGGGCTCTTCAGTCTAGTTACAAAGGTATAACAAGATCCAATGGCTGGAAGGTAAAGCTAGATAAATGCAGGCTGGAAATAAGTTGCAAATTTTTAACAGTGAGAATAATTAACCATTGGAAGAACTTACTAAGGGTTTTTGGATTTTCTTTCACTGGACACCTTAAAATCAAGATAGGATTATTTTCTAAAATAAATTCTCTAGTTCAGCCTCTGCAATTGGACTTGAAGCAGGAATTAATTAAAGTAAGTCCTGAGGACCATAGAAGCCAGGCTTGATCATAATGGTCCCTTCTGGCCTTGAAATCTATGATTCCATTAATCTTATGCAATTGTAAATGTTTTTAACATTAGGATCTCTATGTATAGAAAAATGAAATTTAATGAAATGGGAAGAACCCTTATTTGTGCTGTGTGCCTTCAAGTTATGAGACTTGTTCCAAAAGAGAGTTGACGGGAATTTGCCTTGACATTATAATATACAGGAAAAGTCCAACTTCAGACTAAGCATCATGAAACATTAATCTTCTCAGTGGCTGAGGAAAGGGGTTGGTCTCTTTATTCTGAATCAACACTGCAGTTTTGGATAATACAAAACAGAGACTGAGGCAATTTCACTTGCACCATTCTGTTCCAAGAATAGAAAAATCAAAGATCTCCAGCCATTTAAGACTTAATTATTTCCTTCAACAAAGTTGTGAACCTCAAATGTAAATTACTTCTAATATTTAAGGGGCTCATTTAAAAACAAGGAAAGCAAAACCAGAAAGTTTTAATTTAGGTATTAGTCGCTTTTGTTTACACTGCTGTATCGAAAGTTGCATCACATTGTTTTGGAAGTCCTTTCTTTTCTGAGTTTAAAATTCAGCCATGGTAATGGCGCTAAGCTAAACTTAGTATCCAAGGTCCTATTCTGTGAAGCCTTTCCTCAGCCTGGTTTCCATAAAACATTGCTTTTGACGTTTCTCGGTTATATAAGCATATATAGTATAATTTTGTTATTCCTCCATTTTTTCCATTCCCTCATCATTCTCTTTTTTTAAAGTCAGAAAACTAGAAGTCGTTTTTATTTAAAACGTAGGATTTGGAGATGATTAGCCTATATGAAGTAGGAAAAAAACATCAACATTTCAAACTGGCTACTGGCTATTAGTACTTCAGCACATGTATATAGTTACTTTCAATTGATTTTTTTTTTTTTACTCTGCATATCAATATGCCTTTGCTAATTACCTGCTTGGTGACAGGCCCAATTATTTTTGAAGGATCTGCTGTAGTCTTAAGTGCGTAATACACATTTTAAAAACTGTCTATTGATATACTGTAATTCAAAGCCCCAAATCTACAAAGGGATCTCCCCAAGCTGATCTCTAGACTTAAGTGGAGTCCCTGTGTAGATTATGTATATATATTTATTATTCAAAAGAATAATGGAGAATACAAAAATATCTGTTTTTCAAATCAAATAAGGCTAGGGTTGGCTCAAGGTCAAAATAGCAAAAGCAAGGGCAGTCAGAGCTGTCTGTGCTGCACGGATGTGCCAATTGTTCTCTGAGGGAATGAGGAAGAGGATCAGTAACAGCAATTAAGTCAGTGACGTTGAGTGGAAAGGGAAGAGAGAAGGGTCTGATTGAGCTGCAGTTAAAAGGATGGGAGGCAGAGATGGGGGAATGCAAATTCAATTCAAATTAGTTTTTCAATAAATTTAATGTTCTATTGGCAAGTGCTGCCCAAGTATAGAAAGGAGAAAGACTGTGGGTATCTATCAGAGGAAGATTAAGTGGTATTCCCAGGCTTCACAGTGTTTTATTCCCTGTCTTCAGTTGTTGCCTTTCCTGATTTTCTGAGAGGTGTGATGATATCTCTGACAACCCCTTAGTTTCCTCCAAGAACTATGCCCATTTTTCTCTGTTACTTTTTAGTATTAAATTTTTGATCATTGGATAATTTGAGGATGTATTGTATCTTTTCTGTACTCCCTCATGCTTTGGAAATGGCTATAGAGAAAGTCTGCTTCAGTCTCTTGTTTGCTGCAGTAGTTTTAAAGTCATTCTTTCAAGGCTGTGCTGTGCTATGTCTCCCAGTTTCCACTTCCAGTTTATGGTCACTGATACCATATTTAATAAGTGTCTGCCTTGCCTTTGCATCTTACACTGTGATGAAGTAGTCTGCTAGTGTTGTGATAGCTTTGTTGAGGGATTTGTAGAAGACTAGCTTCATTTTTGAATTTGTTGTTCCCAGTGACTCATACGTTGGTGTGTTAAGTGTTGTTTAGTACAGACAATGCTGGTAGCTTGAGCATTCTTTGGTTTTTGGTGAGGATGTCCACTTCAATATATTGTGGCTAGCGTGGCTGATGTGTGACACTAGTGTTATGCTGAAGTCAAGCAAGTTTTTGTTTGTGTTTAGATTTTCAGCCTCTAGGACTTTGCAGTGAAGGGAGCATATATGCTGCTTTGGTTGAGACAGTACAAAAAGTTGAATGCTCTTTCCTCTATGATGATTAAGAGCAGAATTCCTAATACTGCTATGCAGGGTGACCAGGTGTCCGGTTTTCGACCGGAACAGCTGGTCGAAAAGGATCCTGGTGGCTCTGGTCAACACCACTGACCGGGCTGTTGATTGTCCGGTTGGCGGCGCCACACAATGGGGCTGTCAGGCTCCCTGCTACCCTCTGCACTGCACAGCTCCAAGAAAGCCGCCGGCATGTTCCTCCTCCATCTCCTGTGTGCCACTGCCTCAGCCTGGAGTCCCCTCCTGCACTCTGAACTCCTTATTTCTGGCCCCACCCCTGAGCCCGCACCCCCAGCCGGAGCCCTCAGCCCCAACCCCTTGAGCCAGCCCAGTGAAAAAATGAGTGAGTGAGTGAATCAGAGCAAACAACAGAGGAAGGGGGGATGGAGTGAGCAGGAGCAGGGTCTCGGAGAAGGGAATGGGCTGGGGCGGGGCAAGGGTGTTCGGTTTCCTGTGACAAGAATGTTGGCAACCCTTATTCCAGCGTTGATGTAATATTTGCTAACAGTATTTAAGTGCAGGGTTTCTGTTGTGGTTTTGTCCCAATTGCTGTAACTGACTATTACAGGCTCAATCTCAGGCTTTGCTCAGACAATTTCAGTGATACTTTTCAGTCAATTTAGAGAGAAAGTAATCAGCGGGTTGTATTCATGAAGTGGCTTCTTGATGTTATAGAAACTCATGTAGTTCTTTTTGTTTTTCTTGAGAAGATATCAAACGTTTGAAATAGCTTTCTAAAAATTGGGGGATTTAACTAAATCTTGGCAAGGATCAAAGATCTCTTTTGTACGAGGGCATCACTGTGAAAGGAAGATGCAAAGGCACTTAAAACAGCCAGAAGTTCTCCACTCAGTTCTGCATTAGGTTTATACATGAAAGTCAGCATAAAGCTAATCAAATCACCGACACCATCTGATCTGTTTCCACTGGCTTTAAGTTATCTTTGATAAATGAACTTCTCTACTGTAAAGCTGAACTGGTGCAACCAATAATTCATGTAGCTGTTAGTGTTTTCACTCTGTTCTATTTTGTGTGGTCTAAACCGAAACTGACAGGGCCTAAAATGGAAATTAAAAAAAAGCAAAACCAAATTCTGGATACTTTTGTTTATGAACCTTACTGAAAATTTCTTAGTCAACTCTTTGAGTGTCATATTGACACCAGGAAGCCATGTAAATTTCACACTGGAATTTACAAATCTGTGGGAGTTGCATGTTGATGACTGTCTCTTCTGTTTCCCAGGGGTGATAGACAATAGATTACTAATCTCTTAGTCATTACTTTAAGCTACAGTGACATTTTGTTCTCAATATTCCAGTTTAACAGTAATACCAACTGATAGCCTCCATCAAGAAATCATATTTGCTTTCTAATCTAACATGATTTTCAAATGTCTGGTATTCTGTCCATCACAAACACTTTCTAAAATATTATTCTTGATGGTAGTTTTTTATCCATTTCTATATGTACTCAGTAAACCTGACTCCAGCCAGTTAGTCAAATGTGAAAGTGGAACTTTAGTGATGAAAACAGAATGTACTATGGATGGCTTTGATAAAGAACCCTCTCATTTTTGTACAATGTATAATAGACGTAATCATTAGACATAATTTGCTTATTAACTGTTTACAAGTGTTCAAATTTTGTTTGTGCCCTGCTGTATAGTTGCCTTTGATCTTGCAACTAAAGAAATTCGACTGTTGAAGGGAAATTGGGGCCTTGATTCCAGATTGTTTATGTCTGAGCTCTTATTGCTTGCTCTTTTAACTGACAAACCACTACTTTGGTTACAGTCCTAGAGGGCTACCTAGAGGGCAAACTTAAAAGGAGGTTAAAGGGATGTGGTTAACAACAAGATATGATTGCTCACTGTAGATGCTGCAGATGCGACTGGACTTTGTGGAATCCTAGGGCTTGGGAAAGTGATGTGAAAGTGCATCTTTTTCCTAGTTAGTTAAACTAGATTTGAAATTCTTTAGCTGCCATAACTGATGGAATAGCATGAATTATTTTAAAATGTTTAAAGGGGTTAGTAATTTTAAAAAAATGAGTTTACTTAATTATAGATTTTATTTTTAAATGTTAGGATTGTGTGTTTAACCATTTAAATAAACTGTTATTTCATGTCATGTTTAAATGGTGTTTTATTATGTTAAAAGTAAGTGTGAGATTATGGTTTTTAATGTGCTTTGTCCTCTGAAAAGTGACTGTATCAGTGGCATATTCTCTCTCATCAGACATGCTTCCTGTATCTATTCAAAGCCAGTACTGATGACTTTAGTGACAAGTGACTTTTCACTGCCTTTTTATGACTATTAGCCATGTAGAACCAACACTGCTAAGAGACAGTGAGCTGGATCGTAATCCTCCTTGCTTATCAAGGAGTGGTTTGCTAAATTCCAGTCAGCTACATTGTAAGGGATTTCCTGGTCCCGCTTGCAGGGTTGGGGGCTCTGCAGGGAAGCATGCAATCTGGGTCTTCAGCAGTGAGTCTGCCAAAGAGTCAGTCAGGAGCAAGGTGGGTTGAGTTTTGACACTTTGCCTTAGGAAGGGTTCCCCTCAACCCATATTTGGCTGTTCATAGAATCATAGAAGATTAGGGTTGGAAGAGACCTCAGGAGGTCATCTTATCCAATCCCCTGCTCAAAGCAGCACCAATCCCAACTAAATCATCCCAGCCAGGGCTTTGTCAAGCCGGGCCTTAAAAATCTCTAAGGATGGAGATTCCACCACCGCCCTACGTAACCGATTCCAGTGCTTCACCACCCTCCTAGTGAAATAGTGTTTCCTAATAGCCAACCGAGACCTCCCCCACTGCAACTTGAGACCATTGTTTCTTGTTCTGTCATCTGCCACCGCTGAGAACAGCTGAGCTCCATCTGCTTTGGAACCCCCCTTCAGGTAGTTCAAGGCTGCTATCAAATCTCCCCTCACTCTTCTCTTCTGCAGAGTAAATAAGCCCAGTTCCCTCAGCCTCTCCTCATAAATCATGTGCTCCAGCCCCCTACATCATTTTCGTTGCCCTCCATTGGACTTCCTCCAGTTTGTCCACATCCTTTCCGTAGTGGGGGACCCAAAACTGCAGTACTCCAGATGTGGTCTCACCAGTGCCAAATAGAGGGGAATAATCACTTCCCTCCATCTGCTGGCTATGCTCCTACTAATGCAGCCCAATATGCTGTTAGCCTTCTTGGCAACAAGGGCACACTGTTGACTCATATCCAACTTCTCGTCCGCTGTAATCCCCAGCACCTTTTCTGCAGAACTGCTGCTTAGCCAGTCGGTCTCCAGCCTGTAGCAGTGCATGGGATTCTTCCATCCTAAGTGCAGGACAAGTCATCAGATTTCTTTTGGCCCAATCCTCCACTTTGTCTAGGTCACTCTGGGCCCTATCCCTACCCTCCAGCTTATCTACCTCTCCCCACAGTTTAGTGTCATCCGTGAATTTGCTGAGGTGCAATCCATCCCATCATTCAGATCATTAATGGAGATGTTGAACAAAACCAACCTCAGGACTGACCGGTGGGGCACTCCGCTTGATACTGGCTGCCAACTCGACACCGAACTGTTGTGTGTTAGATTTGTGGATTCTGAGAAATATAGTTGTAACCTTCCAGGAAGAGTATACATGTTTTTTCTAACTGTGTGTATGCCATGAATGTAACAGGGATAAAGAGTGGGTCTTTACTTTTTGAGTAGAAGATTAAATTATAGTGTGGCAAGCACCTCCCAGAAAAAAGTACACAGTAATAGTGATTGTGATGAAAAAATCATGGGGGGACAGGGGGAAGGAAGCAAGGGAAGATGCAGATCTCTGTCGTTAGTAAATAAATTTTATTCATATTCCTGTACATTTATTTCTGGGATCTAAAAGGCTAGGAAGGAAAGAGGAGCAACTATAAAGAGAGTTTTTATTTGTGTAACTGCAGACAGAAATTAGGTTTTTCCCATGTTGTAGGTTCATGCAAATTAATGATTTGTGTTGGCAGAAATCTGGAAAGTCAAGGATGCAGTCATCCTTCAATTCAAAATCAGTGCCTTTTTAAAGTACATTTATTTCATGGAATTTTTAATTAAAAATAGTTGGAGGTGTATATCTTCTAATAAAACGTGTTTATATAGAACTCTTCCTTTTTAATATTGTTTATAAATATTAGCCAAGTAATCATTGCAACACTCCAGCAAGGTGGCTAAAACTGTATATTATTATTATCCACTTTGCAGATGGGGAAAATGGCGACCCAAAGGTTAAGTGACTTGCCCAAGGCCACGGAGGATGTCGGTGTCAGAGTCAAAATTAGCATTCAGGAGTTCTTGACCTAGCTCAGACTACTAGACCTCTCCCCTCTCATTATTCTGATTTATAAACCACAGTACACAAATTATTTGGAATAATTTTCAAAAATTCAGTCTAATTATGTTTCAGTGTAAAAAAATAAATGGGATTATTTTCCCTAACATATTATGGTTTAAAACAATATTAACATGACCTATTTATTTTCTCTGGCATTTAGGAAGGATTAAAGTTTATACAGGAAAGTGCATACTTTGAAGCATTGTAGAGTAGGAGTTCGTCTTACTTGAAAATTGTTTTGGAAAGGTGTGCAGCTGTGTATTATTCAAGATCTGCGTTTTTAAGGAATGGCAGGTTACCCAGAGCGTGAGATGCCTTTTTATGTTTGTTTTATACAAAAGAAAATAAACAAATACTAAAAACCTACAATTGGGCCATTAGCTGTCCTTGCATTCACTATGGACCACTCTTTGATTGCTAAGGATTGCCAGATGATGATACTGAGGTTGGCAGAGAGAGACGGTAGAACTATAATGAAATTATAATCACAGTGGCATTATTTTTTTAAAGAAAATAGTGAAAATGAAATTATTTGTGCATGGACCTTTTGAATGTCATGTTTGTACGTTTTCTTTTTATTCAGAAGATGTGGGTTACAGTTCAGTGATACGCCAAAGTATTTATTCAAAGGGATTTTCTGCTTGGCACTATTGGTGCTGCAATAAAGAGGTGCTATGAGGAAATGTTTTCAGTTAAAGCTGAAATTCTTGTAATACAAACTGTCCTAACTGATCATTGCCCATCTAGTAAAGCTATGGTGGAAAGTAAAAAATACTTAAAACTCAGCATAAACCACAAAGGGTTAAACGTGATTTTGTGTAAGCAGACGGATGACCCTGAACACGTAGGACTGATCCACCTAGACAATCTTGAATCACAGAAGAGGACCACATCATTTTAGCTTTTAAGCTTATTTTCCAATCTAGTCTATTATAGTGCATGATAATAAACTATTATTTCCCCCTGTTTTACCATGGCCAATATATACATTTAAGTAAATAAGCTTATACCAATCTTCTTGGAAATGTGGTGCTTTGAACTGCCACCAATTAGTTAATGGGAGCTGAATTAATTTAGCTTGAGCAGACTGATGTGATAGACAAATAACAGCTTCTTTAGAGTCATTACCTTATAATATGAAAATACTTGTGGACAATTTAACTCTTAATTAAGGGGCTTGCAAATTTATTTTATTTTGGTTTTCGTTCGTGTGTGTGTGTGTGTGTGTGTGAGAGAGAGAGAGAGTGTAAATATGTATATGCACACACACACACACCCTAGTCAATATAACAATAATATTATGCACTTCTATAGTAACTCTCATTAGGTGGTCTTAAAGCACTTCTGTAAACATGAATGAATTTAGCCCGGCATCACTTGTTATTGTTCCCGTTCTACAGCTGGTGAACTGTGACACACAGAGAGCTGCTTTGCCCAGTCCTGTGAGAGGCTATGTCAACTCCCATTGACTGGAACTGACATAACTCCAGATCACAGGCCACAAGTTACTTGCTCAAAGTCACAGAACAGCTCTGTGGCTGAGCCAGAACTAGAAGTCAAATCTCATAATTTCCACTCCTGTGACTTATCTCAACTATTATTATTCTTTCTGTTTGTACTGTGGTAGCACCTAGGAGCCCTGGTCATAGAGCAGGACCCCATTGTGCTAAGCACCGTACAAACACGGAATGAAAAGATGGTCTCTGCCCCAAAAAGCTTATGATGTACCACTGTTGCAATGATAGACCTTTATGACTCATTTTAATCATTACAATGTACTATAAACTAAAAACAAACAAAATCTTGTGCTATCTGTAATGGAAGCCTTTGATCAAGAATATTTTTGCTGTGTGCTTTGGTGATTTTCAAATATCTATGACTAGTGTTTATAGTTTTGGTTTATTTTAAGGTTTTCTGATGGGGGGGGGAAGGGCAGATGCTATCATGTGACTGTACTGGTTACCACACTTGCTTTTAAAAATGTAGTGAGTTTTGAGCATACAAAGGCACCTTCTAAATAACCATTTGAAATATATAGAGACTGTTTGCCACTTTAAAATATAATTTGGGGAAAAAAACCTGCTTGCTGTATTTATAGTCAGAATGAAGAGGGAACAGGGTTTGTTCGCAGTGGTACACACTGTAAATAACACAATGTTAAAATTGTAGAAATTGTTCTATAAAAGGCAGAAGGCACATTGCAGCCGTTGTTTTGTTTATGTCATCTGGGTTTACATGTAGTATAACTCAAATCACAGTTGCCATTCACATAAAATACTTCTCAGTTTCTAAATATAAACCTATTTGATACAAATATGCCACCTAGCGTGCCTTCTTTTTACCTATTTTAAGTTTCTTGTAGATCTTAGAACTGGACTGGGTTACAATAATAGTTGTAACAAGCATCTGTAATAGCTCTTTGCATAGAAACTGGTATATGCTGTCTTTGTTGTGACTCCAACTCCATAAAGCTTCTTCTGTCATATGTCAAAATCATTCATTGATGTGCAGTTTGGTTTCAGTTATGACCTGCAGCTAGGCAGTAATAAGCTGAGAAGAGCAGTTGTAGTACAAGGGAGACTTTTCAAACCCCTCACCATAGCAAATATTTTTTGGGGGTAAACAACCCACCTCTCTGGTCTCCAAACCCGAGTCCTCACTTACTCTTTACTGCTCTTTTAGAGTCTCTGTAGTGTGAAAGGACCCTTTCAGATGCCTTGAACTTCTTGGTCTTATCAAAAGCCTTGGTACGCTGTGTGGACCAACACCATTTCTGTTTATCGTATAACTGTTTAGAGGATGTAACAGTGTTGCTATGTTAGGCAAGAATCTGTGGTAATAATTGACCATCTCCAGAAAGAAACATAATTGTGGCACATTTTATGGTTGGACTTCTTAATGGTAGCTTCAGCTTTGTCCTGTGATTTATGTAAGCCATCTTTATTAATGGCATGGCCATGATATTTCATTCTGAAAAATTCACATTTTTCCTTGTTTGCTCTAAGTCCATGCTCAGACAGCCTCACAAGTACCTTTCAGGGTTTCTCAAGTTTCTCTTCATCACAAGATCCAGTGACCAAGTAACTCTGAGTACCAGTAATGTCTGCAGCACAATTAGAGATAGCCAATATTCTTGAACACTGACTGTTAAGAAATTGAATTCAACCATATTCACCAACATGTGAATCCAGAGGACTGTCACTCTTATTGTTGGGGGCGGTGGTTAAGGATATTCAAGTGGAACCAGACAGTCAGTGTGATATGTAGGACACAAACTGAATTCTTGCCAGTGACAAATAACATGATACAATGTGAAAGTAAAAAATGATCCTGTACTGGCTAAAGTGTATGACATTACTGTGAATGGATGGATTTATGCACACACAACCACTTCCAGCTCTCCTTTCTCAAAAACAACAGTTAGTATAAGTCAAGGTTGTCTAATGTGTGGCATGAGAGTAATTATTGCTGTGAAGCTCACATCAGGCATAAACAACATGAAGGCCATTTGGGCATTGTAAAAAATGAAAGTCCTGTCCAGGAGTTGTGTTGTAGGGAGGGATTGATACTCAAATAGAGGGAATGGCAAAATATTGTCAAGGTTGTCAACAAATACAAGACATGCCTAAACATTCTTTGTTGCATCCTTAGAAGTGGCCAAGTATCCCATGGCCTTAAATCCACATGGACCATTTATAGGACATAGGTTTTTGATCGCAGTTGATGCCCATTCTAAATGTCCTGAAGTATTCTGTATGAATTCCACTAGTTCAGCACAGATGGCGCTAGTGTTTAGACTATTGTTTTCAAGGATGGAAGTTCATGAACAGATAGTAACAGTAAAACTCTATCCACATCTGCAAAGTTCCAACCGTCTGTTGGAAAAAATGGTATCAAACATGTCACATCAATTCTTACCATCCTGCCATGAATGGATTAATGGAAAGGTTTATCTAGACATGCAAGCAAAAGATTGACTCTGGATAGAGGTAGATTCCAACACAAGATTACTAATTTTCTGTTGGTGTATAGATATACATTATATGCTACTACAAATTAGAAGCTAGCGATGTTGTTTATGGAACTGAAACTTCAATCTACAAAGGGACATTCAATAAACCATGTGAGCAGTGGCCACAAATAGTCACACCTGACTGCACAGTTTTTATATAAGAGAAAAAGAATTAATAAGAGATTCCTTAAATAATTTATAGAATTCTGGATTGATTGTCGTAGATTGTTCCTCTGTTTTATCAGATAAAAGTGGCATGGAACATGTCATGAGGATGACACGTAAACCAGCTTGTAACCACAAGTTTGGCAGGATGTGTTTCCAATACTGGTGACACATTGAAAATACCAAGCCTACAGTAAGCTGCAGACAGTGATTTGTGGTAGTACCAGTGAGCTTTGTGTCCCTCCTACAAGGGTCCCTACACTACAGATCAGGAAGTTGTTCTTGAGAGAGCTACACAAGAAATTATAGACACTGTTCCAGATGCTGCTGTGATGCCTATGAGTTGTTATCCAGGCAGAAGTCATAATCCACCTCTCAGACTTCATTTGTAGCATATTGTGAATTGAATGGTAATGCATTTATAACATTTTAAAATATCCTTTTACATTAAAGGAGAGGAATATGTGATGAGTGGGACTGGGCATTATCCCTTTAGTTTGTGAGCCCACTAGTGGCGTTCTATCTTTTGTTTATACACCTGCCCATGCAGCAGTGGGTGTAAGTAAGGGCTTGTCTATACTTATGGCTAAATCAACACTGCTGCGATTGATGCAGCAGGTGTTGATTTAGCAGGTCTGGTCAAGACAAGCTAAGTCAATGGCAGAGCGCTTTCCCATCACCATCTGTACTCCACCTCCCCGAGAGGCAGAAGGTAAGTAGGTGGGAGAGCATCTTCTGTCAATGCAATGCGATGTAGACCTCACTGTAAGTCGACCTAAGTTACGTCTACTTCAGTTATGTAACTTGCGTAACTGAAGTAGCATAACTTAGGTCGATTTACAGCTTTAGTGTAGGCCTTGCATATTGTGCATCTTTGGACCCCACTGTCCCCATGTAGTTCCTTCATGTTGTTGTGTAAAGAATAAGACATATTCATCTCTCAAACTAATGAGCTCCAAAGTACTCTAAAAGAAAAGTAGGGCATATCTGTGTGCATATATTCATATCAGGAGGATCTTTATTTACCTTTGCTCTGGGTAGGGGCAGTTTTCTTAGTGCTATGTCCTCTTTCAGGCATAAAGACTTTGAAAATGTCTCCCTACAAGAACAAATTTGATCATTGGAAACTTGACAAGTTAATAAATTATAGTATTAACTGGCAGAACAAAAGCAAATATTCTGCAAGGTATAATATAACACCTTTCCTCCTGAAAGATCTCAAATCTCTTTATAAACCACAAAAGAATGAAACCCCTGTCTGGAGCAGAAGGTGATAGCCAACAAGTTTGTAACGTGTGCACAGCAGTAATGCTATACAAAATGTGTAGGACCAGTGAAAAGCTAAGATGTGAAGTGTTTCTCTACTTGCTTATACAGCACCAGTCCAGGATGTAACACAACAAGGGCCAGGCCATCCTCTGGGCATTCTTAGTTTTACATTGTTCAACAACAGTAGCACCATATTCCCCTTGCATCTCATCTCTTTCAAGAATTACTGCTAAATGAGAAGCCTCCTGTCTGTCTTCCTGGATGGAAGGATTGTTTATTAAATCCAGGCTCAAACCCCATCCATGTAGCAAGAGGTGTCTTGTTCAGAAAGTCCCTGGGATAAAGGTACTTGTGCTAGCCAATCAGAAGATCCAAGATCTTTGATGTATCTTGTGGCTGTAGTACTGTATATCTGAACCAAGTTTTTAGTATTCCTGTTACAGTGTAGTTTGGATTGCTATACAAAATATTCCATCGCACTTTAACCAGGTGATGTCAGGGCATACAGTCCCCTTCAAGACATTGACTTTCTGCCTGCAGAGAGTTTAGAAAGTAAATCCACAGTGGTTTAACTGCTAGAGGTTCCATCTCTGACCTGAGTTTGTTCCATAATTTGTAGACTGACTTGCTCTTGCTCCACGGAATATTTCTTGTTTCACTCCCCAGGAAAAAAAAACAGGAATTCGTAGATTCAGTGGACCATTTCCAAGGCATTCACACAGCTATTTTAATGTCTTCAGCCAAATAATGGACAGGCATTTTCTCTGTTAATTCACTGTATCCAAAAGGTCTGAAAAAGACCTTTCCATCCTGGGCTTGAAATGGTTAAATCAGTATAGTATCTCATCTCCTAAGAAATTCAAGAGAGTCTTCCTGAGGGTTGTAATTTTAGTGTTGGCAATGGCTTCACTAGGAAAAAGGGTGTGTGTGTTTTTAGTGAGAGATTTACAATGTTGTTATAGAGAGGGGAGCCTAGGGTTTACTTAGACCTGTTAATATATTTTAAAATTACATTCTTCCTCATGTAGTTACCATGTGTACCTAATATGTGGTAAGAACACAATATTTTTTTGTAGTAAGCACAAGGCCTCAGTAACTGTATTTGTGGACCTACAGAATAATTACCTCCATCACCAGTGACATTTCAGATTCTGCTGTGGGTATTTTTACCTGCAACGTTATTCCCTCCTGTTCTGTTCACTGTTATGTCCCTGGGTTTTCATGTAATTGGAGGAGTGGGCAGACCATTTAAGGCAGGAGAGCGTGTGGTTGTACCTTTCTCGGATGAGTGGCTTTTTCCAGCAGGAAGTACACGTGTAGACAGTTTAGCAGATACTGATACTATTTTATAGTAAATGCTGTTGATTAATTGCAGTTAGCTTACGTGATTAACTCAAAAAATTAATCACAAATAAAAAAATAATCGAGATTAATTGCAGTTTTAATTGCATTGTTCAGTAATAGAATACAAATTGAGATTTATTAAAATATGTTAGGATGTTTTTCTACATTTTCAAATATATTGATTTCAATTACAACACAGAATACAAAATGTACACTGCTCACTCTATATTATTATGTTCATTATTACAAATATTTGCACAGTAAAAATGATAAACAAAAGAAACAGTATTTTTCAGTTCACCTCATACAAGTACTGTAGTCCAATCTCTTTATTGTGAAAGTGCAACTTACAAATGTAGATTTTTTTTGTTACATAACTGCACTCAAAAACAAAACAATGCAAAACTTTAGAGCCTACAAGTCCACTCAGTCCTACTTCTTGTTCAGCCAATCGCTAAGACAAACAAGTTTGTTTACATTTACAGGAGATAATGCTGCCCACTTTTTATTTACAATGTCACCAGAAAGTGAGAAAAGACGTTCGCATGGGACTTTTGTAGCCGGCAAGGTATTTACGTGCCAGATATGCTAAACAGTCGTATCCCCCTTCATGCTTCACCCACCATTCCAGAGGACATGCTTCCATGCTGATGATGCTCATTAAAAAAAAATGTGTTAATTAAATTTGTGACTGAACTTCTTGGGGGAGAATTGTATGACTTCGGCTCTATTTTACCTGCATTCATCCATATATTTCATGCTCTAGTTGTCTTGGATGATCGCTCAGAACATGTTGTTCATTTTAAGACCACTTTTGCTGCATTTGACAAAATGCAAAGAAGGTGAGATTTCTAAAGATAGCTACAGCACTCACCCCAAGCTTTAAGAATCTGAAGTGCATTCCAAAATCTGAGGTGAACGGGGTTTGGAGCATGCTTTCAGAAGTCTTAAAAGAGCAACACTCCAATGTGAACATCACAGAACCTGAACCACCAAAAAAGAAAACCAACTTTCTGCTGTTGGCATCTGACTCAGATGATGAAAATGAACATGTGTCGGTCTGCACTGCTTTGGATTGTTATCGAGCAGAACCCATCATCAGCATGGACACATGTCCTCTGGAATGGTGGTTGAAGCATGAAGGGACATATGAATCTTTAGCACATCAGGCATGTAAATATCTTGTGATGCTGGCTACAACAGTGCCACAAGAACGCCTGTTCTCACTTTCAGGTGACATTGTAAACAAGAAGCGGGAAGCATTATCTCCTGCAAATGTAAACAAACTTGTTACATTGTTTTTTTTTTTTCAATGCAGGTTTTTTGTACATAATTCTAAATTTGTAAGTTCAACTTGCACAATAAAGAGATTGCACTACAGTTCTTGCATTAGGTGTAATGAAAAATACTGTCTCTTAGTTTTTTTACAGTGCAAATACTGGTAATCAAAAATAAATATAAAGTGAGCCCTGTACACTTTGTATTGTGTGTTGTAATTGAAATCAACATATTTGAAAATTTAGAAAACAACCAAAATATTTTTTAAAATGATATTCTATTATTGTTTAACAGCGATTAATTGTAATTGATTTTTTTAATCGCGTGATTGATTTTTTAAATCGCTTGACAGCCCTACTATTTTACCATAATAGTCAGATGGTGACTGAGTCTAAAAGCTTCTTGTCCAGTTTCCTGAGGAGTGGGAGGGGGGAACTTTTACCAGCAGGGAGAATTACAACCAAAAAGGTGAGTGTTTCAGAAAATTCTAAATTACTTAAAACAGGGGACTTATAGTGGAAGCTGTTTGCAACCTTACCTATAGAATATAAATGAGTGTATAATGTTGTTACCCTTTTTGGCTTGAGAGATTAGTCAAAATCCAGGTCTTATGGATTGTATCCATTAGGAGGAGAAAATAATGATGGAGAGAAGTATTTCTTTGATGCAGTCCTGTTTCTTTACAAAGAATGTACAAAGTCCTGTTTCCCTGAACACAGTAGGAATTAAATAATAGGGGATAGTTTCTTTGCTTATTGTTCCAAGCTTCTTCAGCCAGCACTGTGCCCAATAATCTCTCTAGGCTTTTTCTCAAGGCCATGTTCCCAGTGCTTGTTCTGGCTGCTTGCTTGGGTTTCTGCTCCTTCTCTGTTGTTTTTGTGGGGTTTTTCCACTGCTTCTCTCACACACCGCTCCATCAGTCAATGCCCTAGCCCCAGCATTTGCTATATCAGTCACTAGGGGAATCCCTTGGGCCACATGTACCTGTGTTTTGGGTGGTGCTCCTATTGTTTCAGCTATCTGAAAGGAACTCAGCTGCTCTTTAAACTTATCCTAAACAAAAGGCAGCTGTTACACCCAATGAGGTGTAATCTGACCCATGATAGCATAATGTTTGCTTTTTTCTTTGTTTCTTGTAATAGTCCCCTCTTGTAAAGCATCATGAGATGTGTGAAGGATGTTATGGAAATATTATGTTGTTGGTCAATGTGTTTGTGTCCTCTAGTTCATATAGAATTAAGTGAAGTATAAGAAGTTCCCTCATGCAGTCTCACCTCCTGAAATTCCAGCAACTCAAGTTTAAATAATTTTGGATGAGCACAAAATTTAAAGAAAAATATTACCATTTGCTGTTTCATTTTAAAAAAAAACAATGTCATGCCTCCTGTCTCTTCTTATCCTAGCACATACATACTGTGTTGATAATAGTGGAGTATCTGGTACGTCATCAAAGAGGAAGGAAAAAGAGCTTGTGTTACCTTTTAAAGAAAATTCTGCTGCAGCGAAGTCTAAAAAAAAAAAAAAATAGTTACGAGAATTGATGTGGTGAGACCTAGAGTGTGAAACTACTACTTGCAAGGTTAGATTAGTCTAGGCTGAGGAGCTTTGAGAAGCATGCTTTTTAATAACAATAGACGTGTTCTTTGCAAGTTATATAACTTTGGATTATATAAAAATGCTTTATAGAATTAAATATCATAAGACGATGGACAGTGTACTGTATTGTGGAATAATTAAAAAGATTATGTGGGGAATAAGTAAAAGTATCCAGTCATCAGGCTTGTGGCAGGGTATCATCCCAGAGCATGCCCCTCTAAGCACAACATGGCCCTGCAGCCAATCCGTCCTCAGTTCCATTCTGGACCTCCCAATAACTCAGTCATAGTGCAGAGTACTTAAAACAAAATTCCAGCTCTTTCCCAGTGCTTTCATCTTGGGGCTTCCAGCTCACTGCTTGTTCTAGAAGAGCTTCAGGTTCCTCAATCCCCTTCAGTTCCCAGGAAGTTCTCCCAGTCCCAACAAGGCTAGGGGCGCCAGTGGAGACCCTGTCATAGAATCATAGAATATCAGGGTTGGAAGGGACCTCAGGAGGTCATCTAGTCCAACCCCCTGCTCAAAAGCAGGACCAATCCCCAATTAAATCCCCATTGGTCTTCTCCTGTGGTTGTCTCTGGATTTGACTCTTTGCTCTTAGTTAAGGGATTCCATAGCCCCCCTACCCTTTGGTTCAAGGGCCCGACAGCCCTCCTTTTTGGGGCTGTGCTGTGATTCAGGCAGGCTCTGGCCCTGAGCCAGCTTCTCCCCAGAGGCCTATTTAAACTATCCTCACCTCGTTACACGCAGGTGTTTCAGACAAACAGAACTCAAAATAACACCTTCATAACAAAGTGCTTTCCTCTCAGCTGTGTCTGCTGGGGTCCAGTCTTCCTGCTATTCTCACCACTTGGACTCAGGTCAGTGTACCTCAGTCCTTTGCCATAGGCTGGGAGAGTCCAGCAGCTATGCTGTCTTTCTTCTGCTGGTGCCTGTCCCATTATGAGGGAAGATGCAGATTATATCATAGAATCATAGAATATCAGGGTTGGAAGGGACCTCAGGAGGTCATCTAGTCCAACCCCCTGCTCAAATCAGGACCAATCCCCAATTTTTGCCCCGATCCCTAAATGGCCCCCTCAAGGATTGAACTCACAACCCTGGGTTTAGCAGACCAATGCTCAAACCACTGAGCTATCCCTCCCCCCACGCTGCCCTCCTTCCGAGAACTTGCTATTTTTGGGTGGGAGAGGGGAGCCTTGTCCCACCCTACACTACAAGTCTTCTCACCCTTAACAAAACAGTAGTCTGGAGATTTTCCCTCCAGACACTAAGTGCTGTATTACCCTAGGACAACTTTCTTTGTCCCAGCATCATCTTCTGCTATTTCCTAGGCCCCTGTCTGCTTTGGAACTCCTGGAACCTTGAAGGGGCTTAGTCCTGGAGCAGGGGTGATTGGCCCTGGTCCCCACTACCTCTTACAGGGGACAGAATACTCTGTCATAGGACTATTTGACTCACTTGGATTTAGTGATATGTTTGTTAACTTGTTTCTAGTTACATTTTTAGGCTAATTTGTTCTGCTCCTCCTCCCCAAGTCTTTCTCCCCTCCACCTCCTCTGTTTTTTGTGTTCTACAGTATAAACCTTAGTGCAGAGATCAATCAACTAGAGATTATCTAATTCTTGAGACCTCTGCCCTGAGCACATCAACCACCCAGTGTGCTAATTATCAGGAGGCTCAAAGAAGTTCATTGGGGAAGATATCTGCAGCTGGGCCCTTCAGTGTTCTTAAACTGCTGTAATGGCATGCAAAATCACTCAGGGCTGAATGTCGATGAAAACAGGGCTGGTGAGGAAAGGGAACTGTGCTGACACATGGGTGAATGTTTTTGATCCTTTTAAATAGTTTGTGACAGATGGGTTACTAGAAATCTTCTAAAAGGCATGCTTACAAAATACCATTATTGGTAAATTATATGATCGTATACCTTATTGACATCAGATGAAATTATAAGGATTGTATCTGGCCTTGCTGATTGTGTATCAGAATGACATTGTATTTATTACTAACTGTGAAATGATCAAAAAGTTAGTTGAATCTGCTAAATGTTTGCTTTAAATTTTAGTCAATCACAGATGCATTACATTTCCTTATTTTGGAGGAGAAGGGATTCATTCATTTTTAACTGTATCCGTTAACAAAGCATTGAATTTTAATATAAACATGACATACTCTGCTATGATAAAAACAAAAAAAAATTATACAGAAATGTCTCAGACATATTAGTTAATGTTTGTAGAGCATTGTGAAGATAAAAAGCAATATAGAACTATTAAATGGGGGTGGTATTCATTAATACATAAGCCCTTATTTCCCTAGCCTCGGGGGGAAGTCTGTCATTACATACACACACAAAGAGTCAAAAATGGGGCATATGCTTTACTTCCCTTACACTTGGATCGTTATTATTGATTGAGTGAGGTCATGAAAAGTTCCTTTTTGTTTCAGTAAAAGGGATATATTCTTCCATCAAACTTTCCTTTTCCAAGTTTTACAGTTTGCTTCATCCAGAAAAAAAATACACAAATATTATTGGTGAAGAATGGACTGATTTTTTTCTTTCAATGAGATATGCTGAAATAATTACTCTGAAAAAGTCTCAACTGCATTATTCTGGTTACTTGCCAAATGAAATTTGCATGGCTGTATTCACTAAGATGACTGAGGATGTCGTGACAAACCCAAAAGCTTAAAAAATAAATTAAAAAAAAAATTTATGAAATGACGCCTTTTATACATGCAGGTGTGGATTTAAAATATCCTTAGCCCCAAAATGAAATGGACATTACAGAACATTTTTATTTTTGTCTCCAGAGTTTCTTAAAATGAAAGATCATTGCTTTCACTCCACAAAATAGGAATATACTGAAACAGGAAATAATAATTGTGAACAAGACCTTTAATAATTACCTTCAAATCTATTTACACTCTCCATTGGATGATCAAGGCCATTCCGAAACACAGACCACCATGTTGGTTGCCTATTAATTTTTTATTTTTTTTAAAAAGCATGGTGTTTGCACCAGTGCCCCCTTTACATTCTGGATGTCACAGAAATTTTAATAATTCTGAGCCAGAGCTCACACAAAAGATGTACTCTTATTTCCCCTCCTTCACTGATGTTTCCCAGGACAGTAACTTTGGCATGAAGAGTAACACTGGACCACTAAGCCGGGTGGCAAAAAGTCAGTGGGAGCTACTAGGTGCTCAGCACTCGTGAAAATCAGGCCACTTGTTTAGGTGTCTATGGATTGAGTTAGGAGCCTCATTTTTGAAAATCCCAAGCAGCAAGAATATCTCTACTTCTATGGTACATAATATATGGACTTGAATGGCTCGAGTGATAGGGTACAGAATGACCCTCTTCTAGATCGCCAGTTCACATCTTGCCCAGTGATGGATGAAAGTTTAAGTGATGGCTCTTCAGTGGCGTATTTGAAATGACTTGGTTGTCTCAGTCCAGTTCCTAGTGGGAAAACACATTGCTCAGTGTTCAGCTAACTGAAATGGAAGATCATATGTTTTTTTTCAGATTGGTGTAAAACTTTCTGCGTGATAAGTGAGGAAGGCTCCACTCCACTTTCAACTGTGACTGTGACCCTTTCAAATGATCACACATTTAGCAATCCAAACTTGTTCATCTTTGGATCACCATTTGCTAGTGTTCTTTTCTGCTGTTCCAAACAGCATGCACTATTGCTAAAGGTTCAGAATTCATGGTGTTTTCAAACTAAATTTCTGAGACAAGGAAAAGTCATTAATCCTTATACACAAATATATAGTGTTCTGTTTTTTGATGGAGTAACCAAAAAAATTCAGCCATAAATGAACAACAAAGAATTTGGAAATGCCGCTGCAGTGTATCATGGGAGATGAAGTCTTGCAATGGAGCCTTGTCTGTAGAAGAGAAAGGGGGCATGAGGTACCTGAAGTAAAACCCCCATGAGGCAAATCAAATGTTCAGTTTTTATCTGGAAATATTTTGTCTTCATTTATTTGATGAAAAGTTTTCATTTTGGCGTGGGTAATTGAACAATGTGTAACTATTCACCTCTGCTGCTTTCACCACAGCATGTCTCTTTCCAAGTCCCCCTTCTGCATTTAATTCACAGCACTGTTTCTTTCTCCTCAATGAAAAGTCTGGTTCAGCCCCAGACCTTGTAACTCTGGAGCGGAGCAAGCTCAATGCACACAAAATATTCAGAAAATTTAGCTGCCAGCCTCTTATAGACATCTGGTGAGCAAGCACAAATGGTAATCGTCAAAGGTTTATAACTCAGCCAATTTTGGGTGCATTTTCACTGCAATGCAAAAGGCACTTTGCCACCAGAGTGAACCCTCTTGCAAATGTTACGCCCCTGCTCCAAAGCATGGAGCAGCTAGAGCGTCTCAACAAAACACTTGTATAAACATCAGTAAATCTGTATCTTTTCCCCTGATCTGGTTTTTTGAAATGACCAAACTGTTTTTGCTTAAGCCATCCAGAAACATTTAGTCCAAGGCAGACACCTGGAAGGGAGCATTACAGCCCGAATGGTTAAAGTTGGTCATGTTATAAGCAAGTGAAAAAATAGGGTCTTTTAATGAAAAGTATGTCAACTTTAATTACAGGTGTTGATGCCAACTTCCTCTATAACAAAAATCTTCAGTTTGTGTTAGCAGTGGGGGGGGAAGAGATGTAAACAATCTATCCCATAAAATCTATCTATGAGAGGAATGATTCACGTAAATTCATCTGTAAGCAAACAATGGATGAATAATAATGCTTAACATTTATGTATTTTTTTCACCCATATTGAAAAAGAACAACACATACCATTTAGTACTCAACTGCAAATATTCCAGTAGCAGCACGTTCTGAGCAAAAGCTTCTTCTAAGAAATAATTTGCCTCTATTTCTCTTCCCCATTAAAATATTAAGCTCTGCCTCGAGAAAATTGTTTGCTTCATCATAGTTCATCAAGAACTGACAAAAGGATATGTTTGTGGTGAAGACACAGGGCTATGAGTCAGAAGATGTGAAGTTCCATTCTTGGTTCTGCCACAGTCTTACTATGTGACCATGTAAAATGAGGATTTTAATACTTAACCTTACTTCATAAGAGGACTGCCAAGCTTAATTAGTAGTTATTTTTAGTAAAGTCCATTAAGACATTTGAATGGAAGGCTAAATACAAAGTATTATTATTGAAAACATTTCACTCTTTCAAATAAAACTCTAATCTAGTAGTAAACTGGAACTGCTCCAGTATTCAAAAAGTCATTCTTCAGTTACTCAAACCATTTTCTTTGTTACTGGATATTGCAAATAGAGTGGGAAATGGTGTTTCACTTCCATGAAAATTTTGAGATTTCAAACATTTATTCCGTTCCTCATCAGGATGAAATAGAGACCTTTTAAAATGTCTCTCAAACAACCAGGGAGACACAGACACACACACCCCAGAATAGCCAGTTGTGTGGTGGTTAGAGCTGTTGGAGATGTGGGAGATGCAGGTCCTGTACCTGACTCAGAAGAGAGACTTGAATATGGGTTTCTCAAACCTCTAGTGAGTGCTCTAGCCACTGGGCTATTAGGCAGAACACTCTCTCTGCCCTTCCCAGAATGGAGAAAGTTTTGTTGAAAGCCATTTTTTTCCCACAAAAAGTTTCAGTTCAACTAACTGGCATTTTTTGATTAAAATGTTTTGTTAAAAAATTCCCAACAAGCTCCAATTGCAATCCAGATTAGGGAATAAATGGACTCTTTGCCCATACAATACTACAGTTGTTGAGTCTGCAGGCTGGAATTTTCAAAGAAGTTAGACACCCAAATCCCACTGAAATTCAATGAGATTTGGAGACTCACTCCCATAGATTCCTCTGAAAATCTCAGCTGTAACAATGCATGTACCTCTCCTAATCCCTGAATACCGCCTTCCAGCTCTGCCAGAATCAACAAAAATTGGTGCAGAAACCAGAGGGGAGGTCAGAGTCTTAAAACCTTGTCAATACTTAGGGAAAGAATAACAATTCTAAGCCTCATTACTTTCCAGAATTTAATAATGTCTCTCAAGCCCAATATTTATAGATTTAAAGCTTCAGTTTTATTCTCAACATCTAGGCTTTTTGTTTTACAGTAAAATATTTTCCTGTTAATTAAGCTAGTTCTTAATTATAACATTTATAGGTATCATAATATATTAAAGTTCTTCCAGATAAGTATTCAGCTTGAAAATTTTCTTGAAACACTTCAGTTATATCTATCTTAAAAATTCTTGGGGAGTCACAGTCCTATTTAGCTTCTAGTACAACAAGTGTATAGAAAGTAGGATTCAAAGCAATTTTCCACAATGGTGCCCCCAACCATAGATTTTCCAATTTATATCTGAAGCTGTGATGATGGTGCCATCAAACCTCTAGTGTTTTGTCTCTTTCCTCTCCAGGTGCATTATATATAAAAGGCCTAAAAAAGGGTCCAAAGAACATCGTCACTGGCAGAGTTTCCTTCAATAATTGTTAAACCACCACTAGAAGACATCAAATAAAAATAAAACCCCAATTTATGCAGCAAAGATTATGAAGAATTAAAAAAAAATAGAATTTAAAACTCCTGACTCCCCAGTCCAGCTATCCAAAGATCCAAGGAATAAAGGAAAGTCATACTGAATGGCACTGCAGCTAAGAAAACAACATAAACCCCTTGAAATCTGTCCCCATATGCCTGCTCATCTTTGACCTACAGGCCAGAGACAAGTGTCTTACCCTTTCCACCCTACACCATCTAATGTACAATTACAGTATGGGCCACGGATCTCTGCTATCCCCACATTGTCTGCATTGATCTGTATACCTCTTGCAGTAAATGGGCCAGACTCAAAACTCCAGTCAGTCCTCCTTTTAGAGGTCACAGACACACATCATCTGACTTTTTACGTACAGCCCAGGCTGTCTATCACTTACCACCCTATTAGCCAAAAAGTCTAATCTTACAGAGAACTTCTTCTCCACTCCCCCACTAGCCCAATATATGAGTGGAGCATGGATGTGGGTGTTAGTATCATAAAACTAAAGGTCATGCCATTGGAATGAATACACTTAAAAGGTCAGACTTAACTTTTGTTTAACATCTGGTGGGGGTCCCAGCTGGAGGGTGGGATACAAGGGTAAAGTTAACTATGTTGTTGGAAGTCTGAGTGAAATTCTGGCTTCACTAAAGTCAACGATAAAACTTTCACTGGCTTCAGGGGAGCCAGGATTTCACCCTCTTAACTACAAAATTCATCAGTTTGTGAAGTTGAAGCATGGGGTGTGTTTTGTTTTGTTTACCAGCTTTAGTACTAGGGGGGCAATACAGTCTCAATCTCAGTTCTGCTTTAATGGTGGTTTTTGTGAGGGAATTATCTTTTTTTATTTAAATACTTAGAGAAAATCAGACCATGATTAACAAATGGATGAAAGAAACCAGTTTACTAAACAGTCTGGATTTTCTAAGAACTAAGAACATTTCAAAGGGATAAATATGTATTCAGTGCACAGTCTTCTGTCTGAAGCAAAATCCATATGAAGGGATACATTGGACCAAGTTATTGTATGAAATGTCTCGCTCTTTGCATATGGAAAATATAACTTAATTAACAAAATTCAGTATTGATCAGTATCTACTTAGAAGCTTCTACTGAGATCCCTTTTGGAAGGGAATTATCTGTTTTCCTGACTTGAAGAGAAATAAAAAATAAATCTTATTGTTTCACCCATACAGTCTCCTCAGAAGCAGCTGTCTGGAATATTAGAATGGCAAGGAGGGACTGTCACTCTTGCCTGCCTTGACAAGGACAGATAAATAAGTAGGCTGTGCCTAAGTGAGTATGAACCTGTCACTTGGTTGAATTTTGATCTCACCCAATGGGAAATCAGGAGTGATGTTAGTGAAGTCATATAAAACTAGTAGTGAGATCAGATCATCTCCAGTACATGGAATTAATAACGAAGGCTAGAAATGCTTAACGATAGTAATATATCTTGATACATGTATTTGTTTGATGTTATTACATTGATAGGCACCTATTCTGTGCACTGGTTGTCCTTCCGGCAGTTAAAATTGATAATCCCTTAACATTATCCATTTTAACAAATAATAGGCAGCTTTTATCTACCGCTGATCAAATAAGTAAATGCTTTCTCTCTCTCCAAATGTTTCTAATGTTATATTTGAAGACAGAGCTCTTTATTTATATTCCTACCCAATCTCTATGAAAATAGTAGGTATCAAATGGTGTCTGCCATATTTAAGGGTCCAAATAGTTTCCATTATAAACTAGTGCTTTCACACATTCCTCAAAATATTTATTTTGGGGATTGAAATTTTCCATGTTTGTTGTTTGCCTGAAGGTTATTTTTGTTTGCTTGTTTTTTTAACTTACTTAGAACACAATCCTTTCAGTTATTTTTTAGCTATGAGAGAATGAAAAGAAAACTTTTACCATGGTGTAATAATAAAATAATAATAATAATAAAATTAATATAATATTATAATAAAACAATCATTTAAAAAACATCCAATCACACTGTGCATAAATAATGTAAAATAAAAAAGGCACTGGAGCAGGGGGACTGGATCCTGGGTCTCCCCAGGAGACTGCTCTAACGAACAGGCTACAGTGTCATTCTCATGTGTGTTCTCTCTGGACCCATGATTCTTTTATTATTTATTCACAGTGAAACAGCTTCAACAGGATAAACTGAGGGAGCTCCACATCAGAATAGCCTAACGGTTAGGGCACTCACCAGAAGCAGTAGATTCCTGCTCAAATCCTTTTCCTCTGCCAGCCCCCTCCCTCAGGTAGAGTGGGGACTTGAACCAAGGATCTCACTCATTGCAGATGAGTGTCCTAGTCACTGGGCTCAAAGTTATGAGGGAGGTCCTTCCGTGGCCGTTTTGTACAGGGGCTTGATCCGGTAGGCAAGCTTTGAGTATGTCATGCTAAAAATCACACCGAACATGCTTCTACTGGAATTTTTTGCAGTTGAATGCTAAATAGTACATGTGCTTTTTCAATATGGATGAAAAAATGTACATAAAATTTAAATATTCACTTATATACTCAGGGTATATTGTCCCTGAACGAAAATAGACAGAGGAACGCCTATCTTTCCTTCGTTCGTGCATCACTCTGGAGTTTAGGTGTCCAGACAACTAGAGTGAGGCTGCAGTGCACATGTCCAGAGCTAAGTTCCCTCTAAGCCGTGCAGTAGGCTATCAAGGGCCACACAGGCCAGGAGAGGCGCCCCAGCCAGAGCTGCTGGAGCTGGGGTGGGGGATCACATGCAGTGGAGCGAAATTAAAACTCGTAGCCAAGCAGCGGCCCCTGCCCATTGTGCTGCAGCCACCTTGTCTGGTGGGTTTAATGAACTACTGTGAGTTAGTGGGAGGTGCCCAAGCCGACGCCCCATGACCCACTGCGTCCCCTGGGGATGGAGTGCCATGCTGCCCCGCCCCCCGCAGCCACTGACGCCCATCCCACCAGGTCCTCCCTTGAGCTTTCCCAGCCTTGCGAGCCAGCTGGTGGGCTTGGGAAGGCAAAGGCTGATTCCCTGCGTGGCCCATGGGCCATGTGTATCCAGGCATGGAGCTCGGCCGGGGGCACAATTCCAGTGGCTGATGCAGCTGAGTGTGGTTTTACCCATCCCATAGGGGCTGGGCAGTTCGAACCCACCCGTGAGTGCCTCCCTTGTGGGTGCAGGGGGCGGAAGGCAGAGTCATCCCCCCCGCCACCCCTGCAAAGTTGCCCACTTGGCCGGCAGCCCACAAAGCTGGAGGTGCCTGCCAAGGTATGGCAGGTCTGTGTCAGGGGGCGCCCCACGGGAGCTGCCGTGGCCAGGGAGAGGCACCCCTCCCCCGGCCCCGTGCTGCTGCAGTGAGAGAGGGCTGGGGGGAGTCCTCACTCCCTGCCGCAGCCCCGGGGCAGTCTGCACCCCAAACCCCTCATCCGTGGCCCCATCTTAGAGCCTGCACCCCCAGCCAGAGCCCTCATCCCCTCCCTGCACCCCAACCCTCTGCCTCAACCCTGAGCCCCCTCACACATTCCGAACCCCTCAGCCTCACCCCCTGCCACCCATCACCTCCATATTGATGCATATAACAAATTTCATTCCGCACATGGACGTAAAAAATTGGAGGGAATATAGGTCCAGAGGCAGAAGCACCGGAGCCTAGGGAACTTTTAGTGCAAAAATTAAGGTGCTGAGTGAGTTCACGTGCCTACACAGTTTGACAGCAGTTGAATGGGGATTTTGGGAATCCCAGTGGGGCCTGATTCTGGGATTTAGGTGTCTAAGGTGGCAGTTAGGTGCTTAAATCCTTTTGTGAATCTAGCCGTTCGTGTGCATATAAGGAGTGAAATCCTGGCTCCGCTGAAGTCAAATGGGAGTTTTGCTTGTCAGTGGTGCCAGGATTTCACCCAATATCTCTGTTCTCAACTCAAACACAATAGTATAGTCAATTCTTAATGCCTCTAATCCATACTCCTTATTTTCAGATGCTAATTTCATCTGTGAGCCCTAGAGCTACCATCAGCCTTCTTTTATCTTGGTTTCCTACAGCTCTTCATATAGTGTATGCATGTAAACACTAAAGTTATTTTTGTATATTTAAAAAACAAATTAATTGAAGTTGCCTCTTTTCAAAGTAGGTCATGAAAGAAATACAACGCCATTCCACTAATTAAGAAGGGTGTATTTTTTTTTTTCTTAGCAAAGTGCCAAGAAGGAAAGATCAATACAGCAAAAACCCTTTTCACTTTAGAGCAGAGGGAGCTGGAAAAGATCCACTTGAGCTCTTAGAACTGTAATGCTGGAGGCTGATGTCATTAAGAAAACTAGCTGAGGACTGAAAAATAAACCAAGCAAACTAATAGGTTTTAAGTGTAAAAATGGGGGGAAAGTTATACATCAGTAACATCCTAAATAGAGGGATGGGCTTTACTCTTGGTGGTGCACAACTTTGCCTCTTTTGAAACAACATTTCATTTTGAATTTTACAATAATTTATATTTTAAAATATTTTAAAAGTTACAAGATTATTGGAAATGAAACACCTTGAAATGATCAGACCAAAACATTTCAATTGAATCAAACAAATTTTTTTTTTATTACTTTCAGTTCACAAAATTTTTTGAGATTTTTGACTTTTCACCCTGATTTGAGACAGGAAAATGTTTCAAAAATCTCACACAAATTCTGAGAACAGAAAATCCTTTCCTGCCCGGTTCTAATAGGGACCTTGTACAGTTGCAGATACTTTTAAAGGTATGCAATGAATGTGTCCTGCACATCAGAGATTAGTCTGCCCCAAAGCATGTCATTATCGATATTTCAGAGTGCTATGACTCTACTCCTGCATTCAGATACATACGGATAGATCCTGAGCCCCACAGGGAGTCCTCTTGTAGTTGCTGAGACTTTGCGTGAGTGTAGTGGTCTACGCACACAAATTTGATTGTAGGATCTGACCCATTAACTCCTACCATCAGGAATGATCTCTTCAAGGCAAAGTGGAGGTTTATTTTCATTAAGTATTTAATTCCCACTCTCATTCCCTCCACTTCCTTTTCCTTCAAAAAACCGAGTCCAGATTCAGTGACTAATTGTACAAGATACACTTCAACATGTCAGTATCAGAGCTGGACCACTCCTTGTTTATATCGGGGATTATCAGGAATAATTGTATACATTATAGACATAGTTGTTGCTTCCAATTATGAAAATGTGTGATTGTGGGCAGTGAGAATTTTATGAAGATGAGTTCAATCTTGCTAGCTGGATTTTTATTCATTTATTTTTGTTCACCCTCATTTAAAATACAAAATAAAAAATAGAAGACTCAGGTAAATGTAATTCCTGGTGTTTTTAAAACGCTAGTCTTAATGTTGGGCTATTTGGGATCCCTGAAAGCCCCATCTCTTTTCTCTTGGAGGTCTAGGACCCTACTGAGCTGCTATAAGTGTCACTGAGAGGACCCTGACTGAGTCAGTACATAAGGGTATACCACACCAGCACTTATTTGAAGATCTTCTCTTGTTCTCCAGAAACTCAACTTTGATTTTAAAACAAAAAACAAGTTGCTAGGGGATATGGTTGTGAAGAAAGCCTCAAAAATAGGAACTGAGTGTAACCAGCAGAGAGCCTGGAACAATAGCTCTGACAGGTTTGACCTTCTTCATTCCTATCACTGAGGTGTTAACTTACATGGCCAATGATGATGATTTAAATATCAATGTAGTTATCTGTTTAATTCCTCACAGAGGAAAAAAGAAAGGAGAGTCAGAGAACTCCACAATTTACTGTGAATAACATCTCATTTTGCTGCCTCAAGTGGGTGGCACGTGGGAGATGCCACCAGTTATTTCTTTTCCCCTGTCAAGAAGGAACCAAGTCCAAGAAGTTCAGCAGAAGCCATGGGCATATTCCAGACTCATGAAGGAGGCGAGTTCAGTGGAGCTCAGAGAGCGTCCATGGTCTATACTATAAAGTAACAATCTACTATGAAGGGTATCTTATTTTGATAACTCACCTTAGTGTAGCTTGGAAAGAGTACATCACCATTCTTTTTTCTTCTCCCAATTTGACCCCTGGTCATCGGCAGACTTGTTCTATTATCAGAAGCTACTTAAAAAGAAAAGGTGGCTTAAATTATATCTGCCTGAATCAGCAGCAGCCCACGTGGCAAGGGGGAGACAAAAAAGCGAGACTACCTACCCTCGAAAAATTCTGGCTTCCTGGGAGCGGAACAGGATAAAGGTTCCAATTCAAGAGGAGAAATCTGGAATGAAAGACAGACAAGGAGCAAAAACGCAGAGTATGGGACAAAAACAATGCCGTCCTCTGGGTGAGGAAGATGCTGATTCTTAATCAATGATTATTGTGTTTAGACACTCTGGTTACAGACAGCCTAGAAACAGATGATAGGGCTGGTTGAAAATTTTCTGCTGAAACTGTTTTTCAACAGAAAATTTGGGGGGTTGACTAATTTTTTCATGAAAAGTGGCTGCTTTCCACAGGAAATGTTGCTTTTCATTGAAAAACCAAACACCAGAAAACCAAAATATTTTTATTAGAATAAGATTCTGCAGTGCATCAAGGGAGTTTTTTTTTTGGGGGGTGGGGGTGGGAGGGGTTCAGACCCAGTTCTCTTCTATGGGATGGGTGTCCTGGCCAGGCTGTTTCCCATGATGCACTTCCTCCCCTCCTCCAAGAGAGGAGATGAGGAGCATCATGGGTGTTGCTGGCTGTGGTGCATCATGGGAGGTGTAGCTTGACCAGGGAACCTATCCTATAGAGGAGAATGGGAGCAGGATTCACCTGAACTTCGACTCCATAAGGCACTAAGGCAGAGTTTCCAAATCAAAATATTTTGATGTTTGGCTGAAATTCTTTCGTGTTCAGATTTGTGTTGAAAATCTGGAATTTTCCTTGGAAGATTTAGAAAATGAAAAAATATGTTGTGTCACTGAAAGTTTCCATGCAGAAAAATGCCATTTCCCAACCAACTCTACTAGGTAACTAGATAAATAGTATAACCTCACTTAATGAGAGACAAAGGGGTGTGGAGTGAGAAGGAAGAGCCCGGTGGAGCTAAACATGTTCAGCTTGCATTCAAAGCACCCTGGAGCTGCCATACTCCCTCAATGAGCCATTCAAGTGCCAGACCAGCTTATCTACTGCCTCAGCCCTGCCGTTTGGCTCTCTGATTAGCCACCATCAGAGAAGGGAAAGGAAATAGAAGGGGGCCATATTAGTGGGTCTTCTCACTTGCTGGCTCATCTCTCTTCTGCTTGAGGCAATGTAGGTGAATATCACTGTCGATATTTTGAAGGGGAAGGAGGATTAGCTTCTCCTACGCTCATCCCCCTTAACAGGCTGCTGACTCTGCTTCTAGATGCAAATCCCAAATCCTCTCTTCAGGCAGCCTCTGCTGCCCCCTGGTCACATCCTGGAGCAAGGGTGCAGCCCTCCAGGATCTCACAAAAGAGTAAAATACAAATTAAGGATTAAAAAAACAGAGAGAAAAAGAGAGAAAAGAAAAGGCCCAAACCTGGTACTTTGTTTACCCCAACTCTCACTTTAAAAGAAAAAAAATTATAACCACCCTTTTAAGTTCTATAATTTAAATAACTGAAGGTAGTTAAATAATCCTGCCTGTTGATAATGCAAGGTAAGTCCCTGATCTTACAAACACACTCTCATTATTCTTAAACGCGTGGGGTCAACAAAACTGTGGCTTAATTTTAAGTATATGACTAGTCCGGTTGACTTTATTGGTGCTACTCATATGCTTCACTTTAAGCCCAGGCATGCATATGTGCAGGATGAGGACCCATTTTTTTCTGTGTATAGCTGAAACTAATCAAACCCTCCATAACATGTAACTGGTTATGAGAAAAGGTGTTTCAGGTAAAAAAGAGCTTGGATGTGTTTTGACCGTCTGCCTGTTGTTGTGTGTTGTGAACTTAATTATGTCACAGCGAACTCAAATGTTATCACTTTAGTTTAAATGTGAAACAGCCGCATAAGCACAGTAATGTTGTCTCTGAGCAATACTTTAAAAAAAGGAGAGAGCAGGAGTATTAATCTAGACAATATTGATCTCCACTAATGCGAGGAGAACATTTGGTTACTACACACATTTGGTTACTACACACACACACCACTCCACCCCAGCTTTCAGCTGGAGGTTTTCTCAGGATTTTAGAGATGGACTGAGTTTTATTGTGTTGGGGGGGGGGTGGAGGAGGATTTTTTGTTTTGTTCCTTTGTTCCTGAATCCGATTTAGAGCGACACAAGAGACAATTATGTTCCTCTCCTCCTGACTATCTTTTCCATAGTCTGATATCAGGTTTGGGGTATTTTTTGTGTGGGGATGGAGGAAGTCAAAAGGCAGGGTTAATGAAATTTAGTATAGTCTTTCATGGCTCAGCTGAATTTCTGATGAATAGATTACTCTGGGGCAGAGCCAAGATCTCTGGATCATTTCAGATGGATGGAGCCTGTGGTTGTGTATCTTATTGCTGCATTGGCATCTGCAGGAGGGGGAGAGCTTAAATGCGTGAGCGGGGATCATCTGGTTATTTATGGGATGGGAACAATGTGTATAAAGATATGATCTGACACATACGTCAAAGTAATTCCTGTTCACTGACTTCAGGAAAAATGCATTATAAATCCAGCTACTTAGTGTGCTTGGAATTCTAATACAAAAGGGAGAAAGGTAGCTGCTGTGGAGGCTTTCTCTGTGGTTGCCAAACTCTTTATTTTGCAGTCAGACTTATTTCCTCTGGCTTTTAATTCATTTAACAAAGGTGTTGCCTGGGAAAAAAAAAAAAAAACCTCTGTGTGAGGAAAGATTATGATACTAATAACTCAACCTAATAAGATGCATCCCAGGAGCAGCTCTTGTAATTTCTTAAGATATTATTAATAATACTCAAAGCAGTATAATGTACGTCATCACTGAAACTGAATTTTTGTAAGAGGTTTTAACTTTACCATCTTTCCTACCACCAAGGAAATGAAAGTGCTATTTTTAAGATACTAAAAAAAGGGTTGGTGGGTTTTTTTTTTTAAACCAGTGCTGTCACAGTTTCTTACACTATTGCTGTAGGAATGAACATCTGTGATAGGAATATATGTTTATATGTAATCAAATAGATGGAGTTAAAAATGGCTTTAACAGGCATCGATAACGTCTTTGGGGGCTTTGAGTGTTTTGAGAGTATTATACAAAAGGGACGCTTGGTGAATTATTCAGAATTATTCAAATACTATTTACGCTAGTAGACAGCAGTAAAATTGTATTTAAAGGTCTCCTTTTTTAAGTAGGCTCTTTATAGGGATTTATAAAAAGTGCTCTCTTAATGTGCATTTTTGCCATTAAATACAAAATGCTGTAGTTTACAAAGGTAGATTTATCTGTCTGCAATGATATCCATCACCTTAGTGTCTGACCTCCTCACATATAGTAATGAATTTATTCTCTCAACATTGCTGTGGATAGGGAAGTTTTACCCCTACTTCATAGAGGAAGAACTTGAGGTACAGGGAGACCAAGTGACTTTCCGAGGGACACACAGGGAGACTGTAGCATAACGGAAATTGAACCTAGATGCCCGAATCCCAGTCCAGTGCTTTAAGCACAAAATCATAGGAGGAGGAGGAGGAGGAGAACGTACTATGTATTTTATCTTTTGCATGAGAGGTGCAAACGCCTGTAATATAGAACCCAATACTTGAGAAGAACTTCTGCTAAATGATCCAAGGTATTGGTTGTGGTGGAAACACAACATCTGAGCCATTGCTGAAATAGAGCAGGGAAGGGGAATATAAGACATAAGAAGAATTCTATTTACATAAATATGCAAAGACATCTGTTACAGTCATGAACGACCTGCTGGTTTAGATCATCAGTGGGGGAAACTTGTAGTTAATCAGCACTGCCTACAGTAGCAGGTGCTACTCTAGGCAACAGGAATTACTGAAGAGGTTTTCAGTGAACAAAGACCATCCTGCCTGCCAAGAAGAGACATTTGAGAAATTAAAACAAACAGCAGACTCCTACAAAATTCTTCATTTATAATGTGTAAGCATGCTCTTACTTCCAAACCTTTACATGGTGGTTATGTGTTCGGTGTGGATGTCAGAGCTGTACGGCTCACTTAAAGTACTTAAAGCTGTTATGGTGAATTTTCTGAACCAACTAAACCAGAACAAAAAAAAATTGTCATCGAGATTTAGAGAGAGAGAAAGTCAAATACAAAATAACATCTTAATATATAGCATTCGGCTTCTTTTTTTTATCACAAAGTATACCCAAACTAGTCATGCAAAGCTGTCTTTCTTTTTAAAGGTTATGGTTATTTTAGTAAATCATCCAAGCTTGACTCTTGTGCTTTATGAACCACCGAATACTTGAGACATTACAACTTTTTATTATGCAGAGATGTGTGCATATACATTGTTCTGCACAAAGTGTTCTGCATAATTCCCTATAAATATACATTTACTATTTGTTCTTTTATTTTTTTTGGAGTTGCTTGTAATTTTACTGCTATTTTATTTAAGTTCTCTGAGTAACATTGTGCTATTTTTTGAGGTTACTGTCTGTTTCTCACATGGATAAACCACTAGGCAGAAAACTAGATTATAAAGTTTGGCCTGGAAAGGATTAGGTGTGGCGTGGCATACGATGCATTGACTGTAATTGCCAGTAGTGCTGATCAGAGTGTACTCATACACTGAAGGAGGTATCCAAGAGAACTGTAGTAAAGCTAAAGTACTTTCAACATTTAACAACGCTGTCTTTGCATCTCTCACATACAGTTTAAATCACAACTGTAATAAATGTAAATATTTTAGCCTTTAAAATATTAACTGTGTCCCTTTAAATAATGTTCCTCGGTTCTGGTAGCAAACAATATAGTAAATCAAAATAGAACAAAACCTCTTCTGTTTTCTTCCCCCTCTTTGAACAGAGCGTGGATCACACTTCTTGTAAACCTCATCATATTGAGGTGGGGCTAAGATGAGCATAACCAGTGACGAAGTGAATTTTTTGGTGTATCGCTATCTCCAGGAATCAGGTAAATTACTTGTCTTTCATCAGAACACGCGTCACAGATGGAGAGAGGGAGAGAAGAAAACCAATTTATTGCATTGTGTTCTGTCAACAAAATTGCATTGAGCATTAGAGAATGAAAAACCCAGGCTAAATATTCTCTGCACAAAACCACGTCTTTGAAACCATTCCCCATGGTAATAGGGCAGATATATAAAGGTACAAAAGTAAATATTGTAGTTAGGCAAAACAAGAAAATAAATAGCATTATGTTAACAATGTCGAGTAGAATTATATTATACTAGCCAAAGTAATTTTTGGCAGCCTATGCACAAAGCACAATTACTTAATCCCTTGGGGTTTTTTAGCCACTTAAGAATATTTTAGTCAAATGTCAAATGAAGTGAGATTTTCTGTAAATAAGCTTTTCATTGGGCTGCAGATAAGTACATTTCTAAATGGTTATTTGTGTGTGTAAATATCTGATCTTTGTGCTTAATCAATGTCACTCTGTATATGAATCTAATGGTGCAAGTGGAACTCTGTCCTTGTCTTCCCTTCCCTCTGCTCTTCTGACCGCTCTCTTTTCAAACATAGGAGGGTCTTTTAGAGTAAAACTGTAATCTGTGCTTTTAAAAGATACCTTCAAATTGATGTTTAATTTTAGAGGATCCATTTTCTTTTTCCCAGCCTGCGTCCACTTCCTAGCTAACACCAGCCGCTAGGAATGCTGCTTTGCTGATGTGTAGGGCAACTGCATTGTCCAGGAACTGACACCCACTGTCCCAATAGGGGCTAGAATTGGTCTCTGCATCGGGCTAGAGATAACCAGAGTTAGTTGAAAATTGTTGGATTTCAAAATTTAAAAAACATACATTTTAGCAAAACGTCCCTTTTTTAAAAAAAAACAGCTCTAGGAAAAAACTTTCTGGCCCCATTAGAATAGGCAGATGGGATCAAAATCTCAGCATCTATTTGGAGTGGAAACTCAAATCTGGATCACTGTTTGGAGAGATCAAGGTGCCCCTGTTAGTTATCCCACCATGTATTTCATTGAGGCTTTCATTGGAATTTCTATGTATACTCGGCCTTCTGAGAGGCTAGCACCAGCCTTCTTTCCCCCATCTGCTCAGCACTCACTGCCTGTTTCCCCTCTAATCATCTGGCTCATTGGAACTGGACATGGCTGCTGTCTGTGATCTGGTGATGGAAAGCAAGGGCTGAGAAAAATAAAATTTGATCTAAAACTTCATTTTGAAAAACAAGCTGACTGGGGTTTCACTCTAAAAGGCTTTTGAACATCTGAAAAAGGTGCATAGAGGATACAGTCATACCTTAGAATCCTTAAAATTACTTTCTGTTGTATATTTGCCTTGATATATTGTTTTTAATGTAAATGATTCCACATCACCGTGTTGTGCAATAGTTTTCCCCTATGGGACAGCACAAACCAAAGATGGCAGTCTTCGCCTTCCTGCTCGCCCGCAATACTCACACTGATGCTGTGGAATGATTCAAAAGGAAACTTTATGGACCTCCCGATGAATGGCAAGATCGAAACGATGGTGGAATAAGGCTCTTCTGGATGTTTTTCCTCTACTGTTTTCCAGTATTTTTTAGCCATTTACTGGGGCTACCATGGGGGGAAACCATTGTGTTTCTACTTCATATACTTTTATTTGACATAGAAAGCTATATTTTCCTAACTTTATTATGCGTGAGAGTAAATATAGAGTAACTCCACTGACATCACTGGATTTATTCCATATATAAATTATATAGTTGAGAACAGAACTTGGCACTAATAATTTAAAGGAAAAACTAGCTCAAACCAAACCATTTGGGCCTGGACACTATGCATAGTCCTAGTAGAAGTATCTGACCCAGTTGTGTACAGGTACAATGTTGTACAGTAAAAGGAAACTGCAAGTAATGCTGTGCCAGCAGATCTGTTTTTTAAGAAGCATGTGCTATACAATTGGTATTGACTTTCTGAGCCATGCTTATGCTCTTTTCCCTTATGGAGTTTTAATTTTGTATTTTTTGTAACACAGATAAAGAAATCTCAGCTTGTAAGATGCTTTGCCACCTTCTAGCATAAACAATATAGAAAGACAAGATAGTAAATTAAAAATGTCTAAACAAGAGTTTCTAATGATTGTAAATTTGATATCCTGTGCGTTTTTGTAATATAGTTTGAGTTCAGTCATCTACAGTTGATGGAGTCTGCAAAACCAGGAAATTCCTAGATTTCCATCAATGGTATTGTATGTTGGAATGTGAGCATCCACCCAGCTCACAAAACATCAAGAATATAAATCAAAGAGCAACATCAGAGTAATTTAAAAAGAAAACAGGTGCTCAATTTTCCTTTTCTCTCCTTTAATGTTCTCTTGTGAGAATTCTAAGCTTTTGCCCTTAAAATGTGTGTGAGTAGGGGGAAAAGACAAAAGGAATCACTCACAAGACAAGTAGGCAAAGCCATATAAAGCAGAAATATTCCTGGATTGTTACAAATATTTCACAGCTGTGAGGCAGCAGGTTGCTTGAGGTTAATTCAAACATTGTCATGGCAAAGGTACCTGTAGGTACTGTGCACTTCCTCATGAAAATACTCTAATGACATGATTATGGAGGAAGTTCAAGCCTTTTAAAGTTGAAAAATTCATCAATAAACCTCAAAGGTTACTTTCTCTTGCTTAATACCTTACTAGACCGGAAAGCTTGTACCCAAGAGAATTAAAAGAATTGATTGAAGATCTCTCTTAACCATTATTGTTAATTTTTAATAAATTTTGGATTACTGGGAAAGTTCCAAAGGAATGGAAAAAAGTGAATCTTGTGCCAATATTTTAAAAGGGCAAATGGGATGATCCAGGTAACTATAAACCATTTAGTCTCACATTGATCCTGGTAAACTCATGGAAAGGCTGATAAGGGACACAATCACTAAAGAATTAAAGCATGGAATCATAACTAATGTCAGTCAACGTGGTTTTATGGACAACAGGTCTTGTCAAAAAACTTGATATAATTTTTGATGCGATTACAAATTTGGTTGACAAAGGTAACTATGTTGACAAAATGTATTTAGACTTCTGTAAGGCGTTTGACTTACTCCCACATGAGATTCTATGGGAGTAAAAAATTAGCACTACAGAAAATCAGTGTAGCCCATACCAGATAGTTGAAAAACTGGTTAACTAATTTCAGCTCAAAAAGAAGTTATACATATGGAATATTCATGCAACTGGCGTGTTTCTTGTCAGGTTCCATGGGGATCTGTTCTTGGACCAATGTTCAAGATCTTTTTTTATCAATGATCTGGAAGAAAAGATAAAATTTGCAGATGACCTGAAAATTGGTGAAGTGGTAAATAAGGATGTGGTCAGGTCAGTTTTACACACTGATCTGGATAACTTGGTGAGGTGGGCTCATTTAAACAACAGGTGTTTCAGTTTTAATACAGAAAAATTCAAGGTTATACGTCTGAAACAAAGGATGTAGGTGTTCATGCTTCAAAGATGGGGCCTGTATTCTGGAATACAGTGACACTGAAAAGAATTTAGGGGGCAAGGAAGATCACTAATGGAACGTGATCTCCCTGTGTGATGTAGCTAAGAAAGAGAACACAATTATTGGATGTATAAGCAGGGGAAGATCAAATAAGAGTAGGGTGGGCATATTACCACTGTATATGGCATTAGTAAGCCCATTACTGGAATATTATGTTCAATTCTGATGTCCAGACTTTTAAAAAAAAATGGAAAAATTACAAAGGCTTTAAAAGAGCTACAAAATAATATGAGATCTGAAAAACATTCCTACTAGTGAGAGGTTTAAGAAGCTCAGTCTTGACCCAAGAGACGGGTGGTCACTGCCTACAAATACTTACATGGGGAAGAGATTTCTGATAATAGCACTTTAATCTAGCAGAAACAGGCATAATGAAGCTAGAGAAATTCAGACTAGAAGTAAGGTACACATTTTTAATAGTGAGGGTAATCAACCATTGCAACAATTTACTTAGAGATGTGGTCTATTCTGTATCGCTTGAAATCTTTAAATCAAGACTGGATATCTTTCTAAAAGATATGCAATAGCTCAAACAGAAGTTATAGTCTTGGTACAAATATTATTGGGTGAGGTTTATGGCATGTGTTTTATATGCAGCAGGTTAGACTAGATTACCATAATGGGTCCAAACTGACCATAAAATCTATGAATCTACTTCTCTACCTCAATTCCGGGTAGGGTGATTAATCCTGAAATTCCTTCTTTTTCCCATAACTCTTCAATTTGTAATAACCATAGTTGCAACAATCAATCCTTTGGCGTTGTGGATTAGCAAATATATGTAAAATGAGTCCATTCTGTAGATTATTATTGTTTATAATTTATACTTTGTGTTATCAAAGTTCTTAGGAGCCCGAGGACTATAATCTCATTGTGTTAAGTGCTGTACAAACACAGAACAAAAGACCATCCTTGCCCCAAAGAGCTTATCATCTTAGTCTAACAGAAGAGACAACAGATGGATGCAGACAGATGGGGGGATACAAGAAAACAATGAGACAATATTGGTCAGCATGACTGGCAGTAATATGTGCACACCAGTGGCCTAACCGTTATCAGGATTTTGTAGGCCTCATGGCAAAGGAGGATTTTGAAGTAGAGTAATGAGTTAGTTACGTGGATGTTTATGGGGAGCAACCTCCCAAGCATGAGGTGCATGAGAGAAAACACAAAGGGATGCTTGCTTGAAAATTAACAAGTCGGTGATGTAGGCTGGCATTGTTGGCCAATCAGAGGTGAGAGCGGACATTGTGACAGTGAATGAGAGATGGTAGATAGGGTGGAGATAGACCATGTAGGGTCTTGGCGGTGAAGACAAGTAGCTTTTGTTTGATGCTCTAGAGAAGGGGGAGCCAGTGGAGGAATGCAAAGAGAGGGTGCCATGGTCAAAACAATGGTCTAGAAGAATGATCTTTGCAACAGCATTCTGAACAGATATGAGTGGGGCAAGGCCAGAAAAAAGGTTGTTTCAGTAATTGAGACTTGAGATTATGAGAACCTGGACAATGGCTTTGGCTGTGTGAATGGATATGAAAGGCTGTATCTTAGAGATGCTATGCTACTTATTTCTTCTCTTATTATGAAAAACATATAGGTCTTATCTACCCTACAATTACAGTGTCAACCCTCCAATGCACTAGTTGCCTTAAATATATAACAGGCATTTGATAGTAGGTTTACCAAAAATTAAAAAGTAAACTTCTGTGACTTGTAAAATTTCCCAGGAAATCACATTTTGACATTTCAGTTCTTTTTTGAAAGCATGGTATCTAAAAATATAGAGCATAAAGTGCTTCTCTAGGGGCTGTCCTATCAGTGTTGGATCTGTGTGATGGTTCATCAGTGGCATAATAGTGTTGTTACATGTTGCTTATCTTTACCAGAAAACAAATTCATTAATAGGACCCTCAAATATTTGTCTTAACCTTTTCATGGAATCCCTGTTTTGTTTTGTTTTTTAATGTTTAATAGGTATTCCCCTTTTCCCAGAATAATAGTGTCTGCTTAAACTCTGTGTCACACAGATTCTAAAAATATTTAGCTACAGCTCTGCTCCCCTCCAGGTACCAGTAAATTTCTAGTGCTTCCACACTTCTCCATTACTTTTTTCCAAGTGTAGCACTGTGTGTGTATTATTCTCCCCCTATCCAGTAGAAAATACTTCTGAGAACTGCACATGAGAATGAAAAGTTCAGGCCAAAATTTTCAAAGTTTCTAAATCCATAATTAGGCAGCTGATTTTCAAAAGGGCTGGGGACCGCTAGCCCTGGTTGAGTTCACTGGGATTTGTGTGTACTCAGGACCTCAGAAAATTGGGTCACTTTATGTTTAGGTGCCTAAATATTAATTTAAGGGCTTAACTTTATGTACCCACATGTGAAAATGTTGACCTTGCTTACTAAAGTTAGAGAGACTTGCTATTAGTTTCTTCCAGAATGAAGGAGTTGCAATACCACCCAACCACTTAGAATCCAGAATATAGAGTTCCCACATGCTGCCATGACTGCCCAAAACAGAACAGATGATTATTTACATTCCAGAAAGGACATCAGAACAATGCAATTAGAAACATGTTGTAATTAAAAGAATTCCAGTGACAAACTGAATGGTGAGAAGAAGTAGAAATTGAAAATTCAGGTGCATTGGTATATCTGAGACTTGCATTAATTCTGTCTCATATGTATAATCTAAATACTCTAAACTGAAACAAGCCTTCAGATATGAGTGACAAAGCCATACTTGGCACAAATGCAGCAAAATAAAACTTTTTTTGTCCCTACGGCCCAGCCACTTGTCACTTACAATTTCTTAAAACTATTTCAAAATTAATAATTTTTATTTATTGATTTGTGTTCCTCTTCTGGCTTCTAATGCTCTTTTCTGATGTTCCTTCACTTCAATTTTTTCCACAATATGTTTTTGCTGCCTGAAAAATACCTCCCTATCTATCTCTGGCTTATACTGCTTAAAAAACAAACAAATATCATAGCAGCTGCCTGGCAGTGCCTGTCGTAGTTAAGGTTGCATAACAGTTTCCATTCTTACACTTATAGCTTTCTGAAACTTTAAACTTGAAGTTTTCCATGCTTCCAAAGGTGGATAGCAGACTCTTTGGAGTACAATTAGTATCTGCCACTGCATCCAACTTGATGGTGGGATTGAAACATTCACTGGATGATTTTGCTAAAATGATCAGTAGTGAAATTGTTAGGTGCTGACGTCTGAATATTTACCATTCAACTTCAGAATAGTTATTCGCTCCTCCTCAATGAAGGTGGATGGGACAGCTTGTTTTAAATAGCTGTTTTAAATTTTCTGTTTGGAAACTCAAGAAAACAGCAATGTGTTGTGTGTTTGGCTCATGTTAGAGAGATTTTTTTGCAATTATAAGGGCTAGGAAATTCTCTGTTATTTAAAGCTTAGACTGAGGCAAAAGTTATGCAATAAAAGGGGATTTTGCAGAATCATAGAAACCACAAGGCCCAGTTATTAGTTTAAACTTGTATATGTGGGAGATGGGCTCCTTCCTGCAAATCTTCTAAGGTGAACTAGAGGGGCACACTTCCCCCTTTGTAGTTCCTAAGGTGCACGGGAATATTTTCTTTACAGATCTCATAAAGTTAATGGAACAGGGAGTTCTAATGTTGTCAATTTAAATAGTTCAAGATTATAGTATTTCCATGTGCTCCTTACAATTTCTTGAAAGCCAGCAGAACTTCAAAGTCTTGAACTTTCTTTTAATTTTTTTTAAACTTTGACATTTTATACAAAAATTAAATGTTACGGTTGAACAGCTAAGATATTGAAAGTTAGGAAATACTTAAAGGTAGATTAATACTCTGTCCCTTTTGAATATATGTCATATGACACAATCTTAAATGACATGATCACATACAGTTTCTCAAAGAAAAGAACATACTTTTTTTTCTGTATGCTTAGGTACATATTTATAGCCTTCAGAGTGCTGTGCACTACTGTGTATACTACAGAGTTTGTCATTTTTATGAGAAGTGCATACTTCCCCAAAATACTTCAGATGACGCATAGCATAGAATAATAATAAAAATATTGGTGTATGTAGGACAGCTACATTTGCTTCATCGTTACCTGCCTCATCCTTTGCAAATCAGGAAGACTGTGCTGTTAGTTGAACAGGAAATATAGAGCGTATGGGTTTTGACAAAATTATTCAAATACACACCTTGAAGAATAATTTATTATACAAGAAGCGTAAGTCAGTCAAGGTACTGGACCACTTTGACAACAAAAATAGTGCACTATTCTCATACGTATGAAGTCTGATGATGATGATGATGATTTCCCCCCCAATTCTATTCATTAGCTTCAAAGACCTTTTAAAGAGCCTCTCTAGGAATATGCTTTTAAACAATGTCCCTCAAGTGCTGCTGAATTTACCTGGTGCATGTACAAAGCTCACATCAGCTGCTATATTTCAACATGTACTATTCACGTCTTTTGAAGCCTTCAAATTACAGTGAAAAGGACAAGGGAGCTCAGTAGAAAAGAACTTAATTACATATTGTTTTCAATTAGGCCTTGTCTACACACAAAAGTCCTACCATTTTAACTATGCCAGTATAGTTACAGCAGAGCAACCTCCCTAGCATGGGCTCAGTTATACCAATATAAATGTGCTTATATGCTGATATAGCTTATTCCATCGTTCTATTCTGTGTTTGTACAATGCGTAGCCTATTTCGAGTCCATGACTAGGTCTCCTTGGCACTGCAGTAATGCAAATAGATCATCATAATAATTAATAAATAAATAAACCAGTATAATTGTACCCACACTAGGGGTTATGCTGTGTTTATTATTTTGGTAAAACAGTGCACCTCTAACTGACAGCTATGTCTGTACAAAAACTGTGTTTAGACCAGAACTAAACTGTTCTGTGCCTCAGTTTCCCCACCTGTAAACTGAGGGTAATAATACTTACCCCACCTCACACTGGGTGTTGAGGTTTTGTTCATTAATATTTGTAAAGCACGCCGAAGTCCTCTAGTTGAAGGCGCTGCAGAAATGTTGAGTAGCTTTTATTTTATTTGATCAAAGTGTGAGATAAGGGTGGAGAGTGGGCCAGGAGTTTGTTACTTATTCTGAGTATCTGGACAACAAGAATAAGGTGGTGAATCCAACTTTTCACGTGTTAAAACGAGCCTTCGTGGCAATGTGAAGTCAATTTTTAGTTGTCATGATTTAGCAGAGAGCTGGTCTGTGAGCGAAAAGGCTTATTTACATGATGTCTCATTTTCCATTGGCCCAACCTACTCAGTGAAAAGAGAATTGCTTCTGCAGATGAGCCAAATTTCTGATGAATAGGCGGCTCGATTAAGAGCCAAGATTTGTGACCTTCCAGGGGTTATTTCAGATGCACAGAGCCCTTAGTGTTCTTAGTACAGATGTTGCATCTGCTATATTGGAAAACAATGTTTGAGAAATTGAACAAAATCAGCATTAGTTCAAATAGATATGTCTCCCAATAACTGACCTGATTATTTAAAGAGAAACTGTCAATTGGGTTTTTATAAATTGGCTAATTAAAAAGAAATATTTTCTGTTAGATTATGCTTTATATAGTCTTTTTTTAACTTCTCTGAAAACATTGACAAATCTTCTCCCCATCCCCTCCTTTGCTTCTATTATCTTTTTTAAAAGTAAGGGAAACTGACTATACAGTACATTGGGGACCATGAAACTGGCTGTATTCAAAGTATTGTCAAAAGTACATAGTTAAAAATGAAAGACTTTCAATCCCCCCCCCCACCACCAATATAGTAATCTTGGGTATTACTTGTACGAGTAGCAGCACAAATTTTTCAGACAGAAATGTGATTTTTTTCAGTTGATGTCCCTTTTAAATGAAAAGAGTACTTCATCATTACACTTCCTGATAAATTTTGATGGCACATCACATGGCCCTTCCAGATGTATTTTCGTTCTAATGTATAGTTTATTTATATAACTAATGGGGAATAAACAGTATTTCTCAGTTTAGAACTTTATTATCATCCATAATTCCTCACTCTGCGTGCCACTGTCTTTATTCACTCTGAAAAGATTAAATACATTTAAAAGATCCAGAAGTATAATTAGAAGTCAAGTTCATTTCACTTATGATCAAAGTCAGGTTTGGATCCAGATTAAAGTCAGGTTGGGATCCAGATGTGAAACGGTTTGGTTTCAATGTGCAATTTTTCTCTAATGCATTTTGCCAACCTCTTGTAGATAAAAGCAATTTGGCTTTCATGTTGACAGCACCTTTATGTCACATGAAATAATGTGAGAATCATGATCTCAGTGTGCGCTTTTCTCATAGGCTGACAACATAGAGAGGCAATATATCAATAGTCCTGTTATGAAATCCAAACCCCACATTTAACAAAACAAAGGACAATTTTTTTTTGTCTATAGATACAGAAGCAGAGCAGTTTGGTCATTCCTTGTTCTGGTTAAGTTTTCAGAGGAAACTAATCAACTGTAGACCCTGGCATTTTGTATGTATTGGAGTGAAAAATAATCAACATTATGTACGTAAACTGTTACTTATGTTCCAAATATTTATTTCATATGCACAAATGCCCATATGTGTAAATACATGTTTTGCAAATTTTGAAAACCTGTCCTGCTGTATGTCTTCGTTCACTCTTATCCATTTTGCGTCAGGAAGGCATATTAAAATGTAGTGTAAGGAAAGCAATTCAGAATTTAGCAAGTTCTTGAAAAGGAAAAGAAATACCCTGAGTATCCTGTTCTTCTGCCATCCTCAAAGCCCTACTTTTAGTCAGTATTTCCTTCTAAATCATTTCACAGATTCACAAATTTGGCTGTTTTAAATTCTCTTTGGCCTGTGTCTTGGCATACAGTGTCATATATGAGTATGTGTGGTCATTTTGAAGACAGAAGAACGCAAACAAGTGCACCCTTTTTCAGACGTGCTTTTACCATAATTCCAAAAAAGTTTATAGATGTTTTTAAATTAGACTTTGTAAATTATTAGTCTATAATGAAGATGTATCTATTGTGTTGTATTGAATAAATTATTGACGTGACACATTCTAGAAGGACTTGCTGAATAAATAAGGGTTTACTGAATATCAAAGGCATGGGGGAAATTACAGTATCAATTCTAGGAAAAAGTTTTGGATTGGGCCTACACTTGGAAGGTTTTGCCAGCCTAGCTATACTATACCAGCAAGGTTCTCCTAGTCCGGATGCAGCTCACACCTGCAATAATGCACATTTGCCAGTATATCTTATTCCAGCTAGCTTGCCCACCCCTCCCTTCCCCCACAAAATACTGGCAGAAGCACAGGTTTTCTAGTATAACTACATCTATAGTAGGGGCTTTTGCTGGTACAACTGTGTTGGTCACAAGTCACCACACCTCTGCTATGTCAGCAAACGTTTGTAGTGTAGATCTGGCCTTACTATCTTGGGAACTGAAAAGTCCAAGGTGACCATCTGTAGAAACCATCTCAGTGTTGAAAGCCTTGCTTGTTCATTACTGAGCATCAACAGCAATGTCCTTTTCACTGCTGCTTGCAGGTGGTAATTGTAACTGACGGAAGAACACAGCTTAGAGCAAAACCTGCTAAATATGATCTCCCTTGCCTAAAAATGAGTCTTGAAATGATACACATCCTCTCCTTTAACCTTTGGTTCAGAGGACAGGTCTGGAAGACGATGATATTATTAATGTAGTAAGAGAGGATGACTTTTTTGTAGTGGCCATCGGAGAAGATTGCAAAACTTGCTGATTTGCATAAATAGTTACATTAAAATGCCAGATCAGTGTTGACATTTAATTACAGATTGTCAGGCTAATTTATATGGCGTGATTAAAAGAGAGAATTATTTCAAGCTTTATTTTTTAAAACAAAAAAAACCTCTTTCCATTTTCCTTGTCCTGCCTTCTCCCCCTATCATATTTCTCAAATAGATTTAAACGGTAAAAGCCAAATACTGCTCATCAAAAGATCATTTCCAAGTTTTATTAATCTTTTCCAACATATTTTCCTGCTTCACAAAGACAATCCCTGCCCAAAGCATTCTTTGGCACATCATAAAATAATTTGGGGTTGCAAAGTTTCACTCTGAATTCTTGGCAGATGCTGAGCAGGTCAGATATCCAAGGAAAAGGGTGTAACTTTTAATATTTGTGAATAATTGCTTCTACAAAACTTAGTAGGCAACCATGCACACTGTAATTTTGGCAGCTGACATAAACTACAGCGTAGGATCCTTTCTTTATATTTCCCAGGGACTATGAAAGAACTTGTAATACAGGACACATTTCCCAGGGTTCTGGAAATCATTTTAATGGTTCAGTAACCCTAATCTTAATACAAATGTGCAGGCCCTATTGTTCAGCTGATTTTCTAAAAATATATTTTGACTGCAGTTCTTATTTTACATTGCTAATGTGTGTCCTTGTTAAGTCCTTTATGTAATCACTAAGGTAAGTCTTCAAAAATAAGCAGGCGCTGCCAAAAAAGAGGGAGGCACTTTAGGACATATTACCCAGAATGAAAAAAGCTCAACTTGGAGAAAAATCGGAGTCTGCTGTGAATCATAAACAAGATGTGGTTTAGGATTTGTGCCCACCTTTTAACTGTCTGCATTAAAACAGAACGCATGCAGTGGCTCGAGGCAGCAGAATGATATTAACCGTATGTAAATAGTCTCTTAGAGATACCAGGGTTCCACTTGTGATGCCACCAATTTACTGACACTTGGCTCTGAACAAAAGTATATTCAGAATTGCCCTGTGATAAGTAGAGATTTAATCGGAATCAAAACCACAGTTCTGCTCGTAAATGTCATTGATAATACAACATATGACTGGGTCAGGGAAAAAGAGCAAATGACTATCGCCTGGCAGTTCGGTCACTCTTCTGGGGAACACCCGACTACAAAGACCTGCTCCATTGGAACAGCTTCACCAGGAGAGATGAAGAGAGATTCACCCCAGAATAGCCTGGGAGGGCACTGCCTTGGGAGAGGGGAGACCTGGCCTCAAGTCCCTTCTCCAGAGCAGGAATTCAAACCCTGGCCTCCCACATCCCAAGTGAGTGTCCTAACCACTGGGCATGCTTCCGCCAGCTGTTTTGTGAATCTAGTGCTTTAAAAATGCCTGGAAGCAAAACATTTTGGGTCAAAGGACAGGTTTTGTTTAACCCATAAATGGACTTTTTCAATTCACTGGTATTTTTAGGAAGTTCCAGTTCAAACTAAACTGGCTTAAAAAAAAAAAATCAGAACTGCCAGCAAACTGAAAAATCAATTATTTGCCCAGCTCTAATTAGGGTCCTGGCTTGTACTTTGCAAATAAGTAGTTGATATACCTGCTTTTCACCTCCCTGCCCCAGTAACCCTTCAAAATACTTATTTTCATCCTCATTGTGCATGCTTCTAATTAGTTATTCTTTCAGTGCCTCCTTCCCCTCATCCCATTTGTGGTAGCAAGACTCTTATTTCTTTCCAAGCATCACATCACACCATTCTTCCTTCCCTTCCTTCCTCTGAGATGTAACTCCCAAGACCCAGATGTCAAAATGTGGAAGATATTTTTCCAGAAGTTACATCTGGACCCTTGGCAGGCTCCGCAAGTGGTTGTGCTGGCAGCTTTGGAGGGTTTGGGGACACGGTTAAGCTGCAGATGGGACTGTGTGGGATGTCTTGTCCTTCTGAATGCCACTTTCTTTCGATTCACTTATAATTCTACAGAATGCCTCTACTTGATACGTCTAAATCCTTCGTGAGATTTGCACATAGGCCTATTTATGGAAATAAAGACGGCTCTTTTACCCCCTCATACCCAGATATTTTTTTCTGCAGCCTGTGGTACTAGCCAACTTCCTAATACACATTCCACTCTTACACAATTTTTTACAACAGTTAAATTCACAGTCTTGGTGCCAGTGCTTATGCTGCTTAAAAAAATATTCATGCACTCAGAATCCCAAAATTGCCAGGATCATGCAAACCAGAGCCATTTTAAAACCAGAGTTAGTTTAAAACCATTTTGTAACCCTGCTCTTTTTTGTATCCCCTACCTGTCAAATAGCTTTTAAGGGAACAAAAATGCTTTTTGGGGAAGAGAAAAGGAAGAAATGGGATGGGGGGTCCGTGAAAAAGCATGGTCTCAATAAATAAATTTTTAAAATGTTGGCTATCTTAACTATGATTAGAGCTGGTTAAACCCTGCTAAAAGAATGTGGCAAATATTCATTCATATTCCAAGTGGCTGCTCAGTTTGACAGGGTTCATTCTTCCCCTTTCCTCTCCCCATTATTAACAAATGTAACAAATTCACTTGTTAGGTGGTCTCTATAGGATGAACCCAGGACCTCTGGATCTAAAAGCATCAATCAGCCTTTACTATTTCAGCTACAGGACTAGGATCACGAGTGCAAAAGCAGGAACAGCCACACAAATCTCCATATGAGGAACCACCTTGTTAGTATGAGTTATATAAACATTTGTGAGACTGGGTTTTTATTCCCAAATGTTTGGAGAGTGACTGCACTTCATACAAACACCTGGGATTTGGTCCATCACAAGAATATTCAGTAGATACGATGCACAGTTTGGTGGTCATAATTCCTCGTTCTCCATGTCATTCAGTCAGCGAGCAGTAACAGTGCTGAGGTGACAAGTCACCCGCTGTGAATAATTAAAATGAACAGTTTGCAAAAAACCTAGAGGCTAAAACTTGTTTTTATAAGCTATTTGAAAATTATGGTAAATAAATGTAGTCTGCTCTGGAGGAGTTCACAAACACAAATAAAAACTAAACTAAGCAAATAATTCAGCCAGCTCTAACCAGGACCCCCATGATGGCAGGCTTGGCCTGTGATGCTTCAGAAGCTACTGCTTCCAAAGAGCAGTTGTGTCATCCTGTACACCCATCCAAGTGCGGCAGAATGTACAATAGCTGTTGTCGCGTAAGATAATATTGCACACTAGACAGCTATTTACAGAGTTAAAGGGGTCAGAAAGAGCAAGGTGCTCTGAATGTATGTCAGCTACTTGAATTTATGATTACTGGATCAGCTAGGACAGATAATACTCAACAGCACCTCATTTGTATGTTTATAAGTAAAAATCCTTACCTCACATTTCAGCTGAGACCTAAATCCACTGAAGAGAGGGAATTCTCACTTAGATTGCCATGGCAGCATAACTTTCTCCCACTATTCTCTCTGTGTTTTGGAAATGCATTGCTGCTGTTCCGAAAGTGTGCGAGGTGCATTACAGGAAATTTAAGATGACAAGGTCTTTGCCCCAAAAAGCTTGCAACATGGACAGTTTACCGATGAAGAACAGAACTGTGTTCATTAAAAAGGCAACAGCTAATTGACATACCCAATCCCTTTAAGATTACATACAAAAACTGTTTTAAGAAGTACCATATTCAATGAGAAAATGTATAACCAATTTAGAGGAAAATTCATGTTTATCTCACTTTCTGAGGATGAAGCAAAATGCCTAACACATGAATTTTGTGAAATTGTCAGACACATATGTTTTTGGTGTGAATTAGGGAATATGCATTGTTTCAAAGTAGCCCTTATATTAACATTTTTAGGGTTTTTTTTTTTAATTCTGTTTCCATTGCATTCATTCTAAGCCCATTATCTTGTCCTCCATCAAATCCTTTTTCAAGGCCCAGTTCTTCCACGATTCCTACAAGACATCAGCTAACTAATAATGGCTATATTAAGGAGCTGCCATGTAGAGCTGCTGTGTTTTTTAAAAGGTATATAATGTATGTATAAATTACGCATATTTTGATTGTTTACCTTTTCTCCTCTTTTCACAATATGGCAAAAAAAAAAATGAAAAGAGTTGGACAACACTCCTTTGGGTCTGGTTTCTGGAAGCAAACAGTAATAGCAAAATAATGAATTGGAATGTGTCACTCATAGATGACAAGCCAGTTCAACTGGGAGAAGGAGAGGAGGAAAGAAACTCGTGTGTGGCATTATGTTCCCCCTCTCCCTCCATTTGACTGTTCTTACCTCTTTAATGATGGTCACAACCTCAGAGGGTCCACAATCTCTTGCTACGTGTCTGTGCAGGAATTAATACAACATGGTCCCATTTCCTTGGTGCTACAAGATAACAAATTAATAATAATTTATGGAACAATGTGGAATTACTACAATGATGAAAATTAAATCCAGTTTATGGGAAATAATACACATGGAGACACAGCACTTGTCTACACAGGGACACTCAGGAAAACTAATCAAATTAATGAAAAGTGCATTAAACCCTGTGTGGACACTCTCAGGTCTCGTCTACACTACAGAGTAAGGCAGCTTTATGTCAAACTAACTATAGAAGTGTCTACACTTAAATTTTGCTCCTGCCAATATAAATGCCCTGCTGCTGCAACTTCCTAACTCCACCTCCATGAGCAGTGAGGACACACACCACTGACCCAAGGAGCAAAGTGTAGACATGCACAAGCGATGTAGTTACTGTGGCAGCTGTATGCCGATGCAAGTTAGGTTGGCTTAATTTTGTAATGTAGACATGGCCTCATTCGGAATTTAAGTGGCCTTAATTCGGTTTAGTTTTATATCAATTAAACTAAACCAAATTAAGGCTACTTATGAGTATGTCCGCAGGGGTTTCATGCAGTTTAACTAATCCACTTTAAATTCACACCTTTAGTTAATTTGGATTGATTTTCCTGAGTGTCACTATGTAGCCAAGCCCACAGATTCAACAACTTTTCTCTCCCGCTTTATTCTGTACTGTTACAGTGTCTGGTTTCAGTCAATTACAAATTCACATTGTCCCCATCAAATCATACCTACCATTTGCAGAGCACATTCTGTCTCTGTTCTCCCCCTCCCCAACTGCCTCAACAATCTGCATACAGTCATCAGAGGGAGTGGTGTTCCAGTTTCTTGGCTTTTAGCTCCTTAATATGGGTTTCTGAATCTTAGAAGAGGGGCCAAGTTAACTCCACATAACATGACCATTTAAATAGCTAACCTTTGAAACTTTCCTTTGTTTAATGGAGATCATCTCTGTATGTGGCTGAAATATAGAGAGATACAATACTACTATGTAATACTGCACACAAACATCAAAGAGCTCTGATGACATCTGGTAACCATAAAAGCAAAGCTCAAGTGATTTACGATGTCATTGGAAACCTGACGTGTGTGCAGCTTCATTCAGTTTTCCTGTTGTGTGAGTTATACTTCAAAAGCATACACTGTATAAAATGTCCATTTCCCTGTTACTTTTATAAAATGTTGCTGGAGAAGTATAGGAGGAGAGAATTTTTTTTTTCTTTTTTAAAACATACAGTTTAATTTCAAGACTGTTCTAAAAGGGATTATGACATCAGACATTGTTCATTCAGCCAACCTTTGTTTGATAAACTCCTTGATTTTCAGACTACAGTCTTCTTTGTTAAAAGGTTAGGAAAGCTGTCTTGATTCTTTAATATGGCTGATGCTCAAAAGATTGAATATTGCTTTGCAATGATGCCCTAGCTATGACTTTTGTTTTGTTGTCTGGCAGTTGCTTTTGTAATGGTATGTTATTTAAACATCTGCAGAGATGCTATACATTCATATAAGCTAGAAGCCAAACATCTGTTTTTAAATCCAGGTTTCAAGTCCCTTCCCCTGCCTAATGTTTTCAGGATGTAAAATGAAAAACTTGCAGCTGTCTGTATTAATGTGACTTCTGCATGCTGAATAAGTGCATTTTCATGTTCGAGCAGGTGATGATGAGTTAGCAGCCTTCAATGATGTGTCATGTCCCTCAGTATTGAGCAAGGTGATTAGCTGCAGGCCCAAATTAAAGCCTACAGTCTGCTGGCCCAAGATATAACCCTCAGCCTGCCAACAGCCAGCGGAGAAGGGGCTGCAATAACAGGTGCAAAAGTGTAGTTAAAAAGAAACCTAGTGTATATCTACACTAGTAGCTTTACATCTGTTGCTGCAGTAGTTTGGTGGTTTGGAGTTTTAATGCCACCTGTCCTTTGATTGCGCCAGAGACCACTTAAAAAATCCTTACCTGTCAGGATCACAAAGTAACTTCTGTGTGAACTTTAATGCTTTTTGACCCACAGTTTAATCACCCAATTACTCTCCATTTATGAGTGCATGAGTAGATTGGCCATGAAATCAATGACACCATTCTGAAAAGAGCCTACTTTAAAAAATAATGTTATAATGTGCACAAATTTAAAATAAAGTAGGACCTGTTTGGGTAATATTGGATAGTCACACACCATAGATATGGAGATTTCAGTGTTAAGCGACTCTGTTATGAAACCAGGGCTCTGGACTGACACACACCAGCACAGGCTAACTGTGCTCACTTATTTACATATTTTTGCACCAGCCAGAAATGTGCTTTACGCATTTGAAGAAACAAATAAGAAAAAGTCCCTGCCCTGCAGAGTTTACAATCTAATCTGATGGGCAGCCAGGCAGCAAATAAACAAAAGAAAGGCAGGACACAGTAGCAAAGGACCAGGGTGATATAAATAAGATCACACACTTACTCATTTCTGTGATTTACTTCACCCATTATTCTTTTTCAGAACTAGGCTAGTAGCCAGAGCTGAACCTCTTCAGCATACATGTTGACACCCAAAAGGAACAGGGAACATGGGGCAACATGTGGAGACAATGGCAGAAGTCAAGATGTGGGGGAAGGAAAGACAAATAACAGAATGGGGGTGGAGGGGAAAGGCAAGGAACTTTAAAAAACAAATATTTCAATTTCATGGGTGGGTGTGTGAGGGGGTTGAGGAGATTGTACTTCTGAGTTTCTTTTTGCTACTGATCCAACTAACTGGGATCATAGTTGGTTGGATTGGTTGCCAAAATAATCTTTCAACGAGAGAGAGAGAGCGCGCTCAATCCTCCTGAAATTCTGGAATAACTCCATAGTCCCCTCCCACTCCCCACACATAGTTGGACAGAGCATTGGTATGGGGGGAAATCCCTCAACGGACAAAACTGTAAATTAAACCGCTGTTGACAGGGGGAAGAGGTGTAGATATATATAACGGAAGTATTTTCATTTGAGAGTTGCTGTTCTCTTCTCCCACTCGTCTAGTCGACGGAGAGTATGAGGGTTTTCCTGTTTGAGACATGGCAATGGTGGTTTCCTCAAGGCTTTTAATGTGAGATTAATGCTCTGGAGACAATGCGGTGATAAATGGGTTCCTACAGTTATATCTACATCCTGTTCTCCCTTCCCCCTCCTGCACGTCCACTCACATGCACAGTCCAGGTACTTTTCCAGGTTGTAATGCTTGTTCTTGCACAAAGCAACACTTCTGACTAGTTTCCCCTTGTGATTAAACTGCAGCTCCTTCTTTCAACGTTTATCCAATAAATACTTTAATTTGAGATGCAGAGTGCTTAATTATCAGCTGTTTCCTAGGAAGACGACAAAAATTAAATGGGGACGAGAAAGGCTTATACTTAACAGAGGAGTGGTGCCAGTGAACTGGCTTGTCATCTGTGATGTGATACATTCCAATTCATTATTTTTGCTATTACTGTTCACTTCCAGAAAATAGATCCAGGAGAGTGGCCTCCGTCTTTTTGTTGTTGTTTCATATTATAATGACTAAGCTCTGCGTGTCAGATTATAGCCGGTAATCAGAGCTGTGGGCAGAGAATTGAGTATTTCTTATCTTCTGTAAGAGAATGGCTCCCCTGTGTGAGCTGCAAGTATGCCTTGGCCAAATGCAACCTGTGCATTGATAAAGATTTAAGTATTTGGCTTCTGAAAGGTTTGATACTAAATTAGAGAGGAAACAGAAGATTTGAGTCAAGTTTTTAATAGCTGCACTTGCCACCAGCATGAGTTGTTGTAAATGGTATATTTTTTGCTTGAACATTGATCATGTAGGCTTTTCATTTCTGTATAAATTTTGTTTACAAATTAAATGTGGTTGGAGAGGAGGGGAAGAAGAAACAGTAAGATGGCTCTGTTAACCTAACTGACCCAATGCAATCAAACTGTATTTTTCCGTTTGTGTCAGTGCCTTTCACAGTTTTAAACAGTATATTTTTAGATTGAAAAGGGTGCCTATCATGTTGATGAGTTCAGATTTCATATCATGGCTTCCTTTCCTGCTTTCAGGTTTCTCCCATTCGGCCTTTACATTTGGTATCGAAAGCCACATTAGTCAGTCTAACATCAATGGAACACTAGTGCCGCCTGCTGCCCTCATCTCTATTCTTCAGAAAGGCCTGCAGTATGTGGAGGCTGAGATCAGCATCAATGAAGTAAGTACACTCATTGCCACAAGCGGGAAGTGCACTTTTGCAATTTACAAACGTGCTAGAAGTTGGCATATGAAATCACACATTTTCCGTTGAACTCAACAGATCAGATGAACATGAGACAGCTTCTGAGGTGTCTGGAGATCATTTCATTTTAATACATTTCCCCCCACAGAAGCACCTGAAAAAGCTCTAAGATACTTTCCATTTGCAATTGTATCTTGGAGGATGGATTTTTTTGATGTTACTGGTGCCTAAGTAAAGAAGTTAAATACACAAGGGAGCCTTTTATGTCCTTTAAAAAAAAAAAAAGTGTTTCTGTTTTCTAAACCACAAGCATTCAATGGGGAAAATCTGCATTGTATCTTAAAACTTCGATTGTATACTCTGTTAGCAGAGAAGACTACCAGCAAGTGCTAGGGGCCTGATCCCAAACTCATGGAAGTCAGTGGAAAGATTCCCATTGATTTCAGTGGGCTTTTGGATCAAGCCCTAGAAAGACACAAATGGCCAATGGTGGCCAAATGGTGTGACTGAGCAAGGCACAAAAATCAAGGCATTCCTGAGTTCTAATACTGACTCTACTGTTGAATCCATCAAGCTGCAAGCTCCCAACAAGGTGGACTGTTCAGTAAAACAAAGGGACTAGACAGGAAAGTTCTGCCCTGCCTAACTTAAAAACATGGTGCCACAGCAAAAGGAAATGAGACAAGACAGGTCTTACTATATTACACAATACTCACCATGTATACTTTTAATTAAGTAAGATCTTGATTCTAGATAAATAATAATTTCCCGTGTGCACATCCACTCTCCCACCCCATGCACTTTGAGCAGGCATGGAAAAATCCATTATAATACCCAAGCTAATAAATATTCTTTTAAAACAGGGAGGGGAACATTTTTACCTCTATCAGGTACTATGTGGGTGGTGGGAATCTTTAATATATATTAATTCATATGAAAGCTATCCTCTGTTTTGACTGTAAAATATTTGTGCCTGAGCCACAAGGGTGAGAACAAAAGGACGGGGGAAAGAGGGTGAGGAAGAGCTTGTATTCTGTAAGATAGGGCATGGTTGTATATCACTCATTTTTTGAGGTAAAGTGTTATGTTTATTTTACTCTCTCAATAGAACCAGCAATATTTAGCAGTTATATATATATTTTTTTAATATAAAAGCAATGAGATTAATGCCAGATTACTCATTGATGTATTTGTAATAATAAAACACCCATAGGGATTTGTTCTGATTTTCTGCCACTTAAGATTTTGCAATTAGATGTTGCAAAACATGTTGTAATTGGATCCAGGTGGGTGGACCCTTGCACCTATGGACATCATCATTGACAGTTTGGCCTCTGTGCTGATGCGAGAGTCATTCCAAGTGGATCTTATTCCGGATCGCAGCCCAAATTGGGAAAATGCCCTAAAAATATGTTCATTGTCGCAAGATTTATGGTGCTTTTATACTTTTTTTAAAACACCAATAATCACATTTTTGTATGCTTCACTGTGTTTTAACTTATTCAAACTGAAAACACTAATTATGAATTCTCTTGTCCAATTGTGCTATTTAATTTATTTAATAAGTTTATCTCCAATTTCATGTCCCTTAATATAATTATGCTTTATAATTGCAAATATAATTTTTCCACCTTTATTTTAATGAATTGGTTTTGCACTTCATACTTAAATGCTCACACAAAGACACTGAGTTCTGAAATGATCAATAGAAGACAAAACTTAGAGGGATTTGGAAGCATTTCCTTGCCAATTATGCCATTCAAAGAAGGTTAGAGATAGACCTAAAATGCCTCAGCATTTTCTTTCATGCCAGCAATGATCACCTATTTTTGCTGGTGGTTGTTTTAAAGAGTGGGAGCTTACAATCTAAAAAGGCAACACAAGCAAAAAGTAATAAGAAAGCAACCAATATGCACCTTCTCTAATGTGTGGTGGGAAGAAATGTCTCCTACCCAAGCCAGCATGCCTTCTCTACTGTTTTGTTCCTGCCACGGACACCCCTGCGCTATGGGGAATCCTCAGCTTCTTGCCTGTTACAGCTTGTAAATCCCTTGTCTCCATTCTGGCACAAAATTAGGGACAACGATCTGATTCTAAAATTCTGTGTACAGTAATGGGCCTGAGTTTTATATTCCAACTTTATTTTTTATGCCTGCAGTTCTGCTAGACATATATGTCTAAGTGTCCAACTGCATCAGCAAGTATTTAGTAAGTTCTTAGACATCTACAGTAATGACCATTATTGTGCCCACAATATTCTGCATGCAGAAACAGAGGCCTAGTTAAGACTGTGGTGCTCTTAGCACTAGGGTGACTAGGGGTCCAGTTTTCAACCGGAACACCCCATCGGAAGGGACCCTGGCGGCTCTGGTCAGCACTCCTGACCAGGCCATTAAAAGTCCAGTCAGCGGTGCTGAAGCGCTAAAGCAGGCTAGTTCCTACCTGTCCTGGCTGGCACCACACTGTGCCCTGGAAGCGGCCAGCAGGTCTGGCTCCTAGGCAAGGGGGCCAAGGGGCTCCATGTGCTGCCCCCGCCCTGAGCACTGGCTCCACACTCCCATTCGCCAGTTCCTGGCCAACGGGAGCTGGAGTGGGTGGTGCCTGCGGCCGAAAGCAGTGCATGGAGGTCCTCGCCTAGGACCCGGACCTACTGGCTGCTTCCAGGACATGTGCAGCACGGTGCCAGGACAGGCAAGTAGCCTGCCTTAGTGCCCTGCTACACTGCTGACCGGGAGCCGCCCGAGGTAAGCCCATGCCCCAACCCCCTGCCCCAGCCCAGTGAAAGTGAGTGAGGGTGGGAGGGGAGTGAGCCACTGAGGGAGGGGGAAGGTAGTGAGCGGGGGGTGGGGGGGCCGAGGCTCAGAGAAGGAGCGGGGCTAGAGTATTCGGTTTTGTGCGACTACAAAGTTGGCAACCCTACTTAGCACCGATCCTCCACAGTGAACGTCAATAGGAGCTTTGCCATTGCCTTCAATAAATACAGAATCAAACCCTATGTGCCTTTAGTTAAAAGTTTCATATGCCATGTGTCTCAGTTCAAGGAAGCTGCACCTGTATTTCCCCTCTGTGGTCCAGCAAGGGCACCCATTCTCAGGTTTCTAGCTCCCCAGCTATTCCCTCTCTTGGCTGGAGACCCAAATCTTGCTCCCTTCTGACTGAGCTATTTCCAGGCTGCACAGTTCCCGGCCTTCACTGTCCCAGCATGGACAGGTTGCCCAAGGACACCCGCTCGTTTCTCTTCAGAGACTGATAGTGATTGTGAGCAGATATATGTACTGCAAAGATATAGCTAAGCAAGCCCATTTTATTCTTAAGATAAAAAGCACTTCAGAAAAAACATTTTAAAAACAGTAAAAGAACCTGCATGCATGCTAATGAGTTTACCAGGAATGTATGCCTTCTGGATAGGATTCTGGCAGGATAAGTCCTTCAACCCTCCCACCTTAGGCATTACCTTGGGGTTACAAATTCATAACAGCTTCAGCTCAGAAAAAGCACCCTGTCTTATTGGGCCTCAGTAGGCCAAGTCCTTCCAATCTTCCCTAAGGATTGGGGCCTTCAGTGGACCAGAAATCTTGTTCTTTTGCTGGATCAGGAAAAAGGCCCTGAGTCCGTTTAAACTCAGGTTATTTATCCAAAAGTCTTTTCTTTTTCTGTTGGTCTCTGGAAAATCTGGTTTGAACTAATGCGCGTATCTTGCGAGGAGAAAGGGAAGACGTCGGCTGAAAATGATAGTTCCAACAAGTCCATACTAGCCAGCCAAATTATTATCTTTAGATTTCAGCTTTTAATTTGTTGAGGTAGTGGACGGGTGTTATAAAGTGAGAATTGTTTCCCAGCTACTTCATTTTACCACCTCCCCTACCCAATCTCTCACCACTGTGTAGTGCCATTTTAGAAACCTTCTGCTGATGAGTTACATCTATTTCCAAGAGTCAGACTGGGATGGCTTGCAACCTTGCTTTCGTATTTAAAAAAATTAAATCTCTCCCACTTGTGGTTATGAAGATGACCTTCAACCGAATGTTAACTGATGTAATTATGTTTTTCTCTGAGTCTGCAGGGTGCCTAAAACAATAGCTCAGAGAAGTGTGAACTTTTCCATTAATCTCAATGGTGCAGTATCCCTGAAGTCTAATTATGAAAATATAATTGCCAACATTAACTATTTATCAAAGTGCACACCGAATTTACATACCCTCTCAATTGGACCCCTGTCTGTGTCTCCACATACCTCTTGACCCTTTTATTTTGGAATATAAAATCAAGGGAAACTTTTCTAGCAAGATTTAGATAATTAAGCTTTGCATAACTCAGTTTTCTTTTATAAATTCAAATGCTTATGTGCCTGAATTTACATACCCTCTCAACCAATTATCCATCCACATACGGTATTTCTACATAAGAGAGAGGACTAGTGTTCTGACTTTTTGGTCATATCCAAGTCCTGTAACCTCACGCTACCCATATGTTTGGTTTCTCTTTGATGTTCCCCTCTCTACAGACCTTTCTGCATTGGGGAGATTCTAAGCCTGCAATTTCCCCCCCTGTTTATTTTGTTCCCCAGGATGGTACAGTATTTGACGGCAGGCCCATAGAGTCACTGTCTCTGATCGACGCTGTGATGCCTGACGTGGTACAGACCAGGCAACAGGCGTTCAGAGAGAAACTAGCTCAGCAACAAGCCAGTGCAGCAGCAGCAGCGACGGCAGCAGCAGCAGCCGTGACGGCGACAACGGCAGCAACCACAACAGTTGTTTCCCAGCACAACACACCAAAGAACGGAGAAGCCACTGTGAATGGAGAGGAGAATGGGGCACATGCAATAAGTAAGCAAAAGCACAGCGCCCGTTGTCTGGTGTTCAGGTGGACTTTGGTTTGAATAATGCTCTTGCAGCAGCATAATGTTCACCCAACAGTTGTAATAAGATAGAACTGTGATGGCGTCATTCCCGGAAGCTATTAAAGCATGGGCATAGTCAGAACAGTTCCTATATAAACCTTACATATCGGCGGTGCATGCTACAATGCTGGCATAGTCAGTGTTTTGTCATCTCCCGGTACAAGACTAAACAAGCTTTACCAAACTGCAAGCTCAGCGAGACATCGTAAAATGAAGCAGTGTGCGCCTTCTGCTTTGAGCAGGGTGCCAAAGCTTTGCCCACATTACCAGCGAGCCAGGTGCCTCAAGGTTGCACCCAGTTAAGATCAATGAAACAGACTGCGGCTTCCCTGCTTTAGATTTTCAAAGCTATATAGGGGATTTTGCAGCTCCCATTGAAATTGTGTGGCTAAATCCCTTAGTCAAGTGTAAGTCTCTCAAGCCCCAATTTTAGTATGGAGGTATGGCCTGAAGAGGCTACATATCTTCTCATGCCACCTCCCTCTTGGTCTGAGAAGAGAGCACATTATTGTATTAGAAATGAGGCAAGTCAAAAAAGTCACATCATATATCTCTGCAGTCTGCATTTGGTCTCTGAGCCACGGTTTGTCCATTCCCTGCTTTCTAGCTGCATAACTATTGCAGTGATTTTAAACTGAGGGAGTTTCACTAACAATTGTAGCCTTTTCTTGGGGCACCCAAGAAGCAGTCATACAGCACGCCAGGTGGCCGTTCTGGCTTTCTCTGTATTGGGGAGTGGTAATACCTGGTACTGTGCTCTCCAATAAAATTTCACAAAGGGATTGAGGAGGCCAAATTAGGGCTGTATCAACCAACAGGGCATGGGTTAGCATGCAGCAAATTTGGGGGTTAGTTTTGGATAAGCAGCTGGCCAGACAGACAGTAAAAAGAACAGCAACAGTTTGGGAGGGGAGAAGGTCCCTGAGGAGCAGCTGGCCAGATGGCATGTGTTTAGCAACTGCTGTGTGCCAGCTGCTCATTCTGAGGGAAGAGCTGAGGCCTGAAAGTTAAGAAGACGTAGGCTATGGGGAGACCCTGCAGAGCAACCTGGGGACAGCTGGCTCTGTGAAACAAGTGCTTGCACCACCTTGGGATGCTGCAAACTTGCTCTCTCCGAGCCATTCACAATATGCCATCTTCAGAACTGAAGGTGTAAGAAGACATGGGGGAGAGGCACACAAAACTTTAGGATCCCTGTGTAATTGATCTGGCCCTGTCAGCCATACATGACCTGTTCAAACAAGAAACACTGAGAGAGAAAACTCAGGACTCCTGCATCCAAGTTACTGTAATTACAGGCCACCACGAGAAATAAAGATTTTATAATGAGATTCTAGCTGGCAATTTTGTATTAGAGGCTAAATAATGCTCCTACCATTGTATTTGTCTCTGTAGCGATAATGGTAACCAAAAAACCAAATTCTTCAAGTGCAGTGATGAGAGGGTCACAATCTTTGTTGCTTATATAGGCCAAGCTGTACACCCAGCCAGGCGACTCACCCCTCATCCCATTTGGACACTCAGAATGTAAGGCGGGTGGGGGACTATGTTCTGCTTTGGCAGTGAATGCGAGGCCACTTGCCTTCCTCCCCCGTGGTTGCTGCTCCTAACTCTGCTGCAGTCTGTGTTTAGACTGAGGCAGACACTGCTTCACTAATAATACTTAGAGTTTTTTCAAGATTTTCTTCACAACCGTGAGCATTAGAAACATCATATTTTTAAATGAAAACTGGGATTCTGATGTCAGCACATGACTCTCAAACCTAGGGCCCTAAGCACATACTTGTTGTGTTTATGCCTTAATGTCATCCTGTTCATGGGTGTACCTGAACCACACTGAAAAGCAGGCAAGCCTGAGGAGCCTAGCAGGGTGGAATACGTTCATACTTTGAACAGCTGCACAGGTTCCTAAGAATGGCATCCCATTTTATCCTCCCAAGTGGGTGGAGTTCAGGAAAATAGCACTGCTTTTTGCTTATTTTTACCCCAATTTGAACTCTGAATGGGACACAGACAAAATGAACCATCATCATACCGCCGCTGCTTTCCACCAACAAAATACCCGTTGGCTTAGACCAGGGGTGGGCAAACTATGGCCCGGGGGCTGCATCCAGCCCCCAGATGTTTTAATCCGGCCCTCAAACTCCCACTGGAGAGCAGGGTCTGGGGCTTGCCCTGCTCTGGCGCTCCAGCCAGAGGAGTGGGGTCAGAGGCTTGCCCTGCTCCGCGCGGCTTCCGGAAGCAGCGGCATGTCCCCGCTCTGGCTCCTATGCATAGGGGCAGCCAGGGGATTCCACAAACTGGCCCTGCCCCAAGTGGTGCCCCGCAGCTCCCATTGGCCAGGAACTGTGACCAATTGGAGCGGCAGGGCGGCGCCTGCGGACAGGGCAGCATGCAGAGCCGCCTGGCTGCACCTCCGTGTAGGAACCGGAGGGGGGATATGCTGCTGCTTCTGGGAGCTGCTTGAGGTAAGCACTGCCCAGAGCCTGCACCCCTGAGCCCCACACCCCAACCCCCTTCCCCAGTCCTGATTCCCCTCCTATACTCCGAACCCATCAGTCCCAACCTGGAGCACCCTCCTGCACTCCCAACCCCTCATCCCCAGCCCCACCCCAGAGCCCGCACTTCTAGCCGGAGCCCTCACCCCTTCCCACACCCCACACCCCAATTTCGTGAGCATTCATGGCCCGCAATACAATTTCCATACCCTGATGTAGCCCTCAGACAAAAAAGTTTGCCCACCTCTGGCCTAGATGAATATGTGCTGTACTGGCAACCAGGAGAAAATGGGTTCTAGGCTAATTTCTTCTCCTAATTGATTTTGGTAGTGCTTTGCCTTTCACAAACCTTAGTAGTTAGTGAGCCTTATGGGTTCCACACACACAGCGTAGAGAACACAGATCTATAATACGACAGACCAAATCTCAGCCACTTAGCCATGCTGTCTCTCAGAGAGAGTCTGACAAATATTTGCTCTTGGCTCTGTTTTCTATAAAAAGGGGCTACTCCTCCATATGCGACATCTTTAACCTACTTTAACCAACTATTTCAGTGTTAGTGGCTGGTGTACAGAAGGTTGTGCTGCAATGCTGAACATTTGGGGTTAAAATCCTGCTGATGACACGTGATGGTTGTTACAGTTACACATAATATAATTTGGGTTTTGGGGGGTGGCTTGTTTTTCTTTAATAAACAAAAACAAAAACAAAAGAAAGCTCTTTCAATTGCAAAGCCAAGCACTCAAAAGTTAGAAAGCCAGATTTATCGTCACCCATCCAACTTTAATTCAGCACCCATGTGCATTATGATACACCCTTCAATTATATGATCTGAAACTGTTTTGTCCCTGGACGCTTGCCTCAGTGTAAAGCATGGACATTGCTCAGAGAATGGTCTGTAACAAAAACTCACAGAGCACTTATGTTCTGATATTTCTTTTTTCTACAGATAATCATTCAAAGCCAATGGAAATTGACGGGGATGTTGAAATACCTCCTAACAAAGCAACAGTCCTTCGGGGCCATGAATCAGAGGTGTTCATCTGTGCCTGGAACCCTGTCAGTGACCTACTAGCGTCTGGGTAAGACAATGACTGAAACCACTTTCCAGATGTATAAAATACCATCTGTTACAATTAAGATTTATTTAGAGATGCAAAAACATGAGACCACTAGAGTCTGACGGACCACTTCTACAGTTTCTCTCGCTAGAAGGGTATCAATACATGGTTTGAAAGAGTTGGGAGGTGATCCAGCACTTCAAACGTTTGCAGAGTTAATATGTACTGGGTTTGAGGCCACTCTACCTTTGTGCGTGCCATGTGGCTTACTTTATTGTAGTACATTTTAAAGATGTCTTTGGAAAATTCTCACTGGGCTCATATTCACTTTTATTACACAAGCATGAGCACTCTCACTACTCAGAAAAGCTCTTTGTTCATCCAGGCTTCAAGTGGGGGGAAAAGAACCAAGACCCTTTGAAGTAAGACTCTGTGTAAGATCCATATGCTGACAAGACCCTGGCAGCTGTTGCCAAAATCCTTATTTATCCACACTCAGTACTCAATAATGTATGCCAAACTGAAGAAACGTGGGCACTTTTGGAAAATTGGCATAGAGAAGACGTTGGAGGCAAATCTGCATGAAAGATTCCTATCCCAGAATATTAGAAAACAGAATTGATGCCTTCTTCCCCTCTGCACTCAAAGACAGAGGAAATCTGTAATCTGCAGGAAGCAGAATTTCAGGAGGATCAGAGCTTTCCTCTTTTGAGTCCTTGCAATCATAAAACATGAGAACAAGGGACTAGAAGGGAAAAAAATAAATACATGTATTAACTTGATTTCAGAAAACTAAATATGAGGCTGGGAGAAACTAAACAAAATACATATATATGGCAGTGCAGATAGAAACCAGCCAGTTCAGAAGGTATGAAGTTTGAGGAATCCATAGAAAATCCTTCTTTCCTAAAGAATTCAAGATCTCAGCCTTAACAATTCTTGACAGCTTATCTACTTACAGATTATAGGAGTAAGCTATACTGCTATAAGCATTGGTATAGCTGTGTCCATGCTATACGGTTTTACTGATTTAACTATGTTGGTTTCTAAACTGATACAGTTATAGAAGTACAAGCACTGTGTGTAGACCAGCCCCTCATATTTAGATTCTACCAAGTTCTTGGTACTTAGATTGTAAGCTCCTTGGGGTGGAGGTTGTCTTTTTGTTATGTTTTTGTACAGCACTTATAACAGACACTACAACAATACAAATAATACACTATAGTAATAACAATTAAGGAGGGTGCCCATATAAGGTGTTCGCAGCACTCTCCCTAGTCTGCCTCCTCCGCACACTCACCTTCCAAAACTTCAGTTATCAACGTAGGGGTAAGATCTCAGGTCTAGCAAGGACCAACCCAGACCTGTGTTATTATTCCACTCAGTATACCGCCCCCCAGCGTATAGTTTAGAGGTGCAGAAAAGGAGACTTGCTCAATGTCAAAAATACTTGATTGGTATTGAGGAACCAGAGTATTCCCAGAGAAAACGGAATGGATATTTTCAAGAAACAAGAGTTTCTTTTTTGGTTTGGTTTTAGCGAGGCCAGTGAAGCAGTGAAGTACATAGAATGTTACTTACCTAAAGCTATCAACCTCACAACATTAAATGAACCTGAATTAAAATTCTTCAGAAATATTGTGATAGTACCTCAATATTTACCTAAATGCTGTGGGTAACCATGAGTAACATTAAGTTAAACCATGATCTAACAGTGCATGTTTGAAGAGAGGAAAAACCTAGGATTAAGGTGCAACTATTAGAATTTAAATTAACCTTAGAAAATTATTGTTTTGGTAGATGGCTATCTACCAAACATAAATGCTCTCTTACTGGTAAATTTACCCAGAGTGGCATCTATTTGATTTCTGTGGCAATCTTTGGATGTTAATGGAGTTGTACTGATTCATTTAGGGAAATCAGTCCAGGGTAAGGGTAGTATGGATTAATTCCAAGTATAGATGTTCTATATGTGTTAAGTACTGTTGTAACATAGAAACCTACAATTGTACACAGTTGGTATTAAGTATTTTCAAATGGGGAAACAGATGAGAATTTTAAATGCATAGTTTCCTGGGCTTAAGATATCAAAGTTAAAAGTCTTCATATAAAACTGGGGCTGGCTGCTTTAAATATATAATTTGGTATAGTCAGGATCTTAGACACCCAATAAAAAGATCTAAACATTCCTAAACTTCTAGTTTTGAAATAATATAGAATGTTGCTTACTGCAGGAAAAGCATCTCTTGAGTTCCAGGCTTGCAAATTAAGGAAAATGTGTATGGACAAGTTGTTTGAGGCTTAAACTCAGAAGGCGCTGACATCCTTTTAAATGAAAGATTCCCATTTCATCTATTTGAAATCACAAGGAATTCAGTTAGAAGATAAATGCTAGTAATACAATTGGGATGAAGTGAAAAAATAGTGTTTTACTCAATCTGTGCTCCACAGGCTAGTAAAACCAATTCCTTTTTTTAATAAATTTTGTCACTGATTTTTGAAGCACATAATCATATACATGGATAACTTGCAAATACGATCAAATAATACTGAGACATACTTACTAATAGCAATAATATAGGGCATATAAGTAATTTAGATTTCTAATTTAAAAATACAATTTTAGCCTACACAAGAAATAGTAAAAAGAAAAGGAGTCCTTGTGGCACCTTAGAGACTAACCAATTTATTTGAGCATGAGCTTTCGTGAGAGTGAATTTGTGTGGGGGGGTGGAGGGTGAGAAAACCTGGATTTGTGCTGGAAATTAATTTGTGTGGGGGGGTGGAGGGTGAGAAAACCTGGATTTGTGCTGGAAATGGCCTAACCTGATGCTCACTTTAGATAAGCTATTACCAGCAGGACAGTGGGGTGGGAGGAGGTATTGTTTCATATTCTCTGTGTATATATAAAGTCTGCTGCAGTTTCCACGGTATGCATCTGATGAAGTGAGCTGTAGCTCACGAAAGCTCATGCTCAAATAAATTGGTTAGTCTCTAAGGTGCCACAAGGACTCCTTTTCTTTTTGCGAATACAGACTAACACGGCTGTTACTCTGAAACAAGAAATAGTACATCTCCGTTCAGCCAGCATTCAGGTACTATAGTGATGAGTGCAGTATTAAAAATTTAGGTGAGATAACTGGTATATAACACATGGAAATAATAATACCAGGCTGTAGAACTATGTATCTGATGGTTTGAGTCTGACAATGTGCCATTGCACAAAAAGTATGGCTCAGCAATTAGGATACACTGTCTTCAGCACAATGATGCAATTTGTCATGAATGGGTAAGAGCTATGCTATAGGGTACTATTAAATATGAGGCAAGACATTTCCCCAGACTACTGTACAATAGTAGTGCACTTTCTCTTTCACAGTTTCATCTTTCTAAAGAAGATCATTCAGGTAATTCAACGTGCCAATACAGAACTGTTGGGGTCTAAAATAACTCATTTTTTTCTGGTATACTTGTTTTGTTCACGAGGGGTGATTTTACTATCAGTACGTAGCAGAACTTTGCCAGTATAGCTGCATCCACACTAGGAGCCCTTTGCCAGCATAGTAGATGAGTAGTCCTATACTGTAAAGCACTCCTAAGATAGACTTGGCCATATTTAGATTTGGGATAGGGACAGTCTCTTGTTCTGTGTTGTATAGCATCTCCTGGGCCATGACTGGGGCTCCTAAACACTATAGCAATATTACTACTACTAAACTTTTTACAGAAGGTGGGGGCATTTTGCAGAAGACAGTATTTTAAAAATAACGAGGGCTTTCAAGCGATTAAAAAAATTAATCGCATGATTAAAAAAACCATTTTTATATTTATTTTTGATTACAAGTATTTGCACTGTAAAAAAATAAAATAAATAGTATTTTTCAATTCACCTAATACAAGTACTGTAGTGCAATCTCTTTATCATGAAAGTTGAACTTACAAATGTAGAATTATGTACAAAAAAACCTGCATTCAAAAATAAAACAATGTAAAAGTTTAGAGCCTGCAAATTCACTCAGTCCTACTTCTTGTTCAGCCAATCACTCAGACAAACTCATTTGTTTACATTTGCAGGAGATAAACGCTTCCTGCTTCTTGTTTACAATGTCACCTGAAAGTGAGAACAGGCGTTCTCATGGCACTTTTGTAGCCGTCACTGCAAGTTATTTATGTGCCAGATATGCTAAACATTTGTATGTTCCTTTGTGCTTCGGCCACCATTCCAGAGGACATGCTTCTATGCTGGTGACGCTCGTTAAAAAAATAATGCATTAATTAAATATTGACTGACAGTTTGGGAGAGAATAGTATATCTCCTGCTCTATTTTACCCACATTCTGCCATGTATTTCATATTATATCAGTCTCAGATGATGACCGAGCACATGTTGTTCGTTTTAAGAACACTTTCAAGCAGATTTCACAAAATGCAAAGAAGGTACCAATGTGAGATTTCTAAGGATAGATACAGCACTCAACCCAAAATTTAAGAATCTGAAGTGCCTTCCAAAATCTGAGAGGGACTAGGTATGGAGCATGCTTTCAGGAGTCTTAAAAGAGCAACACTCCGATGCAGAAACTACAGAACCCAACCACCAAAAAAGAAAACCAACCTTCTGCTGGTGGCATCTGACTCAGATAATGAAAATGAACATGCGTCAGTCCGCACTTTCTTTGGATTGTTATCGAGCAGAACCTGTCATCAGCATGGATGCATGTCCTCTGGAATGGTGACCGAAGCACAAAGGGACATACAAATGTTTAGCATATCTGGCACATAAATACCTTGCAGTGACGGCTACAAAAGTCTGCCCAAGGACAGATAATTGCATGATCAGGGCATTAGGACCAGCTACAACAAAGTTTATAACAGGCAGCTGAGAGTGGGGACAAGGAAAATAGGGAGAGGCACATGTGGTTACATACTAGCTATTGGGCAATGTAACTGTGATTGTTAGTTATTCCTAAGTATGATTCAGGACATTTTTTGATTGTTTGTGAGTTACCAATTCATTTTCACACTTGATTTTCACTTTTACAAAAAAAGTTATATCTGGTTATTTATTTATTTTTTCTGTCTTTATTTATTCACATTTTTACTAAACAGCAGTAAGGGAGCGTCCATCCAATGATCGGGGGACCCTGGCCAATATGTTAAAAATAAACGAATAAGGAATCTAACCTGTCAATTACTACAAGTCAAATTAAATCAGATAAGTCAGCTACAATACAACAAAAATTATCCCAAAACTTGCATCTGAAGAAGAGCAATAACAAAATCTGAAGGGGTTGGGCAAAACAATTAAAAAGCCAATTTCTTCATACATCTAGAGCTATTTTAATACAATCCTGACAGCCGTGGAATGGGGATTTTATTTGCCCTATAATTAAAATTCTGGAGAGATCCTCTTCCCTGATTTATAACGGGGACTGGAATTAAACATGCAATTTTAAAAAAAGAAAAGAAAAAGAAAAGACAATCTTTCAGAACTAAGCTTCCCTAAAGTCTGGCAATACTCCACCCAAGAGAAAAACAGTACAGTACTCATATTACTCAAGTGTTCAGGACTTGCATGCTGGAATCAACTTCTCGACAGTTAAGGAGATTAAATATCTTCCCAAATCGTGCTTGAACCATGGTCCTCTAATAATGCAGGGTTCACTGAATCATTCAGCAGAAATAGTGATACTTTTCCTGTTCTCCCAGCAACAAAAGGGAAGACACACAAATACCCCTGCCACACACTGATAGGCCTATGGAGCTACTCTGCAGGGACACATAATAGCTTATATAGTGGGGGAACAGAATAGAAAAACAAAATTAAAATACTGGAAAATATAATTGTCCAAGCAGAGCCTGAATACTGAATAAATAAAACCATTGAAAGTGAAAGTACAGCTCTTCTAGAATTAGCAAATAGGAAACTGAGTTTGATAGCAATATTGCTGAAAAATTGATTTCAAACATTGGTACAAACTGGGTTATTATAATTAGGACAATGTTAGCTCTGAATCTTACATAATGGAGAAGCCAACAGGAGCATTGAGGCAATTTCCCAGTTAGTTTGCATGTTAAGCCATTATCCAACTCTTATTAATAAAAGATTTATATCCTATAAACAATTATAAAGCATCAGAACTAAAAATGATTCTTCGCTTTTAAACTTCATTAAGTAATCTAGCCAATCTTCCTAAACTTGATTCTCTATTTTCAGTGTCTCTGTAGACATGAGAAGTTACATTAGAAGTTCTTGCCACAGCAATCTCAGTTCTTCCTGGGGGCAAAACTCCTGACCCAAAAATTTTACTAGTCATTAATAGAAACAAAAAATGCAGAGGCGACAGCTGGAAATGTTCTGTTCTGTCTGTCAGTGGTCCAGTCTGATAGGGCCCGATGGCAGGGCCCTAACATGGCCATGTGGTGAATTAGGAGTGAAACACAGATAGCCCTTCTATGTAAATCAAATTTTAAACAAAATGTGAATCTATAGACTAATTGCATTTGTAAACACTGATCTAGAAATCAGGGCCAAAGAATAATGAAAAAAAAATGATTAATATAGCAATTGACCTTCATCATTCAGATTTCAAACTAGCTAGATCAATATTGGTCACTTGGGACGTTTTTTGAACTTAATTTGGTACTTTATTCTTTTTTAAAAAAAAAATGTTGAAAACATTTTAGTTATCAACTCCAAGAAAGCATTCAGTTCAGTTGGGTGGGATTTTCTTTTCAATGTACTTAAAAGCATGGGTTTTGAAGAGAAGAATTTTATCTCAAGAATTCGGTCATGAAAGAGATGTACTTTTTTTCCCCCGTAGCAATATATCTCCTAAACTTCATGATTAAAAAGATGCCCTAAAACATGAGGTACAGACTGGAGATATATGCAATAAAAATTACTTTACATGTCTGAATTCCTGAAAGTATAAGAAATCTTCTAATTCTATATCAAATTCTACTTTCTGCATATAAATGCAAGTAACCCAGTGGATAAATACGAGCAATTCTTTGTGCAAACTGATTGCAAAAAGGACAAGTCCCAATAAACTGAAAGAGGTATCTCTACTATCTTCTTGTAAATTGATTTCCAACCTCAGAGACTTTCTCCCACTGGAAGATAGTCTCATGTAAATCCAATGCAAATATGAGGATTAGTATAGAGTATGACTTCCTCTCCATGCTTTTCTCAAGATAGAGGGTCAAGACTTCAAACTTCAGGAAAATGACCAAATTAGATAAGACTCAATCCATCCAATGGATCTTTTACACCTTACTTTGGTCTCTAGCAAATGAGTGTCCCTAGCTTGCTGTCCATCCCGCACCAAGGAACAATACATTATTATGTCAATAGCTATTTTACTGCTGCAATTTATGGAACAGATCACCAGGTCTGTCCAAGTTGCACTCAGCATAGCACCTTGCAGACAGCAGAGAGAGAAAAGTGGAGCTAAACCACCTTTTTGCTCCCCTAATTCTGGGACTGATTTGGGGCTTGCTTGCATTGAATCCCATTAGAGCAAATGGACCATTCTGCCAGCCAGGCATCACTGGAACACAGCATGCTCCTGCCCCAATCTATACCTTGGAATGCCCTTATAGAGGGGGGAGGAATGAGTGGCATAGAGTAGCTGTGCTGGGGTTCTAATATCACCAAATTTCCGCTGTATGACAAGGGAATTTCCAAATGCTGCTTTAAGTCAGCTTTAAGTCCCCTTTCTGCCACTGCAGTGGCCCGTAAAGGGAAATTAGCCTGGACTGAGGAGCTGACCGCCTGTATGCATTGGCTTTTTATTCAGGTTTTCACAAATTGTTACTTGTTTGTTATATAACTTTTGCAAGATTTTGTGTGATATAAGCCCGTGGGCTGCAAAATATTGAGGGCAAGAGAGTGTCTTGCTTGCAAAATGCTTTGGAAAAAACATTGGTGAAATGAGAAGCTGATTCAAAAAAAGCTTTCTTTACTTTTAGTTTAAGAACTTGAATGAGGATTATTCTCATTAAAAACATAAAAGATCCCAAATAAATGAATCAGGGTGCAGGGTGGGGGAGTTGAAGAGCAGAGGAACTCACCACTTGTGGCTCTTTTTTTTTTTTTTTTTAAGCCTACAGTGTTCTCTCAGTGTAACCAGAGATTTCTACCTGCTATGTAAGATCATCTCATTACAAAGTGTTCATCTCAGTGTGTTTGTTTTTGTAGATCTGGAGACTCAACTGCCAGAATATGGAATCTCAATGAAAATAGCAATGGTGGTTCCACTCAGCTAGTTTTGAGGCACTGTATAAGAGAAGGAGGACATGATGTGCCCAGCAATAAGGATGTGACTTCATTGGACTGGAATGTGAGTTAACTTCTTGGGCCATTCGCAGTTTTTAACTGAATAAACTTAATTCAGATGCAATCATAGTTACTATGCCTTTATAGTTAAGGTGGTCAGAACTTCTTCCCTACCCTAGTAACGTCCTTCTTGTTTTCAGAAACTCATAATAGACTAAACTTTCATCTGTCATGCTGAAATTTTCTAAGGCTGTTGATTTTCCTTAGGCTTAATAATTAGAGTGTTTGTATATTTATTTTGGGGATTGTGAGTAAAAATGGCTCAACTGTTTTTAAGGATGAGGGAATAAAAAGGGAAATGTCAGTGGGACTCCATATCAGCACAAGATCCCAGCTTGATCTGTTGGTTAATCATGACTATTATTATTGTGCCCCAGTGTGAGCTAGGAGTGCTGCAGAAGAAAAGGGTAAGGCCCTTGCCCAAACAGCTTGCCATCTAAATTGGAGACTTGACATAATGAATGAAGGTGATGCATAGTAGAGGAAGGTCAGGGAGTTCAACATGGTTAAGAAAGAAGACAAAGATGAAAGGTAGTGAGTGTTCTTGATTCCTTTGCTGTGGGCTCTGTGGCGAAGGGGAATTTTCAGGAAGGATTTAAATAAAGAGATGGTGGTGACCTGATATACCAGTATAAGGAAATAGAGAATTCAATGCATGGGGGAAGCATGAAAACAGGCTCAGAGACAATTATGAGAGAAGTAGGAGAAATGAATAGGAAGGGGCCTCCTTCAATGGGCAATCATCTTATTTAATTTCCAGACCTATTGTGATGCCAATATTTATCCTGAAGTTTATTCTAGTATTTATGTAAGCAAGCCTTTCTAACGAAACACTCAATGTGATCCCAAATTGTTATAGAGTTTTCCAAGGCAAGTGAAAACACAGGAAACTGATATCTGATGAGATGCAAATTTGACAGTATTTGTGCATCTTCCACCTGACCTTTCTTTCCCCTCACTCATGTTCTCTTTTGTAATTGTCATTTATGCATTAGCTAGCGTGCAACTTGAATGTATGTCCCAATAAACCTAACCTAGGTTTTGATTTCTTTTCTACATCTTTCTATATTTAAGTGCACAGCTATTCTGTCTCACTCTTTTTTGGAGAATAGGAATGGACACATCTGTTGATGATTACTTTATGCTTTTCTTAACAACTTTTTATTCTGGATGCTAATAAAACCATCTGCCATCATTATTTAATTAAATCCACAATATTCATCATCGTCCAGTGTCCGGAAACTTTCACACTGATTAATGTCTAAAAACCAGTAGTTATTGCATTCTGTTTTCATATGAATTGGATTAGAAACATTATAAAGAAACATGCAAATTAGAAATTATTTGCTAAATGCCTAAAATCCCTGTTTCTCAACTAAAAGATTCCCATAAAAATCATTATATCTCAGTTTTGTCTCAGTCGTTTTGGCTAAGTTATTCTATCTGATGGAGCAACTCAATATTTAATGGTTCATTTGCAGTTTTTATTCTCTCATTGTTGCCAGCAATACTAACCTTTAATTTAGGATGTAACTGAGTAATGATACTTGCTTTCTCTCTTTGTGGGTTGTCAAATTTCCCTTACTTCAGAAAACACTGACTTGAGGAATAGATGACTGAATCAGGGCTGATTCAGTATAATCTGTAGTAACCTTTCATTTATATTGGCTTTTCCACATCCAACAGAGTGATGGAACGCTATTGGCTACAGGATCATATGATGGTTTTGCAAGAATATGGACAGAAGATGGTGAGCCATTTAACATTTCAGTGATTACAAATTATTAATAGTACTGTATTCCATCTCCCAGACAAATCATAACATTAACATTTTTTGTTTTTACATTTTAGGTAACCTTGCAAGCACCTTAGGTCAACACAAAGGTCCCATATTTGCTCTGAAATGGAACAAAAAGGGGAATTACATTTTAAGTGCTGGCGTTGATAAAGTTAGTATTAAAAATATGTAACTTTGATGGGTGAACATGCAGACGCTGTGAGCTTATATTGTTTGAATTTCAACATCTCCTTCTCCTGCTTTGGGAATTCAGCAAAGTTTGCCTAATTTGTTTTGTTGGGTCTTGATTTCATCAGAGTAAGTGACTAACTACTCTCCTGTGGCTGGATAAATTTGTACCATGTGACACATGTTTTTAACAAATCCTCACTTTGCTGTCTGTTGCATTGAATCCCAAGCATTGCTCAGACAAAGGAAGTGAAAATCTCATCCCCCAATTTATGTATATACATTTAGTCTAGCACTTATAAATACCTCAGGAGAGGGAATCTGTTTTAAGTTCTCTTGTGCCCGCTAGTTCATTTCAACAATCAGACAAATCTGAGTAAAGAATTTATGGTTTTGTTTGCAAATCAAGCAAAATCTGGTGATGTCATCTCAAAATCAGGCACAATGTGACAACTTCAGCTGAGTGTCCTGTTTGAGTTAGAAATTGAAAACTCAAATTACTACTGAAGGGGGGGCACAAACCCATTTGAACTGTAACTGGGAATTAACCTCCCATAAATCCCTGTAAACGGAAACTTAGAGTTTTACTCCTATTGCTAGAGTAACTTTTATCTCCCAACAGCAGTACTATTAATCCAGTGGACATACTTTCTCTGTAACACCAATAGTCCTTTAGATGGTTACATTATCAGTGAAATCAGGCATCCCATGTTTATGTTCTGGAAGTATATTTTTCTAATACATTTACAATTCACTCAAAAGATTGTGCTTAGTTCTATAGGGATTTTGCTTAAATTTGCTCTGCTATGGATCCATAGGAAGCAATTTCTACATTCATCTGGCCCACCATGATGACAGTAGAATCATAGACTATCAGGGTTGGAAGGGACCTCAGGAGATCATCTAGTCCAACCCCCTGTTCAAAGCAGGACCAATCCCCAATTTTTGGCCCAGATCCCTAAATGGCCCCCTCAAGGATTGAACTCACAACCCTGGGTTTAGCAGGCCAATGCTCAAACCACTGAGCTATCCCTCCTCCGCAGTATACCATTTATATTTTTCTGCTAGATGAATTTCTCACATGGTGACTTAGTAATGATATGTACAGTATCTGTTGAGTTTTCATAATACAACTCAGTTTGCATCATGTAAAAGGGGGGGAAGTCTCATCTAAAAGAGGTGCTAATTGAAATAACTGTAGCAAAATGCTCAGAAAGATCAGCCTCATAAAGTTGCTCAGAGCTATCTTCTGGCTAATACGTTTAAGAGGGAACCCACGCTCATTGGGTTCATTGCTGCCTCTGTAGTAGTGACAGTTCAATATCTACAGTTGTATTATTTTCTCATAACAGGTGTATTGGAACAGATATATATGTATACATCTTTGCAATAGCTAAGGCTCTCAACAGTCAATAATGTTATCAGGGTGTCTTCTAGAATTGCTCTGTGGTGAGCTTTCTTTTTTTCCTGTTACTTTCCAAGAGGAATGGTAACTAATCTTTATTTCTTCCTCTGGACACAGACAACAATAATTTGGGATGCTCACACAGGGGAAGCTAAGCAGCAGTTTCCTTTCCACTCAGGTAATTACCATTTACATTTTGTTTCAAAATATTTTTTTCCTTAATTTTGGCAATCTGAAAATATATATATCTATATATCTTGTTATCAACCTGGCATTATGTTTAGTAACAAAATCCAAATTCTGGCTCTAGAAGTGTTATAGTTCCCCTTGGGTTTAACCACAGCTAGCTAATGCATTTTTAAACATCACTGTCTTCATCTAAACTAGGTGCTAAGTTGATGTTTAAACACATGTTATTTAGCATGTTTAGTTTGCTAAATAGCTAACATTTAGTTTGCTAACATATTTAAAACATCACTCATTTTCCCATTGTGGACAAACGGATAAACATTACTGGCCTCCGGTGCAGGTAAAAATTATTATTCTTCAGAAAATACAAAGTATTCTGATGGTGTATGTTCTGATCAGATTTTCACTGCTTTTTGCCACTCATCTTATAAAACTGTGCACTATGCTGCCTGCATGGAAGAAGCAGTCTCTGTTTGCAAATGAACTCATGATATTTATTGTGGAATTTTATTTTTTGTTAGGAATATTCTGTAGAATCACCCTCTGCACTGTAAAGCAATGTACTGGTGAAAAACCTATACCCTCTTAGCTCCCTAGAATAATGTTCTTACTGGATAGGAGTACATTTGAAACAAAGTCATCCTTCAGGAATGATTTGCATCATACAGACACCTCATGGTTTCCTTTTATACTAATTGGTAACTTGATTAGGTCTTCCAACATAATGTAATAATCTCTAGCTGCATTACAAAGAGTTCAGGACATATCTTCCACCATCTGTGCTTTGCTTTTCATTGGGCTCATGAGGTGTGAATGAATTATGGTTGTGTGGACGCTAATATTATTGTTCATTTCAGATTGATTATGTTAATTTTCAAAATGGAATAGAACAATTATGAATACTGGATGTTGCTGGGATCTCCACTATTGCCTGACCAATAACTATAGGTCTAATCCAAGGCCCATGAAGTTCCCTGACAGATTGGTGAAGTTTTATAGGTCCAAACCTAAAACTCCCATAACTTTCACAATGGGCTCGTAGGTATCTTGCATGCATCCAGGATTTGATTAGCCCTTTTATAAAGATTTACTACGATTCTTCCCAGCCACCAGAGCAGACTTCAACTCGAACCCGATCCCAATGTTCATTTCATTAACATTCAGTGAGAGAATCCTGTTTTCAGAGGGATCGCTATTTGGACGCACATACAAAGCACCACCCAAGCATAAATTGGTACTGGGTCACTAATGAGAAGAGTTTAGCTAATTGATTTTTACAGTATATCACGGGTAGCCTTATAATAGCAAATATACTTTTGTTTTGGGTGCTCATTTGGAAAAATTTCAGTGAATGCCTGCCCCATATTTAAGAAAGGTCATTCCTAACACAACATATAAATCACAGTATTAAACACATAGCTAGGAGTACAAGGAAAAGCTTTGGTCTTGTCATTTTCAGTGCCATGCAGAAACCCCCAAATGCCTTGATAACATTGTGTAAATAGTAATGCATAGCGAGGTGTGTGTTTATTCTGAATACCCATATGGCTTAAATGTGCAATGAGGCGTGAGGGCAGAAGCCAAATGCCTTGAACTATGAGGAAGTTGTTGCTTTCTAACTGCAATTCTTGAAATGTGTAGTTGTTGCTTTTATTAAATGTTGTTGTAACCTTTTGTTTTAAGCAGTTGGCTAATAATCACTGTGGTTATTACAGACATCTGTTTTGATAGTCAGGTTACTCATTTTCATACAGCATAGTTGGCTATTATTTCCAGTACATTTTATTTACTTATATTCTGAGTAAACATATGATTAAATAAAATAAACCCCACCAGTGAATATGAAATTCTACCAATATTATGGGGTCACCCTAGCAACACGTTTATGATTCAAATGATACTTCCTTTGTAATTCCATAACTTTAGGTGCACCCAGCTTTCTGAAAATTACTTTTGGACCGCAATTTCTCATTCTTTCTATTAGCCCCAGAAAAAGGGTACTGATGTTGATTTGGATACATCGTTATTGACTTTAAAACAATGATGCAAAATTGTGCAGCTGAAAAATAATAGCAGAGAAACATTGTGTAAACAGAATCCTGGGCTGCTTCATGATCCTCTCTCTAATCACACTGAGCCCACATCTCTACAGTGATCTCTCTTAAATACGCATGCTTTCCGTCAAACAGAATGCCTCCCCTCTTTCACAGAATTCCTCCGTTTCATCATTAATTCTATACGTGATGTTTTTCTGTGAAGCATTTCTGCCTTGCCAGTGTAGCTGTATTTTTTTTTAATTGAGAGGGTTGAAGAAAGCCCCATGATGGTTCACGAGGCATGTGCTCTCCTGTCATTTTTAGATATTACACATATTTACTCAAAGGTGCTTAGTTTCATGAGAATAAAGTCAAAACAAAATATATTAAATGTAGTAGATTTTTTGGTTTCCAAAGGAGACATACTTCCAACTTTATACGTAAAAAACGTTGCTCAGAACAACTTTGGATAAAAAATTTCGGCGGTCTCGCCACCATTTTAATGATAAACCTACATTATATGCTCACCCCAAATAAATTCAACTTTAACCCCTTCCTAAATCCTGTTAGATTGTCATTGTTACTGACACATACATAATAAGTGTCCTGAGAATGAAAACTAATACCTCTGTTAACAGATCTCATTCCATATTTCAGAGGGGTGGCTAAAATCTGTCTTCGGCAACAAAAGAAAACAACTGTGGTAGGCCTTGTCTACAGTCAAAGTTGTACTGGTTTAACTTTAAATTGGTTTCAAAAACAATTTAGTTAAGGCACTGCAAAAACCTTTGTGACATTTTTAATTTGACTTAATCACTTTATCTTAAGTTGGTTCCTTACCAAATTAAACTACATCTATATATAAAACAAGTTAAAACCAGATTAACAAAAGTGCACACAACTATAGGCTTAAATCTGGTCATCACTTAAGGAGTCTAATAGGAAGGTGTCATATGAAGCATCCATGGTACCCATTACTAGGTAGCTAATAAACAGAGTCCCTAGAACAACTACTGAACTACTGTGTATTTCTTTTCATATCTGACATCCACATAGCAATGAACTGTTCCAGATCTATAATAGGCCAATCACTAACTGGTGCCCTTGGTCAAGTTGGTGGCATGGGGAGAATGATTTGGGTAGCTGTTTCTTTGCCTTATTTCCTAACATTCACTCTTTTGTTTGTGCTTCACAGCCCCTGCTCTGGATGTAGACTGGCAGAACAACACTACTTTTGCCTCCTGCAGTACTGACATGTGCATTCACGTATGCAGACTTGGCTGTGATCGCCCAGTCAAAACCTTTCAAGGACACACAGTAAGTTTAAAGAATTTGAAATTTTAGGAGTCATTACTAGCATGTGAGCATGGTGGTAGCTGGTGATGTTAAACAGCATCTGTGTTCTAGGACCAACAGTGTTTCTATCCCTTTCCTTCCCCAAAGACGTACTCTGTAAAAATGACTCTCTGTCTTTGAAAAGAGATTCACTGTTCTAAATCACAACATGCAGGCAAAACCCACAGCTTACACAGTGAGGGTATTTACATGTAACCGACTCTAAGGACTCAAAAATACATCAGTATAATTTCATCTACCGCTTTTGTAGTCTCTTTAACAACGTGATGTGAATTACAAGGAGGAAGGGAACAATTTACTTTTAACCATCGTTCAGTTGTAGAATGAATTGGGTTGAGTAGGATAAGATCCATTAATAGGTATTTCTCTCATCCTTCTCTCCATTCCCCACCTGCCTATATACCTAAATAGACTCCTCATTTTTTTCTCGTCTTGACTATCTCTCTTTGTGACTATTTAATGGTAGCCACAGGCTAATGCTGCAGATTTTCTTTCACAAGAACACTGCTGAGCTATTCTACCATATGAAATTACTTTGTAACTCCCCTCAGGTGGCCACCTCTGCCTGAGGGAGAATTGGTCCACATGGAGTCTGGTTGCTAATCACGATGGCTACAGTTCTCAATTAAGCTGATGTTTTCTCAAAAGGTGATGCTGCCTCCACATTAGGCCTTCATCCATAGGCTGATGTTTTCTATTGAGTGGACTGACTGCTCCGTTCTGCACATGGGCCAGATCCTGCCCTCAAATATATGTGTGCAACTCCTGTTAACTACAGCTGAAATTGTGTGTCTGTATCTGAGGGGGGAAATGAGTTAAAAATAGTTACAGGTACTATCCCTGCCACCAAGTACTCTGCCCAATTACTATGTTCCCACAACACATTTTTCTCTTTTAAAAATGCTTTTCTTCCCCCCTGTTAGCATGTGAAAGACCCATAGGAAACAGGGGAACTGGCTGACTAGATAGGGGAAACAGTGGGTTTGATTACACACCAAGTGTAGTCAAATACACAAAGTAAACTGGAGAAAAACAAAGAAAAAAATGTCCTCTAACTTCATATAGTTATCGTCACTGCAGGTGTTATTGGTACAAATAGTGGATAACAAAGTTTTCAGACTGAAAGGTGGTTTTGAAGTTGATCCGGTTTAAGGACCACAAACCAGCTAATGCTCCAAGTTGCATTTTGTCTTAGTACATTAGTACACACACTGGTATAGACAAAGCACCTCTGAAGAGTTGCACTATTTGAGACTAGTCCGTAGAACTTTGTGTGTGTATGTGCGTAGGTATATACATATATATTCTTAAGGAAAAGTATTTGTTAGATTAATGGAATGTCAACCTCAGAAATTATTTTAAATTAGCTAATTGTTGCACCATTAAATGGTCTGGGACTAGGGTTTGTCAAATATTCTGTCGTGTAGGAAGAATCTGATGATTGCCAGACTTTGCTCCTGACACCAGTTATGTCAGGAACATGGTAGCTAATTGTGTGGATCATTCATTGACACAAAAAATTGGTTTCCCTTCCTCATATGTATTTGGATAGTGGGATGTGAAAAGGGATGTCTTCACATGTAAGGTAATGAAGAATGGAATGTAATTTTCAATAGTTTCACTTGTAGGAGTAATAACATTTGAGTGCCCTCTGCTGGGTGCCAGGCACAATGCAGGCAACTTGGAATGTTCACTTAGAAAATCAATCTTTATTTCAGAATGAAGTCAATGCAATTAAATGGGACCCTTCTGGTATGCTACTAGCGTCCTGCTCTGATGATATGACATTAAAGGTAATGTAATTTGATGGCTTGCCTCCAGACTGCTCAGTATTTTTCCCCTGGAGAAATTTACTTTATAAGGTTTTCCATTCATGTAGTTAAAAAAGACCTTTTCGTCTCTGTTGACATTTTTTTTCCCCAGCCTGATGCTACCATACTATTAAAACTCTCTGCATGAATGGTGGTTTCATCTTACCATTTTTGAGTGAAATAAGAATGAACAAAGGGAAGCAGAAAGAAAACTTGAGCATACTATTTCAATTAGGATCTACTGTCAATATGTCACTGTGATGGAATTCTAGCAGTTTGAACTGAAGACCATATTTTAGTTCATCCTGTCTCCCTGCCAACACAGGACTGATCCTCACTGTACATTAACAAGTGTTTAATCACCATAGTTTACAGTGAATACGCCAATAAGGTTTTCACCATTTCACCTGGAAAACTGTTCCAGTCTAAAGCCTGATCCACACTGAATAGTTAAAAAATATAATTGTCAGTAAGTAATGTGTTTTTTTGTTTTTTGTTTTTGTTTGCTGACATAGTTATACTGGCAAAAGCCCTAGTACAGATGGAGTTATACCAGTGTAAAGATCCCTTACCCAGTATAGCTTATTTTGGTTCCCAAACCAGAATAAACTGTACCAGTATAAGCATCAGAATATTTAAAGAGGCAAAACTTTTAAGTGCAGACAAACCCTGAAAGGATCTCTCAATTATAAATTCTATACTGAGAAACTTTAAGACCAGAAGGGACCATCATGATCATCATGTTCAGCCTAAATAATATTTTGCTCAGTTTTACCCTCTAACTCCTTGGTGCTTTATACACCTCAGATATTTGTTAGATGGTTCTTCTGTCCACCCACACCCATATACATTTTAATAAATTATTTATCCATATTTAGTCATTTCTCTTAACGATTTTCTCAGAACTCAATCCCTCCAGTTCTTTAATCACTTCTGTTGCTCTTCTCTGAATTTCACCCCATTTCTCCACAGCTTTCTGTTACTTAGATGCCCAAAAGCATGTGCTGTTTCCAAATTGTGGTATCATATTCCTCATTATTGATTCTACACTGCTGTATATGTGGCTCACAAACACATTGGCTTGTTCTCCTGCTGCTAATTTATATCCAGTGAGTTTGAGCATTATTGCTTTTCCAGCATCTCTCTACCACTGAATATCTGTAATTTTGGATTATTTTCCCCCCTAAAAATTAGTTGAGGGGTTTTGGTTTGTCAGGCAGCTGCAGAGCAGTTTCACTATAAAACATGTCATTTCCATTCAACTTATTCTTTCTCTGATATTGAAATATTGACTTGCATAATAGTGCATAAATTATTGATTTGATTCCATCAGACATGTTATTAAAGACATCAGTAAAACAAATCAGAATACTAGCAGGATGTTTGGAACAATCAAGATTTATCTAAGCCATACTTAAAATGGTTTTGACAAATTCACACTAGGATTGAAACATGTAATATAAATTCAGGTTAGATTCCATGGCCAGGACAACAATTGTCAGCTTCTCTTGATCTAGTGAATAAACACAGTTAAATTTGCAAGGCCTTTCTCGCACAATATGTAATGTAAAGTGTGTAGATGTACGTATGGCAATTAGCAAATTGTTATGTAAATAAGCTATATTTAAATTCCTTTGCTATGCTGTAAGTGCGCGCGCATGTGCAATATATATACAATTGTCATATACAAACAGAAAAGGAAGGATTGAAAACCAGGAGTTGAGAAAAGATTGCAAAGTTTAGATACCTGGCTGATTTTTTTCCGATTCACCTGGCATAGATTTGGAGTATGAAGCAAGATACATGTGTACATGACCTTCAGGCTCACAGCAAAGAGATTTATACTATCAAATGGAGTCCTACAGGACCAGGCACCAGTAACCCAAACTCCAACATCATGTTAGCCAGGTAAAAACAAAACCACCTCCTCTCCTGCTGATGCTTGTTACTAGGCTATCTGCAAATAAGACTGAAAATCATTTTTGTTAGTGGATGAGTGGGGATTGACCAAAGAGGGAGGAAACGTACAACAAACATGGAAAATTAAGCCAGATAGTGTTTAATTTCTAAACTATTCCTCCACCCCAATATAACGCGGTCCTTGGGAGACAAAAAATCTCACCGCGTTATAGGTGAGACCGCGTTATATCGAACTTGCTTTGGCCCTCCCTGTTCCTTGTTCCCTGACCGCCCCCTCCAGAGACCCCCCGTCCCTAAATACCCCCAGGACCGCATCCCCTACTCAACCCCCCTGCTCCCTGTCCCCTGACTGCTCCTACCCCTATCCAAACCCCCCCCGCCCCCTGACAGGCACTCACCGGCAGCGGCGGGAAGAGGAGTGATGCAGCCCCAGCCCGCTCCACTCTGCCAGCTCCCAGCCGCGGCGCTCTGCTTCCCGCCGCCGGTGAGCGCAGGGAGGTTGGGGAAAGGTCGTCCGCTGCACTCACCGGCAGCGGGAAGCGGAGCGACACGGCCCCAGCCCTCTCTGCTTTCCTTGTCCCAGCCCCAGCTGTGTCGCTCGGGGGGTGGGCGGGGTTGGGGAAAGGTCCCGCACTCACCTGCGGCAGGAAGCAGAGCACCACTGCTGGGAGCTGGTGGAGTGGAGCGGGCTGGGGCCGGGCTGCTCCGCTTCCGCCACTGCCAGTGAGTGCGGGGGGAGATCCCTTCCCACAAGCCCCCTCCCCTGAGTGACACATCTGGGGCCGGGGCGAGGGAAGCGGAGCAGGCTGCTCCCGGCCCCTCACTAATCCCCTGGGCCACTCTGGAACTGCAGGGCCCCCAAAAGTGCCCCCCACAGCTCCTGCCTCCCAGAGCCTGCGGGGGGGGGAGCCCCTGACCGCCCCCGAGACCCTCTGCCCCTTATCCAACCCCTCAGCCCCAGCCCGGCACGCTCAACACGCTGCTCAGAGCTGTGTGTCGGAGCTTTCCCACGTTGTATGCGAACCCGCGTTATATCGGGTCGTGTTATATCAGGGTAGAGGTGTACTTTAGTAAAAAAAGGATACAGTTGCCACTGCACCCAACACCCAGGCATCTGGTTTATATAAATGAATCTGTTTAATTGAAGCCCTCTAATGTATGGATCTGGCAGTCCATTAAACCAATTGGATGTACTCTAATGAGAGCCATCAAGCAAAACTGCATAGATATTGATATTTTTTTATAGTTCTGTTAAGTGGTGTAGAACAACTTGGATGCCTGTTAAACTTTCACCTAAAGAAATTTATTCAAGATTTAACTTCGTCCAGTTTTAGACATCGGTTTAATCTTAGGAATGTCAATCGATGCCTGGACCACTGGATTGATTAGCTAATTGGCACATAATGACCATATCTTCTGTATGATATCCTAGCGGCGTTGCCTCTTAAATTTATCTATTTTGTTGGTCAAGTAGTTTTGTTTTGTTTGGAGGGAGGATTGTTGGGTTTGGGGTTTTTTTATACAATACAGGGGATTTCTCCTGTCTTCCCTTAGTCCACAACGTTGGATTTAGGTGGATTGTGGTAAGAAACGATGAGTAATTTCTGGGCGGAGGGTGAAAGAAGGTAAAGGACCACTATGCTAGAGAATATGAAGCAAAATTCATTTGTTAGATAAGAGACCAAATCCTCTTAGGAAGAAACTTTCCCTGGGGCAGGTTATCCGAGACCTGTCCACTATAGAGTTACTTCAGCCTTCCTCCAAAGTAGCAGGTAATGGCCACTGTCAGAGACAAGATACTGGACTAGATGAACAGCTGGTCTGATCCAGTAAGGCAATTCCTATATTCCTACTTCTACCCACAACCCGCTTCCCTCCCCCCCCCCATGAAGCCAAAGGCTCCAAATATGCACATTCACCGTAATAAATTTGTTTCACTTAAGAGGATTTGATAGATCTCAGTCCTTCCATACCTCTCCTGTTGGAAGTATTGGTGCACATTTGTTTGTAGGTGGGATGTGTCCTCACGAGTTGTTTACAGTATCTTTGCAAACTGCAGATAAACTAGTTCCCTGGTCAGCACCCACTTGTGTTTGACTCTTTCCTGTAGTGCTTCATTCGATTCTACTGTTCGGCTGTGGGATGTTGAACGAGGAGTCTGCATTCATACATTAACCAAACATCAAGAACCTGTCTACAGTGTAGCTTTTAGTCCTGATGGGAAATACCTGGCCAGTGGGTCCTTTGACAAATGTGTCCATATATGGAATACTCAGGTACTCATTCGATTCACACACACTAATGAAAAGCGGCTTAGCTGGAACGTTAATAACAGAAATGATAAATGGAAAATGTATGTATCTGTATGTACTGAATTTGTGAACCTGACCGTGACATGAAAACCCTTTGAGCTGATGGTGTGAGATAATGAGGTGCCTGTCCTTTCACGTTTTTGCCAAAGGTTCATTGAATGTGGAACTGTGCCAAGAAAATCAATTGTCTCAATTTGATGTTGGTGTGTAAATGAAACTGCACTGGGCACATGAGGCGTGTCAAGCTGCCAGTGCAGCAGCCTTTAGAAATGATTGATGCTCCTATTACGCAGCAAGCTGGGTTCATTTGAGATTCAGATATGCACAGGACTAATTTTTTAGAGTATTGCATATTTGTGAAGAGATTATCATCACAAAGATACGTGGATCTGATGTTGTACAGGATAACAGGGCTCTGTGAAAAAGTGGGATACTTGGAGTTACTTCTTTGCAGACTAATGCCCAGAAAGCTCTTTGGGCTCATAGTGACTTCCTAGCAGAGCTTGCTCCAGGAACAAGCTGAACGATTTGAGCTATGCTTGTTTATATACAGCATTCTTTTTTTCCTAAGAAGTAAAAATGTTCAGGACGTGAATTTTCAATATTTCTTTCTCTATTAGAAACCGCAGGGACCCTCCTGGCAGTGAAACTGGTGTGGTTCCCACCAGTTAGTGGGGATGGTGGATTTGGGATGGGGCTACAGACAAGTGTGTATACAATATGGATCCCAACTCTTCACAGGACAACTGGGTGAAATCCTGGTCCTATTGAAGTCAATGGCAAAACTCTCATTGACCTGAATAGTTCCAGGATTTCACCCCTGGTATTTGTGCCTCACAGTGTAGGCACCAATGCACCTCACAGCAGACCCACAACCATAAGTGCCCACATAAAAATAAAATATTTTAAACGTCAAATCTTGCAAATTGGTTTGCTTTCTAGAGCGGAACTCTAGTACATAGCTACAGAGGCACTGGAGGGATCTTTGAAGTCTGTTGGAACGCTAGAGGAGACAAAGTGGGAGCAAGTGCATCGGACGGATCGGTAAACATTTGTATTCATTCATTGTAAATATTTTGGGGAAAATCCTGTGCAAAGGCCAACACAAATTCTGTGCACTGTTGCCCGCTCTGGACAAAGCTCAGAGGTGGGTGGGTGTGTTCCCTTATTTAGGGCCCAGTTCAATGCTCCATGAAGTAGATGGTGTCTTTCCATTTTCTTGAAGCGGTTTGTATCAGGCCCCTCAACGCACATTTCCTTGATTGCCACCTTTTATTTGAAATATATTTATGATTAAAGAAATACAAACACTACTGTTTCTTTCTGCACCATGACCCTTAAAGAGTAAATCCTGCAGATTATCATGTAGAACCATAACAAGTAGAGATGAGAAACAACTCACTCATTAGCTAGTGAATGCAGAATTCTCCCCCAGTCAGTATTCCATGATGCATTATCTAAGTTATTGGTAAATTGCGTTATTACAAATTTAGAACCTGAGCACACACACGTTAAGAATTCGGAATAAGCTTCAGAAATGTTTCTAACTCGTGGGTCTTTTCTTTCTCCACCTCTAGGTTTGTGTTCTAGATCTGCGGAAGTAAAGGTGAAGTGTTTTAGGAGAAATTTCAAATGGACCAGCAGTGAATGTGTGGGGAGAAGCACTCTTCAAAACTATTCTTAACAGCTCCAGAACTGTACAAACTTGAAAAAAGTTAGTGTGTACAATGAAACCAACTCTCCCTGGCCACAGAAGTCTAGTATTTTGCCCATAACCTTCATCAAGGAGTAAAAACACAGTCACTTGAGAGGGAGAGAGGATGGTTTTCACCTGGAATATTCAGCCTTGGAAGCATGAAGCCACCAACTAGAGACTGCACTGTTTGACTTGCATCTGAGAACTTGCTTTGATGGCTGGAAAAAAAAAAAAAGCTGTGCCAAAAAATAATAATAAAGAAACAAACTAAGCGAAATGCTGTGATAAACCAAAAGGGAAAAAAAAAATCCTCCTCCATGTGGTGGTGTATTTTTTTCCTTCCAATTTGGACACTACAGTTGCTCTCCCAAAGGACATTCAAAAACCAGTTTGTACTGATGAAACGCGCAACTTTGTAATCACAACACTTTCTATTTTCTAGACTACTTTTTTGTTCAGTGGTTTTTCTATCAGCTGGAATATTATGTCCTGGAGTATCCCAGGCTTAGGTTGGAACTGATTTTTTTTTTCTTTTTCTTTTTCCTTCCCTTCTCCTTCTTGTTTCTCTCTCTCTCTCTCTCCCTTCTTCCCCCTCCTGTGTGCCCACAGTAGATGCAGCCAGTTGGACATGACAACAAAAACTTTCGACAGTCTGCTTCTCCTCTTTCTCCGCTTCCCCCCCCCCCCCCACCGCCTATTTTTTTAAAATCCCTCCATGCTTCAGATCTTAGCATCTCAAGGGCACTTTCAGCAAATTGTGTAATAAGTGCTTTATATAAGAATGCAGTGCTGGGGAAGATTTTTACAGGCAAAAGATGACTTTTAAGAGAGAGAACCCAGTGTATTTTTGGAAAAAAATATTTTTTATGTTAAACATAATTTTAAAAGCCTAAAATAGCCACCAAACGTAGACTGCTTTGTGTAATTCAAGCAAAAGAATGACTCAAGTGGAATCCAAGGTACATTAAAGATGCAGTATCATTTTCCTCTCCTTTGTCTCATAAAGTGCTGTAAGAAAATGTCATTTCATACAACAAATATCAGGTTTTAAACAACAATAACCTCTTCCTGCAGTCAGAAGTTTACATGGGCTAATTTTTATTTTTGTGGCTGTATGACTAAGTACATTTATTAAAAGAATACAGAAGTTTGAGGTTATATATACAGAATTCATATCTTTGGGTCCATATACCCAAATACCTGTAGTAATTAAAGGAAAACAATTGTATATGCTCTTTCTTGGAGAAATGGTCCCAAATTCATATTAAGGCTGCATTCTGTCACTCTCAGTCAAGTTCATAGGACTGGAAGGGACCTCAAGAGGTCATCTAATCCAGTCCCCTGCACTCGTGGGGGGACTAAGTATTATCTAGACCATGCTGACTAGGTAATACCTCACTCCACTAGTCATCACATTGGGCTGATCCTCTTCCCATTAAGTCAATGGGACTTTTACCACAGATTTAATAGGATCCCTTCTTCCCCTTTGGATTCCCCTAGTATAGGCACTGCAGAAGACAGCTATCAGATTGCCTTCTGGGATGCTTTGCAAATCATGATGACAGAGGGCACAGGGTTAGGGGCAGAAAAGGTGTGCCGTGGGCAGGGTTGCAGCATACAGTGCTGTGGAGATTCCCGGCAGTGCTGTAGACCATGGAGTAGTTCAAGGAGGTGGCCATAACTTAGGCCCTAAGAACTAAACCATGCCAGGGCCCTCTCCATCCCATGGAGCAGCCCAGGATCAGAACAGTGCAAAAGTGGCTTAAAGCCACCATAGCACCTCCATAGCAAGTTGAGTGCTGTGCCTCTCAGAGGTGCCACACAGAATCTCACCCGTTTCTTTCAGTGGGGTTGCCCAACAGGAGTAATTTGTAAGACCCTGACCCATAATGCTTAAAGTGGTATGAAAATGCCCAAGTTACTTAGTATATGGAATTAATATTTTATTTCATCTGATGTTTTTCTCTCTTTACTGTGACACGCTGACACTATCTTGGCCTTTTCACAGGAACTAACCACTGCTCACTCATCACAAGCCCTGTGATGTACGATTGGAGATCAGAAAGTAATTAAAACAATTAAACTATTCAGATGTTTCGGTCCTGAAGTAGAAACATTTAGGTGGAATATTGGTTGTTGATTGCTATTGCTCTTTTTTACCCCCAAAGAATGGAAGGTGGAAAGAAGGAAAGTTATTTTCCTTGAGGTAACAAATCCATAGAGCATTGGACTTTAGATGCCCAGATGACATTTTTGAACTGTTTTATAATAGCTGCCTCGGCTGACCTGTTTAAGCTCATGATAGGAAAAAGAGTCCTTGTTAGAAGAGAGAACTGAGCTTTATTACAGAAGTTCAGTGAGGTTTTATAAAGGACTGCTGATGTAATTACTCACTAGTGTCATTGTGAGTGTTGACGGTTCTCATTTTAAGCCTGTGCCTATGATGCACAGGAGCCTTGGGTTGAATTTTCAAGGATAACAGGAAAGCAGCATCTATTTGGGGGGGCTGCAGAAGACATGCTCAGCAGTGTGCTTCTTTTGGGTCTGCCGTTTGTGTAACTCTTGAACAGGCCAAACATCAAGATGTGGTGATGACAGGATAGGTGATTTTAGTTCAGTTGCTTTTTTGGCCTGGCTTTCTTGTTACACAGACATATCTGAATCTGATGGAGCCTGTTCCAGGAATTTTAACTGGGAGATACTTTGTGGGTGTCAAAGAAACATGTTTCATTTTTGAAATGGTCTAAATTAACACCATCTTGTCTCTGCTAAGTTACATAAAAAGAAGAAAGCAAGTAAAGCACAGTTTCAGAATTTGGCAAGTATCAAATTCTCTCATGTGAAAGGCGCTATTGTCCCAAAGAAGAATTCTGTATACATACACATTTTGTTAGCCTCCTGCAGACTGACCCATTAACCTTCCTGGATGCTTACAGGAATTTTACCTTTACTGGCTGCATGGAACTGGCCTTGAGATAAAATAGCAACCTTTGAATACGTGCCCAGGCTTTGCTTCTTTAATGTAGGTTACTGCATCTTTAATGTAGAAAACACTGGGTCCCTTATGGGGCATTAAAGGGCCTGACAGTTACAGGGTTAAACACGCACTAACCCCATGCTACATCTTAGGAATTTCCTTTTGATTTGTTTTTAAAAAGAAAGAAAAAACAAACCTAGGTAATTTTAGAGCCAAGTGAAGTGCACTTTGTCAAATGTAAGGGTCTGCTTTGGTTTTGCGGTTTACTTTTCCTTTTTCTTTTTTTAACTTTTTTTTAAAATGTGGTTCTTTGTCAATTGCAGAAATGTTCTTTCAGCCACTCACTGAAATTTTGAATTCTGGTTTCTGCAGTTTTTATTGTCTGTGTCAGACTTGCAGCCAGACTTTGGTTCTCATTTCAGCATTTCCCAGATTCTGTTGAAACAACATCAACCCCTGTTTTGTTTCCCCTCCACCTGCACACTCTCAGAAATCACCTTGTGTATTGTAGCTCATTTGTTTCAAGGAGAGAATCAACAGATCATATTCAGTGTCTTGAATAAATTGCTATATTTTGATATTAGAGAACTCTGTGCATGTTGTTCCTTTTTCTTTTTTGGCCATTAACTTTTTGCTTCCCACGCTCAGGAGCTGGGAGGAATGTGTCAAAATGCAGCATATTTATTGTAGAATTTTGTTTTCCCCAAATGGCCCTTCTATTTAAAAACACTCTGTTTCAAAAAGGGCATAACTAAATATTGAGCAGTCCAGATGGTAAAGAATCAATTTAAGTGAAATACATATAAAGCACTTTTATACCAGAATAAGTGTCCATAAAAAGGGGCTAACTAAATAAGTGTCTAAATCAATTTAGTTAAATTGTATAATTTTCTCACATAGACAAGGCTTTAAATCCACCACGTTGCTTGAGGTGTGGCACCACGACCAGTATAGATGTCATAAATGCAGCTGGGACATGCCCTTGATTACAGGTGCCAGTTGAAGTTTTCACAGCTCTCTAGAAGATTTAGACAAACATCTTACATTAGTTTTAAAGTTTGCAGTGTTGTTGTAGCCATGTTGGTCCCAGGGTATGAGAGAGACATGGTGAAAGAGACCAGCTTTTGACCTCCATGGACCTGAAGAAGAGCTCTGTGGCTCTCAAAAACTTGTCTCTTTCACCAACAGAAGTTGGTCCACTAGAACAGATTATCTCACCCACCTTGTGTCTCTCATTAATTTTAAGAGAAGATGTGTATAAATCCCTAAGATGATTTTAAAAAATGTAACCACAGTACTTAAGTTCATGCAGTAAGCATGTAAATTCTTTTCTGTTAGCTATATCTAGAGGTGGCTAGCAGAGCCATTTGTTTATCTACCCACCCCCACTACATGAAAAGCATCTTGGTGCTCCAATGGACTTGGTGCTCAAGCAGAGTGGAGCTGTTCTGATCCTCCTATCAGTTCCTTCTAATGGTTCCCCTAGCGGCTAATCTCTGAGGGGTCCTATATGTTAACCCATCTGGGTTTTCCGAATATGTGGAGAGCCTTAAAATGTACATATAGTAGCAAGAGATGTAGGATATTGAAAAGCTTTATCCCATGCAAGCTGGTACCTGCAGTGCACATAAGATGCCCCTGCGTGACGTATGAGAACATAATCAGTAAGAGATTTTGTGTGACAGCCTCAGTGCACTGTCCATTCACTCGAGCGAAAGGTCGGAGATTGTCAGAAGCCTGCCAAAGGAATTAGTTGCCTAACGCATTAACTCCAGCACCAGCAACTCACAACCATCTCTAGCAGCATGCTCACTTATCTGGCCTGTCCTTGGTTACCTAATATTCTCTGTCAACACATTGCCTAGTCACTGGAGGAGGCTACAATTAGTGGGCATGGTATGCATCTTGCTCATAGTGCATCATGACGTCCATCTTACCCTAACTGTCATGCCCAATGACCTCCTTTCACAAGTTACATCCTTCCTGGGCTCTGGTTTTGATATGGTGTATTTTCATAGAATCATAAAAAAGTAGGGCTGGAAGAGACCTCAGGAACTCATCAAGTCCTGCCATCTGCACTACGGCAGGACCAAATAAACCTAGAACATTCCTGATTCCAGGTGTTTGTTCAACCTGTTCTTTAAAACTTCCAATAACAGATTCCACAAACTCCCTGGAAGCCTATTCCAGAGCTTAACTACCCTTACAGTTAGAATTTTTTTGTAATTTTTTTTTTTTTTTAGTTACCCTCTAGATGCCAAGAAGTAAGCATGACCTATTGAACACTTTTCTTTGGTGTCCATTTACCCTTCATCCCATCAATAGACACTCAAGAAAAGGCAAGCAATGTCCTCAAACATTTTGTTATATTGTTTTTCACACAGGATATTTCAACCCATACTAAGAAGTATGGCGTGAGTTAAAACAAGAAATGTATTAATTTGGACTACTAGTGAAAATGAGTTCAGTGGGTCTCACAGAAGTCTCTTTAGCAGCCAATAGTCTACATAACAAATACTCCTCCAAAAATTAGGCCTGGCTGCCATTCTTGATTCAAGAGAGGACTGGGAATATAACATCTGGGCAGGGTGGAAAGTTTGGTCTGAATCTGTAATTTGCAGCAGTATGGAAAGTTTGCCCAATACCTGTTTGTGCTATAGCTGGTTCTTTAGTCAGCACTATATTATATTAGTACTTTTTTGAGCAACAATTTCAGAGAAATTTTAAGAAATTAATTACTATTAAGCTAAAAATGTAATTTGTTTCTGCTTTTCTGCTTAGCAAGAAAAATACCATTTTACAAGTAGCACCTACAACAATGAGCCCTCATAAAAAAGGTACTTCTGGCAGATGCTCATATCTTTAAAGCAATAGAATAAAAGGTGTAATTTGTGATACCTATGGCTATGAAGATGTAATAGTGCAGCTGTCTCACTCAATGTAGTGGCCTTTCCAGAGCCACCCATGCTTTCTTCCCAGCTCTGAATATACATTCATTTTCATAGTTCAGTAACACTAGCAATGAAAGGACAAGAACATCTTCACCCATTAAGATCTCATGCAACTTCATGGATAAAGACCCAAGCTCCCCAAAAGCATCTTTAAAAGTTTTAAGGCCCATTCCAGATTCTCACATGAGTAAATGAGTCACTTGGCAAGGAATTTGTCATCCTTACTGCCTTCCCTTGTTCGCACAGGGATATTTCTCTTTATGTAGGTTGTTACCAAAAAGGGAACACCGGACAAGAAAAGAGAACAACTAAAATCCCTTCAAAAGATGACAAAAATGTTCACAAAAAGGCAAAGAACAAAATCTAAAAACCACAGGAAAAGAGCTAAAAATCCATCTAGGTCCTGTTTTCCTGACATCAGCTCTAACACCTTTCTCCAGAAAGCAGAACTTTTGACTTCAGCCCATAATAACACTGAGGTAGAAGAACAGGAAGAGGTTTTTACACAGACCCAGAGATGTGTTTGAAACAATGGGGAAGAAACCATGGTGGGTGCTACTGATATCTAGCTAGAGAGAACAAGTGGCTAAAGCCCATGGCAAAAATCTCCTTTCAAGCACTGAGACAGAATTCGCCGTCCCTCTACACCATTCCTTCAAAGAGGTCTTTAGAGACGAGTGTATAAATGCACAACAAAGGGGAGAAGACTTAGTTGATGAAATCCTAGCGTCTGAGAAACCAAAGATTCTCTCTCCATCCTGACAGCGTAGACTAGGGGGATTTTCCCTCTCAAAGATCCCATGGACAGAAAGATAGAATTCAATCAGAGAAGGGACTTGGAGGCTTCAGGAGCAGCCTCTAAAGCCATAATGTCCTGGTACAAAGACCTAATAAGCCTGACTAATTCAAGTCAGCACTGTGAAAAAGAAACTCTGAACTACTGCATTTGACGTGGACCGATTCACGAACTCTGTGAGGCTGGTAGTGAGAGCCCTGATAGAAAATTCAGTGGCCAGGTGTCAACTTTGTTTTAAATTCTGGACAGTGGATACTTGAACAATGCCTCAGTTCTCAGTTAGATCCTGTTTGGGGAGAAATTCAAGAAAGTGGTGCTCAGTAACACAGACAGGCCAAACCATTCAGCCTCCATTCCGGCAAAAGTCCCAAGGACTACGAATCCCATATACACAAAAGATCCTTTTGTTCCTACCCACAACAAAGGCAGCAGAGAAGGGTATTCTCTTTCTCCACAGTTATGGCCTGGACCTGCTACACCAGAGGGCAACACAGAATAGTTACAGAGCTTAGGTATGGGTTTAATCACCACTTTCTAAACTGCAACCAGGCCTGCTTCCATCCAAGTGTAGGCCTGTATCAACAAAGTGAGATATCCCATTTCTCAGATAAGAAACATCACATTTTCTTGAAGGAAATCTCACACCTGCTAAAGGTAGGGGCAATAGAGCTTGTCCCTCAAGACAAAAGATACATAGGGCTTGAGTCCATCTTCAGAGTCAGAAGAAGACCAAGAAGGGTCCAGGGTATCTCAGTCCAATAAAGGATGAGCCAGAGAACGAAGAAAATAAAATTCCGGATGGGAAATATTTTCTGCTATCACTACAGTCGCTTCATGAGACCTAAGGTTGATGGAGTTGACAAAAGATTAGCTGCATATTCCACTCAAGCCCTGTTACTAGCAATTCCTTTGGTTCACCTTTGGAAATTGGCAGTACAAAAGGTTACTCTTTAGCCTGTTTTGTACCCTATGATATTCACGTTAGTACTGATGATTACCACAGCTCAGCTGAGAAAACGAGGGGACTTCTGTGTATCCATTCTTACACAGAGCATGGTCCCCTGAGATTTCATAGGAAATTGCCCATCGGACTTTCTCCACACTTTAGGCACATGGGGATGTGATCAACTTAAAAGAAGAGACCCCTGGATCCACTTCAGAGGATTGTCTGGCTGCTGGTCTATAAATGAAGAAAACCAGACACTAGTAGGCGGATTCCAGAAGAAACCAGAGCCCAGAGAAGTATCCCTGGCAGAAGGGGCATCCGCCACCCCAGAGGAAATCTTTGAAGCTACCATTCAGCAACATTTTCTAAAGCAAAACATACTTGACATTCATTCTTGTGCAGAAATATTCTTCAGCGGGGATGTATCCAAAGCAGTGCCCCCAAAATAGATTACCACTAATCTGATAGAGGGATGAACATTTTGCCTTCTGTCCTACTTAGCTCTCCCACCCAACTAATATTTTCTTGCTCCTTGTTATGCCTCATATGTCATGGGCTAAGGGAGAGGTTATTATCCAGAACAAACAGTTTACCTGATTTATTTTCTGGGGCTGACATCTCTCTCAGTCCACTCCTCCTGATGATAAGTTCCTTGGGTATCTTTACAATGGCCTCTTCAGGGTTCATGTATAAGATTAACAGCACCAGTAGAAAGTGTTTTTTGTTGAACATTGGCCTTTGGAAAATGAGAATTTTCATGATTCAGCATCAGCAGTGTTATCATCTAGTAAGCCGTGTAGCTCACTCGAGCTGTGGATTTCAATGGTGCTAGCATAAGTAGCTAGCAAAAGCAAAGAGAAAGGCCTGTGTTTTATTGAGAGGTACGTGGAAATAAATTTGTTGCTGAAAAATTGGTTGTTAAAAAAAATAATTGGACAAGATAGATAAGGTGGTACTGTTCCTTCAAGCAACAATTTTGATATTTTATATCAAATTGTCAATCAAAATTTTGAGTACAAAATTGAAATGGCACAAAAATGAAAATGGCATAAAAATGTGCCATTATTTCAATCTTTTTTCTCAAAATTTTGATTAACATTATCAAAAAGGACATTACAGTATTTTGTTTATCAAAAATTAGGATTTGGGTAATATTAATTTTTTATAATCTCAATACTTTTGATTAAAAAATTAAATCCTTGAAAGAAAATCATAAAACATTTAAAAAAACTTTGAAATGAAACCAACTTTGAAATTTAGAAACTTTAACCATCCCTTGCTAACTCAGTTGAATAAGCTTGTTATGGTCAAGAAATGTAAAGTTAATCAAAAATAAATTGTAGTGTAAAAGCGGCAAAGAGTCCTGTGGCACCTTATAGACTAACAGATGTATTGGAGCATAAGCTTTCATGGGTGAATACCCACTTCATCAGATGCATGTCACATGCAAATTTCACCTTATAGACTAACAGACTTATTGGAGCATAAGCTTTCATGGGTGAATACCCACTTCGTGACATGTGACATGCATCTGATGAAGTGGGTATTCACCCACGAAAGCTTATGCTCCAATATGTCTGTTAGTCTAAAGGTGCCACAGGACTCTTTGTCGCTTTTACAGATCCAGACTAACATGGCTACCCCTCTGAAAATTGTAGTGTGTTCATTCAGCTTTGGCAGCACTCATCTTGCAAGGGAGAAGAAGAGGGGTGCCCAGGTTCTTCAACACCATGGACAAGTCTAAAGTGTGTTGGTTTTTGCACAAAAAGAGACAAAGTCCAAATATCCTGTGTTGGGAGACAGCTCAGTTGCACAAAGAAAATCATCGGTAAGGCTAAGATTTCATCATGGATATTTTTAGTAAAAGGCAGGAACAGGTCACTGGCTTCTGTGACACTTTCTTTATTTCCCGTGACCTGTCCCTGCCTTTTACTAAAAATATCCATGATGAAATGGGAAGGGACTGGGCGGCTGCAGGGTGGCTGAGAGTGCTGGGGCCCCCACCACCCATGGGGACTCAGAGCTCCAGGGTACCCCTGCCCCCAGCGGCAGAGGGGAGCAGCAGGTTTTCCCTGCCCCCTCCCCAGTGACAGGGAGTTCTGGGAATCCCCCTGCCGACACCATAGTGGGAAGCTGCCAGCGTCCCCTTGCCCCATCCTGTGGCGGAGGGGAGCTGGTGGGATCCCCCTGCCCTCTCCCCCACCCCCCAGTGGTGGACAGGAGCTGCTGGAGTCTCACTGAACCCCTCTTCCCCCCCACCCCTCCCCCACCGCCAGGGCCAGCCCATAACATTTTGACACCTGAGGCGGGGAGCTCAAATGACGCCCCCATGCCCTCTCGCTTGGGCCAACACTTGGAATGGTCTCAATTCTGCCTTCTTCCCGTTCTGCTCCTCTCATGGTACTGCTCTGCTACCTACCCCAATAAAGGAGAACTAACAACTTAAAATGCCTTGTTCAAAAATTTTAAATGACATTTAACTTTCTAACACCTGAACAGCAAATTTAACTTTTCTTGTCTGCATAGTAAACACTGGCATTTTTGTTTGAATAGTCAAAGTGGTGCTTTCCGTGCCTTCTTGGTTGCAAAGATTTGAACTGCTTCCTGAAGCTCCACAGTCTTAAAGGGCTTTCAGTTTATCTGGGCAGGTAGTCGTACATGCTGTGTTCAGTGCAATAAACTGGATAGCCCCCACTGTGCTGCTGGACTTCTGCCTGCATTGTTTTTACTCTTGCAGAGGTTTTGTTTTGTTTGTTCTTTGCATGAGAGGAGGGGTTTTTTTGGAGGGGGGCGTTATTTGTTTACATTTAGAGACTGTTTATTAGGTATATTTGGTACTCACATTCCCTCTCTAAACTGCCTCGCAAAACTCCCCTGTTCACTAGCTCTTCTGGTCACTTAGGAGCTGGCTTTTTAAACCCCTGTTCTTCCTGAGTTAGCCCCATCCCCTTGTCAAAGTATCCTAAAGGGATTAGGGATCAAAGGATGGCAGGCTAGAGCCTGGTTAAGAAGCTCTCAGCCTTGCCTAGGAGGCACCCACAGAGTCGTTGCCTATGACCTGGAGAACTCACTCACAAAACACCCTTGTTCGCTAACTCCTCTGGTCGCTTAGGAGCTGGCTTTTTAAAACCCTTTTGTCTCTGAGTTAGCCCCACCCCTTTGTCAACCGATTCTAAAGAGATTCAGGATCATATTGGAACCACTACTTCTTTCTTTCTTTCTTTATGCCGCTTTTCCTGGTGAGGGTCGCGGCGGCAGCCTGGAGAGTAAGGAGGATCAGACCCCCTTTTCCTCTGCAACAGGTTGCAGTGGGGGAGTATTGCTGTAGATCATTAACATCTTGATGTTAATTAGTATTTACTCCATTTTGAGGGTCTGTGGCAGGCTGATCTCTATTTGGCAAACTTGTCATGTGACTGAGAGGAACATCAAGTAATAGGAATTTGTTATATGTTGAGAAGTTTCTGCACATTGGCTGCCAAGCTTACTGCAACACACAGTCATACAGCTTTCTCCCCCTTGACCATTTCAAAAAGTACTTTTCAGTAAAGAAACAGACACGTGGATCACGGTGAAACAACTCATTATTAATCATTTGTATTATGGTAGCCGCCAAAGGTCCCAAACCAGGATGGGAGTCCACTACAAACACAGATGAATACACAGTCCATGTCCTGGAAAGCTTCAAATGTCTGCCATTCTGACAGGTGTGTTACAGCAAACTTCAAATTAGTTTTCACTGGCTTTCTTCAACCAGTGTCATTGGTAGATGACCTGAAGCTGTCTTGCACAGTGGCTAGGTTCCTATTTTAAGTACAATTTGTTGAAGAGAAGTTGTATATTGTTTTTCAATCTGTGGAAGTGAATTACTTTTACTCTGATCTTCTATACAGCAGTGGATAGATTTCTTGTTGATGAAATACTGCTGTTGATGCACTGTGAATCTGAGGACATTCTACGTCAACCTCTGGTAAGTTTCCAGGAGGAGACTGTCACTATTCCAGTTCTATTCAATATTTCTCTGTTTTAAGCACGGCTGAGCTAAAGTCAGTGTGGTGATTTCCAATGCAGATTACAGATTGTTAGGGATTAACCTCCTCTTCCAACCCACTGCAAACACTCCTAAAGTGAGTTGGATTCTACCTGAATCTTGGGAAAGGTATATGATCTCCTCTGCCTCTACACCAAGAAGTGTTTTCCTGAAGAGTTCTTTCTAACATCACAAAGTGACACCTACAGTTATTTCAAATACTCATTTGGTTGGTTAGGGATATGAGGTAAATGAAAAGGCAGCTATTGGCTTTTTCACTTCTTCCTGAGTCATCCTGTCCAGAGAGGGAAAAATACGTCCCTTCTACTCAGCCAAAAGAATGGTTCCTGTTATAATTTGAAAATATAACTATCTTCAAAGAAGAGTCCAAACTCAATACGTAGGGCCAAATTCTGTTTCTATTACACCAGCGTAACTCCACTGACTCCATCAACTCTGCTGAGATACACTGACAACAGAATTTGAACTATAGCTCAGATAGCTATAGGTCAAAGTAGCTTACGGTCTTTGTAAGGTTCTAAGTCTTACTGTGGACATTAAAGGACAACACATACATAAAAGCTGCAGTTAGTTTTATAACAACTAGTTAAAAGGACCTTAACCAGAAGGAATGTCTCACATAGCCAGATCTTCAGTTGGTGTAAATTGGAATAGTTTAATTGACTTCATGATGAAGATCTGGCCCATGGGGTTTTAACAAAACAAAAAGAAGCAAAGCTATATCAATAAAAGCATGGCATTTTCCACCAGCAGGAAAGATCCGTACATATAGTGCATGATGTACAAATTCAAAATGATCAGATTTTTCTCACTAAAAATACACCCAGCTTGTGCCAGAAACTTTTTTTTTTTTTACAATCAACCAGTATGCTGAATTAATCTGTCACCCTAAAACAACCTAGGTCATGCTAATCTAGACTCGACAGGAATTTGCATTAAATTTCCTTGAGTACACAATCATCATCATAATTACATCCATCAGTCTCAAAATAAGTCTTTGCCTAGCCTTTTATTTTTTATTTTTTTGGCAAATGAATCATCTCTTTGGACCATGTGGACCAAATTCGGAGGAGAGTTTAAGTAAATGAAGAGGGAGTAAAAGTGAGTATAATTTACATCCAGCCCTTCAATGTATATGTTATATCAACTTAGATTCCATCTAGACTCCCTTGATTTACTTGCTTGGACTTTCACCACCTTATGTAATTTACAGGTCCCTTTGCACACCACCTTAGAATCTGAGTCAAAGGGAGCCTAATTTGTATAATTCACTGTACTGTGCACCCCACACCAGCCCTTTTAGGGTTATCAAGGGCCTGAGAGGCCAATTAGTTACCTGGCAAGATGCAGGGTCAGGGTTAGTTAAGAGTGACGTCCTGCTGGGGAAGGACTGGGACAGCATTATAAAGCCAGGAGGCTGAAAGCAGAAGGGAGATGCAGGGGAAGGAGTCCGCAGTCACTTCCTGGAGGAGGGAGACCATCAGGGATAAGGAAGAAGTCCAGGCAGAGAGTAAGCCTGGATATCCTACCCTAGAGTAAAGAGTCTGGCAAGAGGCTAGGAGTGGTGAAGGAGTCACAGGGAATAGAGTAAGCTCCAGTGGTAAACCCAGAAACAGGCAAGAAGATGGAGAGGCTGGGTAGGATGGAGCCCAGGAAAACAGCAACTGGGAGTAGGACTGAGCAGATCTAGGCTGCTGCTTGAAGAATCCCTGGACTGGAACCCGGAGTAGTGGGCAGGCTCGAGTTCCCCCGCTAGCCACTGGTATAGTGGCACAGAGCCCCAAGCTGGGGATGAACAGCCTCAGGAGATGGCATTTGGGTCATTTGTCCTGTTGGATTTTGTAACTCTAGAAGGGGTGGATTAAATGGTGACCTGGCCAGAGGGCCAAGTTACAGAAGCAACTTGCAGATCAACACGCAGCAAGGAGGCACCGGATGCCGTGAGAGCTACATTCCCAGACCAAGACGCAAGGAGGCACACTAGTGGTAAGTGGCAACCCTGTTACGTTCACATACTGAAGGGTGAGAAGAGAGAGCTGAACAGAGAAAGCACCTCTTAAGCAGGTGCTTTTTGAAGGTGATTACTCTGTACTTACACTTTCTAGCCATGTGTAAGGATGAGTGAATGTAAAGAAGTCTAACTCAAACCACCTTAAACATTATCTCTGAATCTGACCCTCTGTGTCTAGTCCACAGCTCAGGCCATTTAAATCTATCAAAAAAGTGCTCTTTCAATTTGAATGCTAGAAAATTGTTAAGAGCAAGTGAACTCAGCAATCATACATGTACTGAGGGTGTCGCTGGGGGGCAGGGGAGGAAGATACGTGAATTATAAAAGCGGGGAAACAATCAGGCAAATCCTTGAGAACGTCTTTGTGTCTCCAGATACCCAACTTATGCCTTTCACAGTTTTCCAAGTTATTCAACATCAGCATCATTCTCCTCTAAGTCATGTAGCTCACTTGGGATCTGGATTTCAATTGTGCTAGCATCAGAACCTAGCAAAACAAAAGAGAAAGGACTCTGTTACTTTCAGGAATAGGTGGAAATAATTATTGACTGGGTTATTTAAAAAAATAAGATGGCAAAGTGCTAGTTCTGTTTAACCATATACGGTAGGAGTCTCAGCACATAAGCTTTCAGACCACAGAGCTCTTTGGCCAGAAGGTTTATGTATTCAGACAGACAGTATGTGAGGCCAGCAAAAGTTATCTTTATCTACCCTGTGCCTTGTTGCTTTCAGTGTAATTGCATTCCTAGGGAAACGGTTGATTGCATTGCCCAGTGAGCTATTGGGGAGCTAGGTTATTAAACTTAGAGTACTTAATGTGATTGTGGGAGAGTCTGTGAGCATTGGCCAATAATTTCTGGTGCCTTGAGCAAAGATATTTGTTAAAGCAACAAATATGCGGATCTCCCTGTCACATGGGGGCACATGATGGGGGCGGGAGGGATGAAGTTCATGACATTTCCACAGAAACTGTGGTATTTTGTTGAACACTGTAGCCTGAAGGGAGATAGTTGGCTTTTTAAAAGAAAGTTCACACAAGATCTGCTGTAATAGGCCACAGCACATTGCAGCCAGTTGCTTGTACATTTTCCTAGCTGAAATTAACGTCCACCTAGGTTCAGATATTGTTGTTAGCTCTGGTACTACTTGAGAGTGTGACAAGTAGGACAAGAACACTTCATCTAATGCAGGTATGATGGAATTTATTCTTTATGCTTCTTGAACAAAACGTCTCAGAGCTAAATGGTTTTAAAATGCTACCTTATTTTTTAGAGAGAGAGAGGTTCTTTACACATTTCCATGGTTTCTCAGGATGCTGCAGAACAGGTGTACAGGGGCCTTTGTCCACACACCCTGCACACATCAGCGCTAGATTCTGCACCAGCTTCAAATAGGCCAGGGAAGACAAGAAAGGGAGTGAGAAGCTAGAATAGGAGGTGGGATAAGAGACTGACTGTGTTTTTGTGGATCCAATGGCTACAAGTCCAACTTGTATGGATGGATAGATGTTATGGTCTCTACTGCCTGGAGCCTGCTATTTGGAGTAATGGATCCAGAGCTCCACAATTCCCCACCCACAGACTGAGATGAGGCATTACCTTTCCAAACCCACACACTATAACTGGTTCAAAAAAGAGTTAGATAAGTTCACGGAGGATAAGTCCATCAATGGCTATTACCCAAGATGATCAAGGATCCAACCCCCTGCTCTGGGTGTCCTAAGCCTCTAACTGGCAGAAAATTGGAGTGAACAACAGGGAATGGATGACTAGATAATTGCCATGTTCTGTTCATTTCCTCTGACACATCTGTCATTGGCCACTTTTGGAAGACAGGATACTGGGCTGGATGGACCATTGCTCTGACCCAGCATGGCTGTTCTTATGTTCACACTTCTCCTGCTCAAAGCCCATTAATCCATGCTTTGAGGTGAGGTAAATTTTACGCAAAGGGAACACTCTCTTTAGGTAAGCATTAAAGCATTGCACTCTCAAAATACTATCAACCCCATTATCCAGCACATGCCACCTGAGTGGTGCAAAGTAGTTCTGAAGTCAATTAATCCAGCCACTGGAAGATTCCCACTGTAAAAGTGCTCTGTTTTGTTGTATTTCCTACTGCCAGATAACTTAACAGTGGCATTGGAGTTGTAACAATATTCCTACTGCTAAAGTCCTAGCAAAAAATGTGTTTTGTGGGGTGTAGAACATGATAACATTTGCTCTTTGGCTACCACAAAGGAGAACAGCATCTTGGAAACTAACTCTCTAGTTCATCTTTAACTAGATCTTCACATTTATAAATAGAAGATGGAGGATCCTTTCATACACAAAACTTGAAATAACCTTTCTGTGGCACTTAACAGTATTGTTTGTTGCCTGAATACCATAGAAACACAAGCTGTTGGGTTTATTTTTATTTGACAGTTACCTACTAATTGATATAATTTCTAAATCAAACCAAAGTTTTGTTTTTGTCATGGTTTTTACCATTGGCCAAGAAAGGCTAAATCATTTCCTTTCTCTCTCGGCCAAATACATCCTGGTGTAATCCATCCTATGTATCTAAAGTCTGTTGTGGTTTGAGGTTTTACTCAGGCTAACAGAATACCATCCTTTAACTTGGGAATGTAAGTAAGAGAGTGATTTCCATTCAGATGAGAGAGAGAGGCACAAATGGATGTTAGGAACATTACGTTTGTTAACAGAATGCAAACCTCTTTAACAGGTGAGTGACCAAACCACCATCTGGATTCATCCAGACTTTCCCAACTTATCCACCCTTTGCCCTAGCATCCCCATGTGTAACTGCTGTATATCTGATCTTGATAAACCCTTCCCCTGTCAAGGTCAACTGAATCTTGGAAGATGATGCACCTCTCCTCACATACATATTATGCTGCCTTTAGGAGTACAAGTCTTGTAGTATGGCAGAAGAAATAGGCATCCTAGACCAAAGCCATAGTAAGCATTTTAGATTCTAATGCCTCTTCAGTGTATATATAATCGGGGAGATCAGAGGAAGGATTTAAGAGATGTACAGAACACGTAAACAATTAACAGCTAGAGGAACCTCAAATGTGTAGCTTTGGTGTGCAAGAACTTTACCTCTTTGCATTTCAGCCATACAATTAGCGTGATCATCTGTATGAAACTGCCTGGGCAAAATGTAGCCCCACTCTATCCCGATGGATAAATTCAGGCTGGTTTGGGAAAACACATCCCATGATAGCAGGGGATAAGATACACTGTGTTCCTGACCGTTTGCATTTTACTGTTATAATTAACACAACCTAAAACCAAACGTCGAGTTTGTGCAGAGAACATATATTGTGTGTTTGTGTTTAACAATCCAGCTTGTTGTTGTCATATAGCTTTTGGAACATAGTTAGTTTAATCACCTACCATGATGCACAAATACCCATATCATGAGGATTCCACTGCATTAATCGTTTTATTCCAAATTATGTTCTAGCTTTGTTATATTATTTATATATTTTACAATGTTATTTATTCAAGTGTTCATTCAGCTGGGCTTTGTTATGCTCTGGTGTGTGCAAAATATGATCATGTACAATTAATTGTGGGTATGTCCCTAACCTATGTTGTTTGAGCTGAATGTAACTTGCTGGACAATTGTTTTGAATGTATAAGTGCTCAGTAATTTGGTCCCTGGCCCAATCACCATTCCACATCTACCTTTCAACTGAGAGTCACGGACACCCCACTGTCCCAGAGAAAAGTGTTGACTGGCCAGTAAACTGTAGATATTACTATTAATTAGAGCCCAGACTGCCCTGCCCCGACCTGGTCTAAGGCAGAAGCCACATCTCATGTGTGTTCCACAAGACCCTGACTTAGTCTACTGTCCTACTGTGGATTGGATTTTATCTCCACTCTCCCTGAGCCACCTTCCCAATACTAATTTGAGAGCAAACACTCTAGACGTAGGCCAGCAATAAATATTTCCACATTCAACCTGAAAATACTCCCAGTGTGCTCCCAAATTGAGCCTGAGACAACCCCCTACCTGATATAGGCTGGCTGCATGATTTACCATCATAAAAGCCAAGACCATACAACTGTAATTCATCTATAAAATGGGGAAGACAATTCTTTATCATGGGATAAGTAGTAGTGGGTCTCCTACCCAGTGAGAGTGGATAAGCAGAGTTCAGGTCAGCATTGGAAACATAGCTGTATTTCCTGACTTGCTGTGAGGTAGGTGTTTTACACTATTGGTCCCACATTCTAGCTTCCTGACTCTCAAACATTTGTTGTTAATGTTACTTTTGAATTTCCTTCTAACTAACTTCTGGAGGAGAGGAAATTCTTACAAAATAAAATATCCTGTTACATGCAAATGGCCCTACTAACAGAAAAAAGGTGTGGAGCTGGGGAGAAAAAAAGATAGACTGATTGTTTTTAAAGAGTAGGAGTACTTGTGGCACCTTAGAGACTAACCAATTTATTTGAGCATGAGCTTTCGTGAGCTACAGCTCACTTCATCGGATGCATACCGTGGAAACTGCAGCAGACTTTATATATACACAGAGAATATGAAACAATACCTCCTCCCACCCCACTGTCCTGCTGGTAATAGCTTATCTAAAGTGATCATCAGGTTAGGCCATTTCCAGCACAAATCCAGGTTTTCTCACCCTCCACCCCCCCACACAAATTCACTCTCCTGCTGGCGATAGCCCATCCAAAGTGACAACTCTTTACACAATGTGCATAATAATCAAGTTGGGCCATTTCCTGCACAAATCCAGGTTCTCTCACTCCCTCACCCCCCTCCAAAAACCCACCCCCATACACACACAAACTCACTCTCCTGCTGGTAATAGCTCATCCAAACTGACCACTCTCCAAGTTTAAATCCAACTTAAACCAGAACATCTGGGGGGGGGGGGGGGTAGGAAAAAACAAGAGGAAATAGGCTACCTCGCATAATGACTTAGCCACTCCCAGTCTCTATTTAAGCCTAAATTAATAGTATCCAATTTGCAAATGAATTCCAATTCAGCAGTTTCTCGCTGGAGTCTGGATTTGAAGTTTTTTTGTTTTAAGATAGCTACCTTCATGTCTGTGATTGCGTGACCAGAGAGATTGAAGTGTTCTCCGACTGGTTTATGAATGTTATAATTCTTGACATCTGATTTGTGTCCATTTATTCTTTTACGTAGAGACTGTCAGGTTTGACCGATGTACATGGCAGAGGGGCATTGCTGGCACATGATGGCATATATCACATTGGTGGATGTGCAGGTGAACGAGCCTCTGATAGTGTGGCTGATGTTATTAGGCCCTGTGATGGTGTCCCCTGAATAGATATGTGGGCACAATTGGCAACGGGCTTTGTTGCAAGGATAAGTTCCTGGGTTAGTGGTTCTGTTGTGTGGTATGTGGTTGTTGGTGAGTATTTGCTTCAGGTTGCAGGGCTGTCTGTAGGCAAGGACTGGCCTGTCTCCCAAGATTTGTGAGAGTGTTGGGTCATCCTTTAGGATAGGTTGTAGATCCTTAATAATGCGTTGGAGGGTTTTTAGTTGGGGGCTGAAGGTGACGGCTAGTGGCGTTCTGTTATTTTCTTTGTTAGGCCTGTCCTGTAGTAGGTAACTTCTGGGAACTCTTCTGGCTCTATCAATCTGTTTCTTTACTTCTGCAGGTGGGTATTGTAGTTGTAAGAAAGCTTGACAGAGATCTTGTAGGTGTTTGTCTCTGTCTGAGGGGTTGGAGCAAATGCGGTTGTATCGCAGAGCTTGGCTGTAGACGATGGATCGTGTGGTGTGGTCAGGGTGAAAGCTGGAGGCATGCAGGTAGGAATAGCGGTCAGTAGGTTTCCGGTATAGGGTGGTGTTTATGTGACCATTGTTTATTAGCACTGTAGTGTCCAGGAAGTGGATCTCTTGTGTGGACTGGACCAGGCTGAGGTTGGTGGTGGGATGGAAATTGTTGAAATCATGGTGGAATTCCTCAAGGGCTTCTTTTCCATGGGTCCAGATGATGAAGATGTCATCAATATAGCGCAAGTAGAGTAGGGGCTTTAGGGGACGAGAGCTGAGGAAGCGTTGTTCTAAATCAGCCATAAAAATGTTGGCATACTGTGGGGCCATGCGGGTACCCATAGCAGTGCCGCTGATCTGAAGGTATACATTGTCCCCAAATGTGAAATAGTTATGGGTGAGGACAAAGTCACAAAGTTCAGCCACCAGGTTAGCCGTGACATTATCGGGGATAGTGTTCCTGACGGCTTGTAGTCCATCTTTGTGTGGAATGTTGGTGTAGAGGGCTTCTACATCCATAGTGGCCAGGATGGTGTTATCAGGAAGATCACCGATAGATTGAAGTTTCCTCAGGAAGTCAGTGGTGTCTCGAAGGTAGCTGGGAGTGCTGGTAGCGTAGGGCCTGAGGAGGGAGTCTACATAGCCAGACAATCCTGCTGTCAGGGTGCCAATGCCTGAAATGATGGGGCGCCCAGGATTTCCAGGTTTATGGATCTTGGGTAGTAGATAGAATATCCCAGGTCGGGGTTCCAGGGGTGTGTCTGTGCGGATTTGATCTTGTGCTTTTTCAGGAAGTTTCTTGAGCAAATGCTGTAGTTGCTTTTGGTAACTCTCAGTGGGATCATAGGGTAATGGCTTGTAGAAACTCGTGTTGGAGAGCTGCCGAGCAGCCTCTTGTTCATATTCTGACCTATTCATGATGACAACAGCACCTCCTTTGTCAGCCTTTTTGATTATGATGTCAGAGTTGTTTCTGAGGCTGTGGATGGCATTGCGTTCCGCATGGCTGAGGTTATGGGGCAAGTGATGCTGCTTTTCCACAATTTCAGCCCGTGCACATCGGCGGAAGCACTCTATGTAGAAGTCCAGTCTGCCCCATCATTTCAGGCATTGGCACCCTGACAGCAGGATTGTCTGGCTATGTAGACTCCCTCCTCAGGCCCTACGCTACCAGCACTCCCAGCTACCTTCGAGACACCACTGACTTCCTGAGGAAACTTCAATCTATCGGTGATCTTCCTGATAACACCATCCTGGCCACTATGGATGTAGAAGCCCTCTACACCAACATTCCACACAAAGATGGACTACAAGCCGTCAGGAACACTATCCCCGATAATGTCACGGCTAACCTGGTGGCTGAACTTTGTGACTTTGTCCTCACCCATAACTATTTCACTTTGGGGACAATGTATACCTTCAAATCAGCGGCACTGCTATGGGTACCCGCATGGCCCCACAGTATGCCAACATTTTTATGGCTGATTTAGAACAACACTTCCTCAGCTCTCGTCCCCTAAAGCCCCTACTCTACTTGCGCTATATTGATGACATCTTCATCATCTGGACCCATGGAAAAGAAGCCCTTGAGGAATTCCACCATGATTTCAACAATTTCCATCCCACCACCAACCTCAGCCTGGTCCAGTCCACACAAGAGATCCACTTCCTGGACACTACAGTGCTAATAAACAATGGTCACATAAACACCACCCTATACCGGAAACCTACTGACCGCTATTCCTACCTGCATGCCTCCAGCTTTCACCCTGACCACACCACACGATCCATCGTCTACAGCCAAGCTCTGCGATACAACCGCATTTGCTCCAACCCCTCAGACAGAGACAAACACCTACAAGATCTCTGTCAAGCTTTCTTACAACTACAATACCCACCTGCAGAAGTAAAGAAACAGATTGATAGAGCCAGAAGAGTTCCCAGAAGTTACCTACTACAGGACAGGCCTAACAAAGAAAATAACAGAACGCCACTAGCCGTCACCTTCAGCCCCCAACTAAAACCCCTCCAGCACATTATTAAGGATCTACAACCTATCCTAAAGGATGACCCAACACTCTCACAAATCTTGGGAGACAGGCCAGTCCTTGCCTACAGACAGCCCCGCAACCTGAAGCAAATACTCACCAACAACCACATACCACACAACAGAACCACTAACCCAGGAACTTATCCTTGCAACAAAGCCCGTTGCCAATTGTGCCCACATATCTATTCAGGGGACACCATCACAGGGCCTAATAACATCAGCCACACTATCAGAGGCTCGTTCACCTGCACATCCACCAATGTGATATATGCCATCATGTGCCAGCAATGCCCCTCTGCCATGTACATCGGTCAAACTGGACAGTCTCTACGTAAAAGAATAAATGGACACAAATCAGATGTCAAGAATTATAACATTCATAAACCAGTCGGAGAACACTTCAATCTCTCTGGTCACGCAATCACAGACATGAAGGTAGCTATCTTAAAACAAAAAAACTTCAAATCCAGACTCCAGCGAGAAACTGCTGAATTGGAATTCATTTGCAAATTGGATACTATTAATTTAGGCTTAAATAGAGACTGGGAGTGGCTAAGTCATTATGCGAGGTAGCCTATTTCCTCTTGTTTTTTCCTACCCCCCCCCCCCAGATGTTCTGGTTTAAGTTGGATTTAAACTTGGAGAGTGGTCAGTTTGGATGAGCTATTACCAGCAGGAGAGTGAGTTTGTGTGTGTATGGGGGTGGGTTTTTGGAGGGGGGTGAGGGAGTGAGAGAACCTGGATTTGTGCAGGAAATGGCCCAACTTGATTATTATGCACATTGTGTAAAGAGTTGTCACTTTGGATGGGCTATCGCCAGCAGGAGAGTGAATTTGTGTGGGGGGGTGGAGGGTGAGAAAACCTGGATTTGTGCTGGAAATGGCCTAACCTGATGATCACTTTAGATAAGCTATTACCAGCAGGACAGTGGGGTGGGAGGAGGTATTGTTTCATATTCTCTGTGTATATATAAAGTCTGCTGCAGTTTCCACGGTATGCATCCGATGAAGCGAGCTGTAGCTCACGAAAGCTCATGCTCAAATAAATTGGTTAGTCTCTAAGGTGCCACAAGTACTCCTTTTCTTTTTGCGAATACAGACTAACACGGCTGTTACTCTGAAACCTTTTTAAAGAGTGTGATTTTAAAGATTTTCTACGAAGCAACTGCTGCTCTTTAAAAATCAGTCCCAGCTTTTATCAATTTACTGTATCTCCTTTTTATTGAATATAGTCAGATCACATTTTTTTTAGCTCCAACTAAGCCTGCTTTTCTGACCTTCCTGGAACTCTCAGCAGTATGGCTATTATCATTCTACTCTTTAATTTTAAAAAAGTTACGCCGGGTTTCAACGATCTATTTATGCTTAAACATGGTTGTACTAGAATCAGTTATAACACAGTTTGGACAGCCAGTACAAAATTGTTTGAATTGACTTAAAGATTTGTTCTAACCTATGCCTGGACTACCATGTTTTTTAAAACTGGTGCTCAGTTTGGACTGGTCAGTATAACCACACAGTAACCTAGAAAGAAAAGGAGGACTTGTGGCACCTTAGAGACTAACAAATTTATCTGAGCATAAGCTTTCGTGAGCTACAGCTCACTTCATCAGATGCATTCAGTGATAACCCTTGTTTAAACCATGCACAAGCACTGTAGACTGAGTCCCAATTGCTAGCTAACAATCAACCTGTTTTAACAAGTATTTGGGCACAGGTGCGTAGAGACCACAGTGCTGAGCACAATAGTTAAGGAAGGAAATAAATATTGTTGATTGAATTCCCTGGAGTTCAGTAAACCAGGAAATCAAATAGGACATTCCTCTGGACTGCAGGTTACATTTCACTGTCTTTTGATTGGATTTAGGCACCAAAGTCATTTAGATGACTGAAAATTATACTCTGCATCCCTTAATGGTTTAAATACCAGACTGCACTGTACGAAAAGACTATATTCCTATTAATTGCAACCGCATTTAGATAAAAGCACAGTTAAATATCCCACTAAAATTAAAATGGGCAGGGTAAAACAAGAGTTATTAAGCAGGGTTCTATATGCAAACAATGCAAATCCATATCTGTGTCAAAGTTGTGTCTTTCCAATATTTGAACATTGTTTTAAGGATGACAATTTTGCGTCCCTACAATCCTAGCGATAGAATTCCAGATACAGAGCTGCTCTCCTGAAAGTCAGGCAAGGGGCCAGAGTTAGAAAAACCCAACACAATAGTAATTTGTTTATTAAACAAAATAATATTCTGCTGAAGTACAGTTTACAAGAGAGGTTAAAAAACAAAAATGTACGAAAAGAAATCAATGAGGTTAATTAAGAAACACTGAGCTTCAAAGAGACTGCTGCCAACATAATGGAAAGCAATCAGGCATTCATCAAACAGAATCATCTTCTCTCACACTCACTACAAGGGGACTGAAGACATAAGTTATCTTTTATGCCTCCAGGAAATATATAGGATGTGACAGATGACAAGGCCTCAGCCAAGCCCTGGAGCATATAGTGATGCACTCTGTGCTGTCGTTAATTAAGGGTCATGGCAATGGGAGAGGTAACATTCAGCTTTATGCTATGCAAACTACCAGCCCTGATAGATAGGAGAGTTTCTGGATAACCTGTCATCACTGATAGTGTTACCTTCAGACAGCATGCTTAAGGCCTCATCGGGCTGCTGGCTGCTGGCTATTGTTGTCTTCTTTGAGTTGTGGATGTTGCTTTGGTAGTTCACAGAGGATCCAACGGCAGAAGGGTAGCCATTGTCAGCAACAGCTGATGTGGACATTGATTCCCACGGTATTTCTCTCTTTTGCCACTTCAAGTTCAGTTTCCACCCAGTCCAGCCATAAAAAGCGAGTGTGAAGAGAAAGCCTTGCATTGGATTCAGCACTCCCTGGAAAAGAGAAGAAAGGAGAATTGTGATGGGAATTAAAATCAACAGAGTGGTGAATTTCAAGCCAAGTGAAACCATTCCTGTGCATTAAGGGTACATCTACGCTGCAATAAAAAATTCACGGTGCCAAGTCTCAAAGCCTGGGTCAGCTGACTTGGACTCGCAGGACTGCAGGCTATACAATTGCAGTATAGACATTAGGGACCAGGCCGGAGATGTCTGCACTGCAATTGTATAGCCCAAACCCCACAATCCCAATTCAGCAGGCCTGGCCATGCCACGGGTTTTTTATTACAGCGTAGACAGAGAGACTTTCCTCACGGTGAACAAATTGCTGCCTCTGAGAGATGTTGTAAAACTCACCCATCTGCATCCAGATGAAAGTACATGTTATGTTTCTTCTAGCCACAAGCAAATCAAGGTAAGAAACCAAAGGCCTTGTTCTGGTACACAATAACACTGAGAACACAAGGGGTCAAATGCTTGCCTGGTTTGACCTCAGCTACTCCATTGAGTTGTATCAGGGATAAATATGGCCCTCAATGTGCTTTAACAGTCTCCACTGTGTCTTATGAATTTTATTTTACATGAGCAATTATAAAACTTCAGTGAAAGCAGAGCCAAACATATTGAGAGCAGCCACTCACAGATAACCAAGTTCTTAAACAGTGATCAGTCCGTTTGTAACTGCTGCTGACTCATGAACCAGTCCATCATGGTTGGATTAAAAAACTGGCCAGCTGAGACAGTCTCTCAAGAATCACTTCTGTCCCCACTTCCTTGGATATTTGGCAAGTAAATGCTTTGGATGTTTCTATTTTTCTCCTGGGAAATCAGCACTTTATTTTCATAGCCAGCCTACAAACAGTTCAATTCCTAGACTTGACATCTTGCCCTCCAGGCCAGCAAAAGCCGAGAGCTGTGTCACATGAGTGTGTTCAGCCCTTGGGAGAGAAGGGGGCACCATGTGAGTGGCATCACTTACTCCTTTAATACAGGATGAAACCTGGAAACGGAGAGGTAGGTACTTGGGGGTGCCTGGTTGCTTGTCAGAAGGAAGCAGAGTGTGCTGGGGGAGTGGGAAGAGTAATTTAACCCTTGTAATACTAATGTAGGATAAAATCTGGAAAGAGAGAAATAGGTCCTCGGAGATGGAGGTGCCAGAGTATCGTGTGTGTTCTGGGAGTGGGGGGCATGTTCCATGCACAGGAGGCGTACATTCATCCATAATACTGCAGGCCAGATTAGCCAGGCTCAGCTGCAAAAATTGAAAGGTGAATACTGATGCTCTACTGACTGGCAGATTTAGAAACAATGCTTGTAAAGGAGCCCTGGTGAGTCCTCTGTGGGCAGAGGGCTGTAGCCAAGGCGCACATAGACACAAAAATAGGGGAGACAGTTTTAAGAGAAGAAAAATTGGTGGTAACATGGGTTAAACTTGCAAGAGAAGCAGTGGATTCTCCAGTTCTTGACATCTTCATATCAAGACTGGATGCCTTTCTGGAAGATGCGCTTTGGCCAAACAAATTATTGGGCTCAGTACATGGATAAGTGGGTGAAATGTAATGGTCTGTGATATACAGGAGGTCAGATTAGATGATCAAATGGGCCCGTCTGGCCACAGATTCTTTAAATCTCTATAACAATCCCAGAAAGTGGGAAGGGAGGGAATTATTCAGAGCTAGAGCTATGCCATAACTCAAACTAAAAGAGTTGTAGTGCCTTTCACATGTTTAATGTCCACTTAATAAAAACACTCATCCAAATATATCCTTGACCTTCCTCTAGAAAATTGTTCCGTCATTTCAAAAAGAAAATCAAAGAGCATGTTTTTACTAAGAGGCTTTGCAGTTATGTAAGATCTCCCCAAAGAAGCTACCTGCATCATCAACTCCAGAATATCCCCTTTTGACTATTCCAGGAACATTACGCTATGGGGGGATGGGTAAATCACAGTCCAGTAATGGTCCAAAATGCTTTAGTAGTGTTCCTACAGTATTTTAGATCATTGCTCTGAAAGACCACTATTTTTTTCTCTCAAGTAATTATTCTCTCTATATACAGATGTTTTCTACATAGCAGCTTTAAGAAGCAAAGAAAATAACCTTAGTTACAAATACAGGCTGAAATTGCTAGTAAGCACCCAAGTTGTTAGCCTGTATTCAGTAATCACTAGTGGAAACTCTGTAGTCTGTTATTCAGGAAGATACAATAGATGACCATAACTGTCCTTTCTGGTCTTAAAAATGAATGAATCACCTTGACTTCAGTAGGGATGCACAGAGGGTCAGTCAGGGCAAAATGCATTCCTTCGTTCTTCTTGCAGAGCTTCATATGAAGAATAGTTCCTGTGACTTGGAAAATGTTCTCCAATTTTTTTTGTATGGAGTGGTGATTATATTTTGAAAGAAATAAACAATCATTACAGTGGTGCTGCTTCCTGTCAGACAAAAGCTACTTCCAAGACTAATAAAAATCATGGTTGACCTACCATTATAATCCATGTGATCAGTGCAGCATTTCTGACATTTTTCAGGGGGTTTCCATTGATATCTGGCTGCATTTCAAGGTAAAACAACAGGCTCTCATTGATGATGTTCGATGACCAGCTGTTGCAGGGATAAAGAGGAGAAAAAGAAAAAGACAGATTTTTTTTTTTGTATATACAGTGGTTTCTTTACCAAAGCATAATTGTGGTGATTGTTGGCAGGGAGAGGGAGAAATCTGTTGGGCTTTTTTAAATGCTAAAGCTTGTGGCCAACAATATGAAGGAGCAGCAGGTCTGGGAGAATATGATCAGGAAACAAAATCCTTTTCCTAACCCAGCCTGAGACAAAGAAATAGACATAACCAAATGGAATGAAATCCTAGCATTCCACCCTGCTTCAGGCTGATAAAATGCAGAATTAAATCAGGTTGATTAGAAAATACAAGACTGGAATGTACTACAGTCTATAATGGAGAATGTCATCATCAGCACCTTCTTATAGTTGCAGCCTGTGACGTGGTGTACCAGGCATTTGTTGCTTCCGGCCAAAGGCCTCACTGCCTTGGCAAACCCTGGCAGAAGAAGGTGCCTTGCCAGAAGGGAAGGGTAGTGAGTTCAGACATTTAAGGGTTGCCATGATCAGCTGCAGGCAAAACCAGAGAGAGTTGGTCCTCCAGATCTAGCAGGACCGGAAGCAGGTAGAGGCCAATCACGACCCAGCAGGCCAGATAAAAAGCAGTGGCTGTATCTAGTACAGGCCAATTCTGGGTGAAGCCAGAAAAGGGAAAGAAGGCTTTTCCTGCCCTAACCCAAGTAACCTGACCCAGTCAGAGGCCCAACCTTGACAATGTTGGGTCTCTATGAAGGGTTAGTGTTTATATTATGGGCTTTAATGCCCAGGTGGCTATTTTGAGTTAGGATTTAATTTGTGTTCTGTTAACCCTGGAAGGGGACTGGACTGAGACTTGAACTGGCCAGAGGAGCTGGCCTCTGGGCCATGGAGGCAGCTGACCATTGCAGAACTGGGACAACAAGGGGTGTTAAAGAGGAAGAGTCTTGCAACAGTATGTCCTGACACAAGGGGGCACTCTGGTATCAAGGTCACATTATAATACGGCACATAAGTAGAGTTGCAATGTTCATACATACGCTAAATATATATAGCATTGCTACATTGCTGCACATCATTTCCTAAACAACCACAAACTTCAAAGTTAAATTAAAATGGACTTTAAAAGTGACATCAAAAGAGGATTACAGATGACTCTGAAATTGCCATAATGTACCAATAGTTCTTACCAACAAGGGCAGCTCATGGTCAGATAGCAAACATCAAGTTAAATGACAGGTTTCAGAAAGAAAAGGAGTACTTGTGGCACCTTAGAGACTAACCAATTTATTTGAGCATGAGCTTTCGTGAGCCACAGCTCACTTCATCAGATGCATACCGTGGAAACTGCAGCAGACTTTATATATACACAGAGAATATGAAACAATACCTCCTCCCACCCCACTGTCCTGCTGGTAATAGCTTATCTAAAGTAATCGTCAGGTTAGGCCATTTCCAGCACAAATCCAGGTTTTCTCACCCTCCACCCCCCCACACAAATTCACTCTCCTGCTGGTGATAGCCCATCCAAAGTGACAACTCTTTACACAATGTGCATGATAATGAAGTTAGGCCATTTCCTGCACAAATCCAGGTTCTCTCACTCCCTCACCCCCCTCCAAAAACCACCCCCATACACACACAAACTCACTCTCCTGCTGGTAATAGCTCATCCAAACTGACCACTCTCCAAGTTTAAATCCAAGTTAAACCAGAACATCTGGGGGGGGGGGGTAGGAAAAAACAAGAGGAAATAGGCTACCTTGCATAATGACTTAGCCACTCCCAGTCTCTATTTAAGCCTAAATTAATAGTATCCAATTTGCAAATGAATTCCAATTCAGCAGTTTCTCGCTGGAGTCTGGATTTGAAGTTTTTTTGTTTTAAGATAGCGACCTTCATGTCTGTGATTGCGTGACCAGAGAGATTGAAGTGTTCTCCGACTGGTTTATGAATGTTATAATTCTTGACATCTGATTTGTGTCCATTTATTCTTTTACGTAGAGACTGTCCAGTTTGACCAATGTACATGGCAGAGGGGCATTGCTGGCACATGATGGCATAAATCACATTGGTGGATGTGCAGGTGAACGAGCCTCTGATAGTGTGGCTGATGTTATTAGGCCCTGTGATGGTGTCCCCTGAATAGATATGTGGGCACAATTGGCAACGGGCTTTGTTGCAAGGATAAGTTCCTGGGTTAGTGGTTCTGTTGTGTGGTATGTGGTTGTTGGTGAGTATTTGCTTCAGGTTGCGGGGCTGTCTGTAGGCAAGGACTGGCCTGTCTCCCAAGATTTGTGAGAGTGTTGGGTCATCCTTTAGGATAGGTTGTAGATCCTTAATAATGCGTTGGAGGGGTTTTAGTTGGGGGCTGAAGGTGACGGCTGAATCAATAATCTTCAGCGCCAAAGAGAGGCTATGTCAGAAAGCCCAGGTTTTAGCCCAAGTGAACAGACTTTAGTGCAATTTTTCTGTATTTCTCCTGCATAGTCAAATGGGTCAGGCTGGTTTCCTAAGTCCAGCATTTGTTTAAAAAAAAAAAAAAAAAAGGGATTTTGCCATTTTCTTTTTGCAATCAAGTTCCCATTCTATGTGAAAACCTCATATTTTTCTCCCTCCACCTTCCTCCCCTCATTTCTTCCCTGCTCCATTCCCCCAGCCTGTCCACTTTAACAAGCTGCTCCATGCATGACCTAAGGTACATCCAGGGCCGGCCCATAACATTTTAGCACCTAAGGCAGGGAGCTCAAATGATGCCCCCATGCCCCCTCGCTTCGGCCAAAACTTTGAAAGGTCTCAATTCTGCCTTCTTCCTGTTCGGCTCCTCTCATGGTTCTGCTCTGCTACCTACCCCAATAAAGGAGAACTAACAACTTAAAATGCCTAGTTCAAAAATTTTAAGTGACACTTAACTTTCAAATGCCTGAACAGCAAATGTAACTTTTCTTGTCTGCATAGTTAACACTGACTTTTTTATCTGTTTGAATAATCAAAGTGGTGCTTTCCTTGCTTTCTTGGTTGCAAAGATTTGAACTTCTTCCTGAAGGTCCACTGTCTGGGCCAGCTCATGCTCTATTGAGATGGTTGCAAGACCGACCAGCCTCTCCTGTGTCATTGTGAAGTGTAGATGTGTTTTTATTAACTTCAGCTTGGAGAAGCTGCGTTCTCCACTGGCAACTGTTACAGGAAGTGTTAGAAGTATGCGCAGAGCAACAAAAACATTTGGAAAGAGGGTGGTCATCTTGTTTGTGCACATATATTCCAGAACAGCCTTTGGAGTTGATCCTGCTGAAATGTATCTTGAAAGGGCTTTCAGTTCATCACCTAAATCACTCACATCAATATCGCGCATGTCATCATGTGTCAGCACTGTCTCTAGTGCCCTGCATTGCTGGTGCAGGTCTTCTTCAGGTATAGTGAGGAGTTTTGGAATATCATACAACATCCCAAATATACTCCTGTGTTCCTTGAGCTGCATGAAACGTTCTTCAACTGACTGTATTGCACAGTCTAGCACCTGGTTAAAGAATTCAACTTTGAATTGTTGTTTGGGGTTTCTTATGGGATTATCCCGTGCCTTGTAATCAAATTGTCTTCTTCTTCGGTGACTCTTTGTCACGGGGTCACCGGGCTATGCTCTGGAACTACTCCATATGAAGCCAGTCAGGACTCTGGGGGAGCTGCCTCTCTGTGAGCATACTGTCTCCAGGGCAAGAAGCTTACACAGCTTCGACCTTCCTGGGTCTGACCTCGGAGCATTCAGCATCCCCTGCTCCACCATACGCTTTCCACAGCGAGTCCACAGAGGTGGGGCTCCTGGGGAAGCCAGAGGGTCCTGCACCCCACTTCTGCAGTCAGACGTGACTCTCAGCCAGTCAGTAAAACAGAAGGTTTATTAGATGACAGGAACACAATCCAAAACAGAGCTTGTAGGTACAGAGAACAGGACCCCTCAGTCAGGTCCTTTTTGCGGCCAGGGAGGCCAGACCCCGGGTCTGGACCTCCCTCGCTTTCCGCAGCCAGCTCCAAACTGAAACTCTCCTGTCCCTCCTCTGGCCTTTGTCTCTTTCCTGGGCCAGGAGGCCACCTGATCTCTTTGTTCTCCAAAACCTTCAGTTGGCATCTTGCATGTGAGGGTCCCAGGCCATCAGTTGCCAGGAGACAGGGTGTCGACCATTCTCTGTGCAAACACCATCACACTGGCCCTCAAGGGCTCTGCAACAATCACACACCCTTATCCCACCACTTAGATACTTAAGAAATGCATAGGGGAAACTGACGCACCCACACAGTATTCAGTGAGAACATTAAGTACAGTCCCAGTTCGTCACACTCTTGTATTCTAGAATGGGTGGGAAAATAGCTTCAGTGTGAAGTTCCTCTGCCAACTTCTGTGCACTCTTCAGAACGTTTTGAAATCCCTCATCTGACCGGTGAGATGTAGGTATGACTTTGCTTTGTCCAGTTGTTCCATTGCTCCAGATATATCAAGGTCAACACCTTAGAGTCTCTTGCTTACAACATTTATTTCAAACAGTATGTCATGCCACAACACTAAGCCACACAGAAATTTGAAGTTATGTATGTTTCTGGTGATTCCATTTCCCTCTGCTACTGTTCTCCCATGAACAATTCCTGTCATAGCATTATCCTCCATAATGGCAACTATGGCATCATCTGTCTTCCTAATTTGGTGTTTGATAGGCTTTATCGCCTGTACTCGACTTTCCCATTGTGTGTCACTCAGTGGTTTCAGTGTCAGAGAGGATGTTCACAGATGTTGCTTCAAAATTTGCCATCGATGAGATGATGCAGAGAAAAATACATAGATGCTTTGAATTACATTAAAAAATTCAGCAGCCTCACTAGAAGCTGATGCTGCATCACTGACCACCAAGTTCAATGAATGAGAACTGCATGAGACAAGGGATCCATGTCTGCACTGTGTTCTTTCCTCTCATGTTGGCACCATTATGGTAGCCCTGGCCTCTCATGTCAGCTATCGCAATTTCTGTATCTTCCAGCTTTTTAAGAAGCATATTTGTCATACCAGTTCCTGTAGTATCGTCAATGTCAATACATTCTAGAAAATGCTGTCTGACAGTCACCATTGCAGGGACATTTTCACTAGGTACTGTTGTTGTTACAACATCTTGACTTAAGGAACTAAACTCAGCAGCAGCTGTTTCTTGCGCCTCCACCACACTCTACTCTGATCTACACTTTTCTGCAGGAATGTGTACGGTTACATCCATTTCAGATGGAGATATGGATGCTGCAGTAGCTGCCCGGTCACCTGCACTCTGACTAACTGGAAGATCAGGCATCTCCTCACCACTCACATCCTCACTGGGGCCGGAAGGCTCACCGTGAACATTTGTGTCTATGTATCTAAAGAGAGCTCCTTCCTGCTTAGATAGAAAAGCTTCCTTTGCTTTCTTTCTTTTTCTGAATGCTGTCCCAGAGGGGCGTTTTCTTCTTTCACTCATGATTGCTGTGCTGTCCCAGCTCTAGTGGCTCTCAACACTCTATGGAGGGGACAAATAAGCAGGCTGGTAGCAGGGCCTGAGTGAGGGAAGATATCAACGTCTTAAGGACCTATCTGGCTCCTACTACTTCAGTTGACTGCCTGTTCTCCTCAAGTGGGTTCAGGGAAGCAGCAGGAAACAGGAAGCTCCCTGAGAAGCTGGTGTTAATCAGTCCAGGCTCCTGGGGGTGCTAGAGAGGTATAAAAGAGGCTCCTCGTCCTCTCTCTCCCTGCAGCTCCTGCTGCTTTTTGTTATTCCCTCTCACCTTTTCTCCTGTCTGCCTGTTTTGTCTCTTGTGCCCTCCTTCCTCCAGCACAGCACTCCACCATCTCTGTGCATCTAGAGCAGAGAGAATACATATGCACCAGCAGCAAACACAATTTTCTACACTCTGGGTCCTAGTGCCCCCCCTGCCACAGTCTGGCACCTGAGGCGGCCACCTGAGTTTGCCTCACAGTAAGGCCAGCCCTGGTCACATCCCCTCTTTGACACTGTTTCCTTTCCTTCCCTATTTCTATTCCCTATTTCCTTCCCTATTCCTTCCCTATTGTTTAGACAGCAAGTTCTTCATGGCAGGGACCATCCGCTGCTATGTGTTTGTGTGGTGCCTTGCATGATGGACTCCCAATCTCATCTCAAATGTGCTCATGTAATACAAATAGCAAATAATAATTTCTTCCTCCGAAAGGATGCTCTATTTTTGTTCAGTCAGTCAACACCTGTCACTCCCAGTCGTACTCCAGAATCTTTTGCACTAGCTGAAGCATGCTTTATAAGGAAGCTGCCACTGCAGAAAGGCAAAACTGTGTTCCAAAGAAAACTGTCAAAGGATACCATATTTGAGATGGGAATAAGTGATCTGAAATTCCACAGCCAGACCATATTGAGGCTACTCTTGTGGAGAGTGACCATAGCACTGTATTTTTCAGACATTGCTTTAGGCGGCTGCCTACCCATCTTTTTAGCCATTTTTCTTTGAGGCTTTTGTTTTCATGTTGCTCAAACTTTTTTTTCTATATATTCCGGAACTTGTGTCCCAGCTGCAAGAGGTAGCTTAATGCTTCAGCTACTAAATAAAATAATGTAGAACGTTTTCCTTTCTAGAGAATTCCTCCCCTTGAAACTGTCAGGTTGACAAACAAATACAGCAAGCCCACCAATACCGTTCACACCCCCTACCTTCCACAGTGGGGAAATATTCAGGTTTTTTTAAAAATAAGCCTCCTACCATATAATGAACACCAGCATAATTTTGAAAAAGCGGATCTGAATCTCCGTCCCCAGGCGTCTTTCATTCTCTGTGTAGATTCCTTGTCTTCCTTTGAGCAATGAGGCAACTGGAAAGTACAGAACTGTATAATGAGTACATGGCTGTGGGTTTATTTTTTTTATTTACAGGGATCCAGAGAGTGGGAAAGGGAGGAGGAGTAGCTAAAGTTCCTGCTGTGGTGGGACTTGATTTTGACCAACAGGGAGGAATTGGTAGCAACAGAAGGTAGAAGGCAATTTGGGTGAAAGTGATCAAGAAATGATAGATTTCATGATTCTAAGGAAACGGAGTGAGAGTAACAGAATAAGGACAACAGACTTTTAAAAAGACGGACTTTAACAAACTCAGAGAAATGGTAGGTGAGGTTCCATGGGCAGAAAATCTAAGGGAAAAAGGAATTCAGGAGAGCTGGCTATTTCTCAAAGAGACAATATTAAAGGCACAACTGCAAACTATCCTGATGCAAAGGAGAGAGAGGAAGAATAGGAACAAACCAATATGGCTCAGTCAGGAGCTCTTTAATAAGCTGAATTTCAAAAAAGGAATCCTACCAAAAGTGAAAACATGGACAAATTGCTAAGGAGGAGTACAAAAGAACAGCATGAGCATGTAGGGACAAAATCAGAGGGGCTAAGACACAAAATGAGTTACACCTAGCAAGGGACATAAATGGCAATAAGAACAAGTTCTTTAAATACATTATGAGGAAGAGAAAGATGAAGGAAAGTGTAGGTGCTCTACTTAGTGGGGAAGAAGCACTAATAACTGACTACATGAAGAAGGCTGAGGTGTTTAATGCCTGATCTGCTTCAGTCTTCACTAAAGAATTAATGGTGACCAGATAGTCGAAACAAAGCAACGGGGGGAAGGAACACAAGCCAAAATAGGGAAAGAACAAGTTAAAGAATATTTAGATAAATTAGATGTATTCCGGTTGGCAGGGCCTGATCAAAATCATCCTAGGGTACTTAAGGAACGAGCTGAAGCAATCTCAGAAATGTTATCAATTATCTTAGACAACTCCTGGAGCACATAGGTAAGGTCCCAGAAGACCAGAAAAAGGCAAACATAGCACTTATCTTTAAAAGGGGGAACAAAGAAAATCTGGGAAACTATAGACCAGTCAGCCTAACTTTTATACTGGGAAAAATACTGAAACAAATGATTAAATGATCAATTTGTAAGCACCTAGAGGAAAATAGGGTTACAAGGAATAGGCAGCAGGATTTGTGAAGAACAAATCATGCCAAACCACCCTAATTTCCTTTTTTGATGGGTTTACTGGCCAAGTGGATAAGGGAGGCAGCACCAGACATGATAGATCTTGAATTTAGTAAGGTTTTTGATGCAGTCCCACGTGACTTTCTCATAAGCAAACTAGGGAAATGAGGTCTAGATGAAATTACGGTAAGGTGGATCACAACTGGTTGAACGACTATACTCAAATAGTAGCTATCAATGGTTTGCTGCCAAACTGGGAGGGTGTATCTAGTGGGGTCCTTCTGGGGTCAGACCTGAGTCCAGTTCTACTCAGTATTTTCATTAATGAAGTGGAGAGTATGCTTATAAAATTTGTGGATGACACCAAGCTGGGAGGGGTTGTGAGCACTTGGAGGATTGGATTAGAATTAAAAATGACCTTTAGAAATTGGAGAATTGGTCTGAATTCAAGAAGGTGAAATTCAATAGAGACAGTGCAAAGTACTTCACTTAGGAAGAAAAAAATCAAATGAACAGCTACAAAATGGGGAATAACTGGCTAGAAGGTAACAGGATCTGGGGATTATAGTGTATCATAAATTGATGGAATCAACAATGGGATGCAGTTGCAGAAAAGACTAATATTCTGGGGTGTATTAACAAGAGCGTCATATATAAGACACAGGAGGTAATTATTCCACTCTACTTGGCACTATGAGGCCCCAGCTATTAGTATTGTGTCCAGTTCTGGGCACCACCCTTTAGAAAAGATATGGACAATTTGAAAAGAGTCCAGAGGAGAGCACAAAAATGATAAAAGGTTTAAAAATCCTAACCTGTGAGGAAAGGTTATAAAAACCTTGGTATGTTTATTCTTGAAAGTTGCGGTGGTGGGGTGGGATCTTTAAAACAGGCTTCAAGTTTGTTAAGTGCTGTTTTAAAGAGGATGGTAAATAATTGTTCTCCATGTCCACTGAAGGTAGGTGGACAAGGCAATGGGCTTAATCTGCAGGAAGATTTAGGTTAGATATTAGGGAAAAAATTTCTAACCAAAAGGCTAGTTAAGCTCTGATATAGGTTTACAAAGGATGTTGTGGAATCCCCATCAATGGAGGTTTTTAAAAAAACAAGTTGGGCAAACACCTGCCAGGGATGGTCTAGGTTTACTTGGTCCTGCCTCAGCGCAGGGGGCTGGACCTGATGACTTCAAGGTCTCTTCCAGCCCTACATTTCTATAATTCTATGTAGGATAGTTTAGAAGAGGGAGGGTGACTCATTAAATAATCTCCTTTATCCATGTAACAATTAAAGAAAACAGTGTCATCCAAAAGTGAGTGGTGGCATCAGAACTTGCCACTGGCTTTCTATCAGCCCCATTTAAAATGGAAAGTAACAGGAGGGGTCATAACCGTTTTACCTTTTAAAAACTTAACATGAAACGAGTGTTTCAATAGTGTGTTTAACTATGCAATTGCTATGCCTTTGTTTTCTGAGTTCTGCACCTGTAAGTCACTTAGGATTCCCCCTGCAGAGATGGGCAGCTAGGTTGTGTACAATACCGACATTCATAGGGGACGCAGGCACACTTTGTGCGCTCTCGTGAAGACTTTAGTCTTGTTTGTTGCTTTTGATTAATGTAAAATAGGGAGACTGAAAGTATATGGCTGCTCTAGTAACCAATATTGGTTCACTTTACAGCATGGAAGCCTAAGGTGCAGCCTGAAGTAACCCGTATTCACTGAAGAGAAAATAAAGAAGTGTAGCCTCTATATACCTATAGAACTGCAGGTACCAAGGCAACAGCAGAATAGACTTCCTTATTGGCTGTGGATAATGTGCTTCATCACCTTGATCAACATGTAGCTGCTCCTGGATGCCCAGGTAGCTGCAGTTGCCAAGTCAGTCATCTGTGCTTGGAAAGGAGTTTGTCCCCTTTTATTTGCTTATTATCAGAGAACAGTTTACATCTGTGCTCTGCTCTGACTACCAGCAGATTTCTGAGTGAGGTTTAAAGAGTTTTTGACCGTTTAAAGGCTTTGGCTGTCTGAGAAAGAGAGACTACTTTCCTTCTCATATGGTACCATGGTAGCTATGATCTACTAATAAGCTGAGCGCCCCCTCCTCATCTAAATGGACTGTGTTCTCGGTTAGGGCTCTTGGCTCTGAAACGCACTTCCTTCTGTGGTTCACCAGAACCCTGGTATGGTGAATATGGCAGAACAGTCTTTTTGTTCTGTGTGTACAGTACCTGGCAACAATGAGGTCTTGGTTCTGGCTGGAGCCTCTAGGATATACACAATACAAAATATTATTATTTATTTATTTTATTATTATTAAAAACCTGTCTGTTTTCTCAGCCTTTTCTTGGAAGTGGGGATTACGGAATGAGGGATGGAAGGGAAGATGGGAAAGAGATTGCATTTGGAATGGGATTGGTGGTTTTTCATGAGTTTTTTTATATATTTTAGTATGTGTATATTTTGATGCAAACTTGTGGATTTATATTATGTAATACACTGAGCATTGGGTGGGTGTAATATTAAATACAAAGTCTGGGATTGTTTGGCTACAAGGTTTTATTTCAGGCTCCTCTCTCTAATGTAAAAATAAGTTAGATGTGGTCATCAGGCCCCTGATGAAGTTGTGTACAAGCCCAATTTCAGGCCTTTGTTCTTAACATCAAAGTCATGAGTAACCAAATTCCAATCATATTTGACCACATATAAAACTAATAACTGACTCCAGGTGCAATTAATGAGAGGGCTGCAGAGAAGCCAATGGAGTTGCATTTCATTACAATATCTTAGTGACTTAGACCTTATCTACACTAGAGAATAATCCTGACTTCAACTCTCAGTGGCCAACTATAGCTGCACCAGTTCAAGCCCCTAGCATAGACAGTTCAGACTGCTACAAGTACCAGGGCAGACTGCTAAATTTCAAGAAGATGCAATGCAGTTTTGGCCCTCTACAATAGTGTTTTGTATCAGCACATCTACATTGATGGTGTTGTTGGCCACCAATGCCATACCTGGAGCAAATCCCCAATGTCAACAGAGCCTTGCTTTTGGTACCTAGCTGTTATGCTAAAAAAGCGTGGTGCATTTCTTTCCCTGGACTAGCTGCATCCTTCCATGGCTTTGTTCATAAAAGACTCCCCCACAGAACAGGGTATACAGACATAGCTTTTACATGATTATTATGTTTTTACCTCACATATACTAACTAATGTTGGCATTTAGGAACTTACCTCCTGTTACCGTCCTCCTAAAGAGGATTGGATTGGCCACCAAAACTAGCAGAAGTGGAGCATAGGTAGTGATGTAATGAGGAATTGCATGCTGCAGGCCGTTTTCACAACTGAGAAGAGACCATTAAAAGATTAATTCTTCTTCACACCTTGTAGTCTTGGCTATTCTACTTGCATCACATTTAGCTAAAAATATGGAATGAAATAAACAGATCCAAAAATGTCGTGACACATTGATTCTGGCCAGCTCAAGTGAGTCACAAAGTAGACTATGAAATACAGGTTTCAGAGTAACAGTCGTGTTAGTCTGTATTTGCAAAAAGAAAAGAAGTACTTGTGGCACCTTAGAGACTAACCAATTTATTTGAGCATAAGCTTTCGTGAGCTACAGCTCACTTCATCGGCATCCGATGAAGTGAGCTGTAGCGCATGAAAGCTTATGCTCAAATAAATTGGTTAATCTCTAAGGTGTGACAAGTACTCCTTTTCTTATTGAAATACAGTCGAGTTTCTTTGTATGTGGCCCTTGTGAGCCAATGCTTCCTTCCAACAATTTAGGTGGAAGGAAAAAAAAGAAGCTAAGACAGCATGGGAGAAGAAGGGATAATAGGACACAGGACTTCTTTGGCATGATCTTCTCCCTCTCTAGGAGCCTGTGGAAGCCTTAATGCCCCCACTTTCCATGGCCATGTCAGGGATGGGCTATGGGGCAAGTAAGCACCAATTTTATGTGGCATGTTTCCCTCTGGTCCTGGCAGAAACCCAAACAGATAACTGCAGAGTCATACTGGGTATGTCTACCCTGCAGCTGGGAGATGTGATTTTTTTCAGCACTCTGGACAGACTTGTGCTAGCTCTGCTTGAGAGAGCATGCTAAAAATAGCAATGTGAATGTGCACTCGTACTGCAACGTCTACACCACTATTTTTAGCACGCTATCTCATGTCTGTCTACCTACGCTGGGAATCATGCCTCCCAACTGCAGTGTAGACATACCCATTGACTCTGAGTTATGTATATAAATCGTTTAAGTTGATACTTACCAAAGTTAAGTTATTCAGTGATCAAACCATACACAACAAGTATAAGAACATCTTTGGGACTTCACTAGTTGTTGGTTTTTCAGTGATTGGGACCTAAAGTAGGAGTAGAGGGTGCTGGTGCATAATCAGCGATTGAAGGAAAAGTGAGTTTTGAGGAGGAATTTAAAAGAGGAAGGGGTCACACAAGCATAGGCAGGCTGTTTCAGGCATAGGAGTTAGCCTGATACTGAAGTGGAGAGTCATGAGTAGAAGAGTTGGATGGACAGAGCATAGGGCATGAGAGAAGTAGGATATAATATTTTTAAGGCCATGCTACTCTACCACTTACGTTGGCAAAACTTATGTCGCTCAGGGGTGTGAAAAAACACACCCCCCCGAGTGACAAGTTTCCCTGGCATAAGTGGTAGTGTGCACAGTGCTATGGCAGCAGGAAAGCTTCTCCCGCCAACATAGCTACCGCTGCTCGTTGCGGGTGGTTTAATTATATTGATGGGAGAGCTCTCTCCTGTCGGCATAGAGCAGCTATATGAGAGATCTTACAGCAGTGCAGCTACATCGGTACAGCTGTGCTACTATAAGGTCTCTAATGTAGACATAGCTTAATTCATGTAGGGCCAAATTTGCTCTGACATTCCTTACTGTAAATCCGGAGTAACTTCATTGACTCCAATATTTGGCATTTACACTCTTGTAATTGGGGTAAAAACTTGACCCTCCGTCTCCAAAACTGACAAAGACATTCAAGTAATCACAGAGCTAGATTTTTTTAATTAATGCCTTTCTTACCTAGCAACGGAAGGGTAGTAAAGCATGGCAATTCCTTCCACACACAGCAGGATTGCCAGGCCCCATGTCATCATGTGGTACAACACAATTGTACTGGAAGCACATGAAATGGAAAAGAAGCTGTTAATATCACTCATCATGTGCATTTGGAATTGCTTGAGAATTTCACATTGCAACCATTCAAAAGAATTGTACATATATGCAGGTAGAACAACGCTCCACCGGCCGTACAGTAACTGGGAAATGGGAAAGCGGGTTGGGAAAAATAAGAGTTGGGCTAAGTCAACGCAATTGTTCAGATTGAGATAAGGGGCCCTGCCTCTGTCCCTCCCTGTCAACAGAGCTGTAAGTGATTCTCGCCCACACAAGCTTCCAGTCATCCCTCCAGGCTCCCTCCCTTCCTGTGACCCATGGAGGTGGAGCTTGGTGGGACAAGCTACACGGAGAAGGAAGAAGGGCTCCCCAAACATCATGAATGGTCAGCCCTTTTGGGGATTTGGAAATCACAAATTTTAACAGTTATGATCACATTTTGCTTCATCCACATCAACAAGGGCCTGATCCAGATCCCGCTGAAGTCAATGGGAGTTTTTCTATTGACTTCAGTAGGCTGTGAGTCAGGACCTGAAAGTTTTGCCACTGATTTTGGTGAGAGCAGAATCAAGCCCATATTGCCTCAGGCTAAAATGGTGTGACTTATGTATACATGTCTATGAACACTTGAATCACTGCCCATAGGAAATAATATGAATGTCATTACAGTGCATAGCCTTGTCTGGCATTGGGAATTTAGATAACCTTGATGGAAATAATTAGGGTAAAATATGTGAAGAATTTTCATAATAAACACTAGAAATCAAGTAGTCTAGCTTGTTACTGCTTAACAGTTCCATAATTCCTGGGCATCAAAGCTTCACTATACAAATAAAATTCAAGTTTGTCCTACACAGGTTAGGGTTAATACTAGTTTAAATCAGGGATTTTTTTTTCTTGTTCTGGAGATGCACATAATAACATCTGCCAATTGCACTATGTCTCCAATATCTGATTGCTCAATATTGTCTGGGTATAATATCACATAATTCTGTGCTCAGTACTGGCAAACTGAAGGTCTTTTTGTTCTTCTAACTCCAAAAACTGGCAGCCAATTTAGAAAAACCTTTATATTTTGTCTCTAGTATAACAGCATGGCCATTGTACTCAAAAAGTTGGCTGTCAAATTGGGAGGGTATATCTACTGGGGTTCCTCCTGGGCCCAGTATTGTTCAATATTTTCATTAATGAGTTGAATAATAGAATAGAGTATGCTTAAAAAATTTGCAGATGACACAAAATTGGGAGGGAGCACTTGGAGGCCTGGATTAAAATTCAAAATAACCTTGACAAATGGAAGAATGGATCTGAATTCAACTAAATGAAATTCAATAAAGACAAGTTCAAAGTACTTCACTTAGGAAGGAAAAAAATCAAATGCACCACAACAAAATGGGGAATAACTGGCTAGGTGGTGTTTCTCCTGAAAAGGATCTGGGGATTATAGTGGACCACAAACTGAATATGAGTTGTGAATGTGATGCAGCTGCAAAAAGAGACTAATATGCTAGGGTGTTTTAAAAGGAGTGTTGTATGTATACCACAGGAGATAATTGTTCTGCTGTAGTCAGCACTGCTGTAGTCAGCACCAGCTGGAGTATCGTGTCCAATTCTGGGTACCACAATTTAGAAAGGATGTGGACAAATTGGAAAGAGTCCAGAGGAGAGCAACAAAAATGATTAAAAAAAAATTAGAAAACCTGACCAATGAGGAAAGGTTGAAAAAATTGGGCATGTTTAGTCTTGAGAAAAGATGACTGAAGGGTGACCTGATATGTCTTCCGATATGTTTAGGGCTTTTATAAAGAGGATGGTGACTAACTATTCTCCATGTCCACTAAAGGTTGGAGAAGAAGTAATGGGCTTAATCTGCAGCAAGGGAGATTTAGGTCTGGTATTAGGAAAAACTTTCTAACCATAAGGGTAGTTAAACTCTGGAATAGACTTCCAAGGGAGGTCATCATTGGAAGCATTTGAAATCAAGTTGGACAAACTCCTGTCAGGGATGGTCTAGGTTTACTTGGTACTGCCAGAGCACAGAGGACTGGACTTGATGACTTCTTGAGGTCACTTTCAGCCCTACATTTCTATGATTCTATTCATGCCAGAGTGTTTAGATACTCCAGGGATGGGCACTATAGAAGACATATAATACATAAGATTATTTTTTTCTTTTCTTGAAAAAGATGTTCTATAAAATGAAAATGTTCAACAGGACACTAACAACAGCTTTGAAAAGTAGACAAAACCTCAAATCCTGAAGCAAAAATTCTAGGTATATTTCAACACTTTTTTTTTCAGAGTAACATTTTATTGCTACAAGGTTCAATTCACGGTGTAGATTGGGGACTGGGGTGAAATCTTTGGTCCATTGGAATCTTCAATGGAGGTAGGATTTCACCCCAGATTTTCAAAGTTTAGGTGCATGCAAGTGCATGCAAGTTCGTAATCAATACTGGAGCATAGTCATGGCCCTTTAAGCACCTAGCATACCATGCACCCATACTAATACGTGGTTTGCATATGCACATCAAATGTTTGTGCATGCTTCATTTATGTGCCTGAATACATGCATACAAACATGCGCACCTAATGTAGGAAGTAAAGCTACTTTTAGATCTTTAATTAGTTCAAATTAAAAATTAGTTAATTTCACTTTGGTACCTTAGCCCTGCTGATCTTCTCACCACCAAGTAGGAATCTACAGCATAGCAAAACAGCCACCAGAAGCCAGCACTGTACAAGAGCTGGATCCACATCTGCAAAAGGAAAAAGATTCTATTGTGTCACAATTGCTGATAAAGTCTCTAAGTGACCAGGACAAAATAAAACTCCCTGTTACTTCTAGCCCTGATGAGGCCTCATTCAAACATGTTTAATGGGATGTGTGTGTTTTTGCAACAGAGATCCATGAGGGGCCAAATCTTGCTCAGAATCACAGAAGTAGTCTCACTGAAGCCAACTGGTCTATTCACATGAGTAGGTTGAGCAGCATTTGACCCCTTTTGATAAGCTTGTTTTACTCCTGCCCAGAAGAGATATTAACCTTGCCTAACCTTAACTCTGAATTTTACATGTGCATCCAAAAGTAAACCATCTTTTGCTCCATTCATAAAGAGATTTATAGTGAGAATGTTTGAAATTACTGTATTTGTACATTAGTGCCACTCCTGTAGCTGAGGGCTTGTCTATACTTACAGCTAAATCAGCACTGCTGCGATTGATGCATCAGTGTTGATTTAGCAGGTCTGGTGAAGACAAGCTAAGCTGACAGCAGAGTGCTCTCCTGTCACCATCTGTACTCCACCTCCCTGAGAGGTGGAAGGTAAATCAGCTGGAGAGCATCCCTGTCAACACAGCATGATGTAGACACCACTGTAAGTTGACCTAAGTTACGTCAACTTCAGTTAAGTAAGGCCTGGTCTACACTGGGGGAGCAGGGGAAGAAATCGATCTAAGATACGCAACTTCAGCTACGAGAATAGCATAGCTGAAGTCGACGTATCTTAGATCGACTTAGAATCACTTACTTCGCGTCCTCGCGGCATGGGATCAATGGCCGCCGCTCCCCCGTCAACTCCGCTTCCGCCTCTTGCCCTGGTGGAGTTCCGGAGTCGATGGCAGAGCAATCGGGGATCAATTTATCGTGTCTGCACTAGACGCGATAAATCAATCCCCGATAGATCGATCACTACCCGCCGATCCGGGTAGACATGGCCTAACTTATGTAACTGAAGTAGCATAACTTAGGTCAACTTACAGCTTTAGTGTAGACCAGCCCCTGAGACATGAGAGAAGGACTTGTATCTCTTAATCATTGTAGCTATACTGTCCCTTCATATTCTGGGAACTGAATGTAAAAGGAAAATTATTATCTAGTCAACAATCTCTGTTCCCAAGAGGAACAAAAGAAGAGAAGGGTGGTAGTGAAATGTCCACACTTTAACTCTGATGGTTTTTTTCACTAATGACCCAAAGCAAAGAAATGTGCACAGGTTTAAGGCAAGCTACATTCCACTGTATTTGACAGCTGAGAATTCTCATGTTTTCTCACGAGTATACATAAAGATATCTGACCTTTTCCGCTGTGTTTACACATTCCAAAATTCTTTCCCCAATGAACTGGTTCTTTTACAGCATACTTTCCCCCCCTTTTTCATTAGTCTGGAACATTTTTACTATTCAATTTAATGTTCCTCTGAGCCCCTCTTTCATTTTGGCTCCATTTTCATCTGAATATCCTTTGCCAGGGGTCCATAGTAGCAACCCTTTACCAGGCAGAGACCAACATGCTTGCTATTAAGCCAAACATCAGCTCTGAAAACAAATCCCTGGTATTCCGTCCTCCACAATCTGAAAATATTCCCTTTCCCCAGAGATGTTGATCCTTGGCTCAGTCACTAAAGTCACTTGCTGGAGGATTCTCTCCACCTTGAAGTCTTTAAACCATGATTTGAGAACTTCAGTAGCTCAGACATTGGTGAGAGGTTTATCGCACGAGTGAGTGGGTGAGATTCGGTGGCCTGCATTGTGCAGGAGGTCAGACTATATGATCATAATGGTCCCTTCTGGCCTTAATATCTATGAGTCTATGAATCAATGCACCTGCAGGCTCCAGTACATTCATCACTGGAATGCACTTTATTCATAGCATTCAGTGTATAACTTGAGCTTAGTTTTACATTTTTTTCTTTGTAAGATTTCCATTTGAAAAATAATGTTTTTAAAATTCCATTTAAAAGACTCTGTGGGCTTGATTCGCTCAAGATTGCACTGGCTTCTTCCACTTCATTAGGGAAGATGGAGCTAGTCAATGCTGCCTCAAACGGATTTGTGCTTCATCTGTCCAAGATGTTTGTCTGCTACTGACCACCAAATCACACTTGGGAAGAGACTGAGTGGCTCCTTATGCACCTATCTATAATGTGTAGGGGGGAAAAGCTCTGTGATCCTGGGGGAATTCAATCAGAGTGACATATGCTGGAGGTCCATGCTACTAGAACTAAAACATCCTTGGGATTTCTAAATACTACAGATGGCAAAAAGTGTGGCATCCAACATAGGGAAATTCTATTTTAGACCTCATTTTGACAGATACAGAAGAACTGATGACAGAAATAAAAATTAATGGTAACTTAGGTAGAAGCCACAATGACTTGATCATCTTTATAATGTGCAAGCAGAATAAAGTCCAGACCAATGATATTTATAATAGGTACTTTAAAAGGGTTAATTTTACAAAACAGAAAATGATTATGATCCAAATAAGATGGGAGGAAGAATTTAATCAGGAAAAGATTAATAATAATTTGGAATTGCTTAAGAACGCCTTTCTAGATGGCCCAAAAAACCACAATCCCACAATTGAGGAAGAAGGCTTCTGTACAGCACCATGATATTATGCCTTTTGAAACCTAATCAGATTTTTGTTTTAGTGTAGAAACAGATACTTTAGCAACATTTAGATTGTAATTATACGTGCTTGGTCAGAAATTCCTTGGTTACTCAATATTCTCACTGGCTTTTCATAAGTCTTTGTTCTGTCCTATTTGTCAGACTCCATATTACTGTAAAAACTCTGAATTGAAATGAGTATTGGTCAGATATAGCATTTATATACCATTTAAGTTTATACATCAGCCCATATTTGAACCACATTCAGTTAAAGTATGAATGACAGTGTAATAAACCCCTGCAAACAGTTTTGTCACTTTGAGATTCCTAAGAGATTTTCAAGCACTCCAAAATTATTCAGGCCAAACATATTTTTCATTTCACAAAAAGGATAAACTCCCCACCTGAGATTTCCTGTCTGATTTTCAGCATACAGTACAGTATGTAATTACAAAGTACCTCACTCAGAGACCCATTTACCTTTGTCCCATACAAACCCAGAGCTTGATTTTGTCCTAAATCACTGTACATCTGAATTACCTTATTGACTTCACTGGGCTTGTGTGTATTTAGCACCTCTGAAAATCAAACCTCTCTTATGATTTAAGCACCTACCTTTAAGCACCCACATGTGAACATTTTGGCCTCAGCTTTCAGGAAATAGCTTGCACTCCTCCCACTCAAAGCTGGTGCTGCATAGCACTGGCGAGCCAATACTTGTACCTCGTGAGCAATTAATACATTTCCCTCTTATTTTATCGCTTGTACCCTGCAAGACTTGTATGGCTTTGGGAGAGACAGAAACCCATTATACTTATAGATCTGAATGATAGTTCCATTTTCTTTAGATCAGGAAGAGTTTGTCCTGCAGGCTTCCTTTACCAGATTAGTGTCCCTAGCAAGAAAAAAAGAGTTTTGTACTTACGGCACTTCCCACACAGAAGGCAGAAGGCAGCACATCAGTTCCATTCACCACAGAGATGTTTGCGATGAAGTCAGGGAAGCCTATCCATACTGCTGATCTGAAGATGATACCTAACGGGAAAATTCATTAGTGTTCTGGATGTGTTAATATGTTTTGAGTCACATACTTGCACTGTTACCTTTTCAAATTGTAGCCTGTTTTTACACATGAACAAAGCAAGAACTGTGCTTGAATTGAGCGCAAGACAACTCCATTTATTACATTCCACCATAATCTATCAGTGAATGCTGCACCAAAGTTTAAAGTTGCTGTGGTCTAAAATGTTCTGTCTATTTAAAAAAAAACTTCATTTCATTAACATTGACACACATTTCTCTAAAAGGAACTGGATAGCGTCTCACGGGCTGTCATCAAATGACAGTAATCTCATAATTAAAGCATTTTCTTTTTACTTCTTTTCACTGTTATATTTGCATATATCAATGTTCTTACATTCATTTCTCTTTAACTCTTTACATTTTAGTATTAAAGGTATTTTATACTCTTAATCTATTCTCATTTTTGCAAACAAATCCTCTCTTCTTTTTCAAATGAATAAAACAAATAACATTTCCCAATACTGCTTTAAAAGACATCACAGCTTGCAATCAGTGAAGATGTCTATTCTTATTACAGTGTGATAGCACTACCCATGATGCTTTATATACCATTTAATGAGAATTGATCCCTGCCTAGGAAAGATTACAAAGGGTCTCAGACAAAGATGATACAAGACAATTGGTTCTGATTTGTCAATATAATTCAAACAGAAAAACTTCTCTCACATTTTTGGCCTCATCAAATTAAAGGAACACTTTTCAGGCTGTCTATCCAGGTTCTTATATAGGTACTCTTTACTGTGTCATCTGAGCAAATCTCAAAGGTAGAAAACAATACTTATAGGTGTCTCTCCCTTCTTCCCAGCCATAGGACTTCAGATTATTATTATTATTATTTATGTATTTATATTATTTATTTCATCATTTTATATAAAATGTGAAAATAAAGATATGATTGCAGCAAAGCCTGGATGAAGAGGAAGTTCTGCATTTAGCTCTGGGTATGGTGCGATTAGTGTTCATTTATACTTTGGCAGCACATTTGATAGTCTGGCAGGTTAGAATTAGACACCACTTTAGTTTTGACACATGGGTGCCCATGCATGTTGCCTCATTCTTCCACTTCCTCAGCCTGCTCTGTCCTTGTGACCAGGCAGGGTATTGGATGAGCAAGGTTTTTATAGATTTCAATACCCTATCTATAGCACAATCTAAACCAGCACTCTTGGGTTTAAAAAAAAAACGAGGAGTACTTGTGGATTTGCCTAGTGGAGAAGCTGGCATTTTCATAATGCTACAGCCTTTGTTTGGAGTGTTTAAGGATCAAAAGAATGTTTTTAAAAGTTAGTCTTTAGGGACAGTTTAAATTTTGGATCTGTCAGCCATTGAAAAAACTTCCAACATCTGTCTGATTGGATTTTGTTAGATTTAGGTGCAGATTTTGAAGAGTGCTTGATTTTAAATTTGAACTTTTAAACCTAACATTCAAAAAAATCTCTCTTCTATCAAAGACCCATTATTTCCTAGCATCCCTTAACCCAAATCCTCCAGCCAAACAGAAACAACACACTTCCATTCCAGAGCACTTTCGGCTGCTAAATGGACCCATTTAGCGACATTGCCTCCAGGCAGAGGGAATCCACTCTAGGGCAAGGCACAGCAAGCTGGTCCTTACCTAGGTCACCAAGGAGGTCACAAACGGAGATGAAGAGAAGAATGGTGGTGGAAGAGGAAGCTTTTTGCATCTTCCGGGAACTCTGTCCCTGCTTGGGAAGGAGCTGCAGGATGCTGAGCAACAGACTGATTGAGGCACTGCCAATGCAAACCCCACAGAAAACCTCAGGCTGGAAAGTCAGCACCAGTTGCGTGGCTGCATCCCGGTTGGGGCAGCAGTAGGTCTCTAGCCTGGGAGAAGCCATGGGAGGTCTGGGTGGTGGTAGAAGATAAGGAGCAGAAAAAACTGCTGTTGCTTCTGCAAGGGAGATTTAGCTTTTACTTGATCCTTCCCATTAGCCTTCAGTGGTGAGAATCACGCGACTGATGGATCATGTGCTGCTGCTCGTGCTAAATCCCCTGAAGCTGCCTCTCTCAGCCTCTCCCTAGAAAGGAGATCAGATCAGAACAACACCATTGCACTGTAATCTGAAACATACCCCGTCCCTGCTCTGAGTCACTGGCAACAGTTCACTCCGATATTTCTGCTTGCACAGTATGTGATGAGGGAGGACTAAGCCCTTCGGAGCACTGAAGATGGTGTAAAATGGATAAGCATCGAGGCCCCAAGGTAGGAGCATTAGATTTTCTTTTAGCCCCCAATTAACCCCATCCCACACATCGTACTTTAATTACGGCAAATTAACTTGAGCTCTGGGTCCAAACCCAAGCACTCCCAGACTTTTGGAAAAGGAGGAGGTAACCTAAATCCACACCCAACTCCTCAGATCCACCTCTCTCGTTAAAATCAGAAATGCTAACTCATAGAATCAGGAAGGTAAAAACAAGGCTAAAGCTATTATTCTTAACCCCTTTTAAACTGTGAACTTGGGAAGTTTTAACATATATGAAACAATATATACGCTGTGGGCTGATCCAGCAGTGAAAAAATTGTGGGCTATGGATTTCTCATGAGCAGTTTTTTATTTTTGCAAGGATTTGATATGCCCAGCTTCAGAATTTGAGCAGTATTGTTTGGTTTGACTTGCATACGTAAATGGAAAAACTAAAATACTCCATTCAGGTGGATTCTCACTTAAACTAAGACCAATTTACATTATACTAACAATGTAACGTGGACTTAAATTTAGTGTAAATGTACTCCCAGTTTGAGACTACTTGGCATTGTTCTGGAAGTCTGAGAGCCTGAATGCAAATGAGAATCTGACCCTTTTTTTTTAAGTGGTGCAAGTTCTGGCCCTAAATGACAAGCATCACATTACCAAAATGATTCTCATTGACTGGTCATACATTACCTCTGGAGGAATTCTGTGATACTGTGTGCATGCAGAATTCATGTCCCCCATATATTTTTTTGCTTCCTCACAGAAAAAAAATGACTTTCTGATGGGGAAGAAAAGAGAAGCCTCAAGAGTGGTCATGCATCCCTCCCAAGCAGTGCTGGCATGTCGGTTCAGGCATCCAGAGCAGCCAGCTGAGAGGTAAATCACTGCAGGGAGGAGGGTGCGGGACAGGGGATGTCCCAGCCAGTAGCTCCTATCCTGAGCTAGGCTCACCTCCTCTTCCCCTGTAAGGAACATCTGGGGCCGGGTCAGACCCACCCCTAGAAATCTCCCCTGGCTGCATGAAGCTTCGCATCCCCCCTCCCATGTCCTGCTCCCATTGCTCCTCAGCCACAGAGGGATGGGTCACTGTACGAGGAACTGCTCCCTCATCTGCCTAACTCCCAGGCATCTCGACCCCCCCCCATACCAACACGCCCCCACTGAGCCTCACCCCCCCCATCTAGAACCCCCACCCAACCAAGCTTCACCCCCTGCATCTGGAACCCCTGCATCCGGATCACACCTGGACCCCCCCAGACCAAGCCCCACACCGTCTGCATTCAGATCCCCACCAAGCCCCTCGCACGTGCACCTAGACCACCCTCCACTGAGCCTCACCCTGCTGAGCTCCACCCCCTGCACCTGGACACCCCAATGAGCCCCCCTGCTCCCAGACCCCCCATCCCATTGAGACTCAGCCAGCTGCACCCAGACTCCCACCAAGCCCCACTCCCCTAGCATCCAGACCCTCCCTCAAAGAGTCCCCCACAGCCAGATCCCTCCACTGCTGCTGAGCCCCAACAACCTTCACCTGGACTCCCCTGTGGAGTCCCATTACCCCTGCACCCAGAACCCCCCAACAAGCCCCTGTGCATCCAGGCCCCTCTCCTCCCACTGAGCTGCCCGCATCCAGATTAACCCACACAAAACCCTCTCACCCACACTTGGATCCCCCCACACTAAGCCTTTCCACACTTGGATCCTAGCAGGCTAAGTCTGCCTGCCCCACACCTGGATTTGGGGACCAGGGCAGGGTGGGACTGAGACTCTGTCCCTCTTGCCTGCTTGTTACACCTGGCATGGAGGGGCAGGGCCCCGGGGTGTTTCTGGGGCAGGCTGGCCCTTGCGCTGTGTGTCAAGGTCAGGTGCAGTCTCACTGCCGAGTCTGTGTCTCGGTGGGGAGGGGGCTGCAGGGTGATCTTCCACCTCCACGCAGTCAGTGGCCTGTGCTCCCCACTGCCACGCTGGAGCCTACACATTTATTTACTGACAAAACTTGCAGAATTTTGCAGAATTTTAAAATATTGTGTGCAGAATTTTTAATTTTTTGATGCCAAAATCCCTCAGGAGTAGTACATTAAGAGCATAACACTTTTGCCGAACTTCTCAGCATCAACAGTCGGTCACACTTTAACCATTTTGTGGACATCCTATACAGCACAAAAATGAACAAGGAAAAACGGATGCATTGTTTGATTATATTCCACTTCAAAATAGACAAGCATCTTTCCTGTCAGAACAGCAGCAGCAAAACGCAAAAAGAAGAAATTATTTGGAGGAAAAGCAAATTTCAAAAGAAAGTCTATGTAATTCTTACTTGTCAATGTACCGACAACTTTCACAGGCGGACATCTACAGTATATTCAAATCTAGCTTAGTCACAAACAAAGTGATTTTCTTGGTTTCACTGTAGCTCATAAAGGAAGTCTTTCTACATGATAAAATGACCTCACAATTCAATGTAATATATACACTTAGGCTCAGGACTGGATAATCATGATTGGTACGCTGGCAGAGCTGTATGAAAAATTTTATAGAATATCTCAGTATGCCACGTTGGAGTCTGTAGTATTGATCTCATGCTTCATTGTATGCCTGAGAGCATACAATGTCCCTGTGCACACAAAGCTGCCATTGTGCTTAGTGGAATTATGTATACATAAAGATAAAAAGATCAGGATCACATTTGAATTTTGGATATCACCAGCTTATTAAAGAAAATGTGAAAAATGCAGTCACTGGCTACGTTCGCACCTGTTTGGTTTTCTTCATTATTACATTTTTCATCCTTTTTTCCATCTGAGACTCTTGGAAATATGATGACTCTGCTAAAGCAATGGGTAGGTCTGACATTCCCCTGGGTATAATCTGGACTGTTGAACAGCTATGTCCTCTTAATTCTCTAGCCTGCAGTCCCTTTTAAACTTCTTTGCTGTCAGAACATCCACTCCTAGCCTGCTCACACAGCCTTCAGCCTGTAAAGTCACTCCCAGCTAAGTTACATGAGTGCTCTGGCCAGTCATTCATGAATTACATACAGGGCAACACCTGCAAATTCCTAGTCCCACTTGTCTCCCCCAGAAATGTGCATCTTGTACATCCAGCACACTGCTGAACAATGCAAGCCCACAGAAAGTCCATTATTTCATCAAAGGAAAATGGTAATGCGCCAGCCTTGTTATCCCAAATGGAGTTTCCCCACACTCTAATCCAAACACACTGGTTAGGATAAAACAATAAGATAAGTTTATTAACTACAGAAAGGTAGATTTTAAGAGATTATCAGTGATGTATAAAAGTCAGGATTGGTTACAAAAGAAAATAAGAGTAATATTCAAGCAAATACCTAATTTAACAAGCTAAGTGAATTTAAAAGCAAAGGTTTTGCTCACTGTACGTTGCAGTAAATTTCACAGGCTGCATCTCCTTTCAGCCTGGGACCACTCCCCTCTTAGTTCAGTTCTCTAAGAGTGGTTGATGCCATGAGCAGAGAGACAGGAGGATGAGAGATGAGTTGGAGGTCACTGTCTATCATTTTTATATCCCTCTCCCTTCTTCTAAGATTAACCCAAGCTAGAGTGTAGTCTCTTGTGGACATGAGGTTTGAAACACTCCTGTGATGCAATGTAAATTCCTTATTCACATCTTCCTTCCTGCTAAGGAATAGACATTTAACTAGGTGATTGTCCAGTTGATTATGCTGATACCTGGTTGGGGGTGCTAGTGTGTCTTTATCACTGAAGAGCTGGTTTGGGCCTGCCTTTCTAGCTCTGGAACGTGTTACAGCAATGTTATACAGTAGAAATTTATTACTTTCCTGTCTCATATAATGTTGCTACAAATATTTTACCAGGACAATAATGTTCAGAAGAGTGTGAGTTTTCAAATGATACTTCACAAGGCACACTTTGTCCAAAATTTATCCTAGTCTTGTAAAAGTGGTGACCATAAGAGTATAGGCTAACCATAAGAGTATAGGCTGTCACAGCATGCAGATGTGGATGGAGTTCTGGGGGAGGGTGTGCCTAAGCTTAAATCTGAGGGGTAAGCACTAATCACGGGGCCTAGACACTTGGACCATGGAGATCTCAGCTCTAAGAAGGGAGTGCTAGACAGAGGTTCTGCACCCCAAGGATGTACCTAGATATCCCAGCCAGGCGCAGTGCCTGGCCTCAGATTCAGGAGGCTTAGGGTATGTCTACACAGCAATGTAAGGCTCAAGACAAACCTCCCTTGCGTTCACCCACGAATTGTGCAAACCTAGGGTTCAGACCGAGGGTCCCAGAACCCTGCAGGACTAAAGGGTCCAAGTCCATGTTAAGCTGGGACCTAGGTTCCGAGCCCTATTACTTTCCTATGTGCAAGCAGCCCTGGCTTGACTTGGGTCCCAGAAGTCCTCCAGATGTATCCCAGAGTTCCCCGCAGCAGAGGAGCAGTACTGCATGCAGCCATTCTGCTCTCTGGCCCTTGCTTCTGCCCTCCCTGAGGCTGTGTGTGCAGAGGTGCCCGGGCAGCAGGTGCTGTCAGGGCTGTGAGTGGGAACCAGCCCCAAAACTTCCTCATAGCCTCTCTCCCACTACCCTCAAGGACACAAGAATGGCCATATGGGACCGGACCAATGGTCCATCTAGCCAAGTATCCTGACTTCAAACAGTGGCCTGTGTCAGAGGGAGTGAACAGAACAGGGCAATTTATCCAGTGAACCATCCCCTGTCATCCAGTCCCTGCTTCCAGCAGTTCATGGTTTAGGGGTCCCCAGAGCAAGGGGTTGTGTCCCTGCCCATCCTGGCTAATAGCCATTGATGGATCAATCCCCCATGAACTTCTCTAATTCTTCTATGAACCCAGTTATACTTATACAAGGATTTAATTCAATTAAACAATTACTTACAAATGCAGTAAATGATTTCTCTACTGAATCCTTCCTGCTGCAGGCAGGACACATATGGCATATCTGATTCAAAAAGAAAATGAAGTGACTTACTGATATATGGATAGGTGCCAGGGCACATGCAAAGCTACCTTTACACTGGAGGGGTTAAGTCAAGCTGGGACACAGATCTGCCAGAATTCTGGGCCCCCCATAATCCCAGGGAAATTTTTAGCTGGCAAGATCTAGCCAGTTTCTGAGCTCCATGCACCAGTCTAAATATACAGAGGAGGAGCCAGAGCAGGCCAGAGAATCAGGCTCAGTGATATTACACCAGAGAATAATTTGGGTTGTTGTGTTTATGAAGATAAGGGTTTAAGAGTTAGGAGCCTAAGGGAAAAAAGGCAGGAAAGGGAAAACAGTAAGTAAACAGAGAAGTGTTTTTGCCTGTAATTGAACAACATGTGGTGTGCCAGTAAAAGTGAGATATTGTTTGATCCAGGGGTGCTGGAACAATTTTTTTAGTGAGGGCGCTGAAAGCCATTGAACCAAACTGTAAACCCTGTATATAATGGAAACCACTTCAAGCCAAGGGGTGAGGCAGCACTCCAGCACCCTAGTTCCAGCACCAATGGCTTGATCCTATTCTCACTGAAAACTCCCATTAGATTTGATGCTGCTGGATCAGCCCCATAAACATGAAATGCATCTCTTCTCTGTACCTTAACAGTGTCATAAATAGGCATATGCTATTGTGGGACCATAGAGAGATACCGTAGCAAGCAGAGAAGCAAGACACTGTATAAATTGCATAGTAAAAAGCAAAGTAGTATAAATAGGACATTAGAACAACTGTATAAAGTATAACTAGGACATTGCATGACAAAAAATCCCAGTTTTGCTTTATGCATTTACAGCTTTATATTGAAGTGGAGAAGCTGAGCTCCCAGAGGCGGATAACAATTTTTTGGGGCCCCTGGGCCAGAGCAAGTGAGAGGCCCTCCTACCTGCACGGGTTATGGGATCAGGGCATGGGGACTTCCCCTGCCCGCCTAGCATTCCTGCCCGGGAGCAGGGTCGGGGCGCAGGGGCTTCCCCTTCTCCCTGGCAGGAGTGCTGGGCAGGCGGAGCGGGTTGGGACATGGAGGGGTGCCGATTTTTCTGGGGCCCCTGGGCACCAGCCCCATTGGCCCAGTGGCTAATTTGCCACTGTGTGCTCCTCAAAGCACATTCTCTTCATACATGTATTTCAGAAATCACTCCTTCTTTTCTTTTGGGACCTGGAAAGCCAACCTTCAGTTCAGTCCACCTTCATCATTAAGCTGAAATATTGGCTTTCCAAGACCCAAAGGAGAATAAAGAGGCTGCTAAAACATATAAATGTGAGGCAAATGTCCTTGACTATTAATGAGTGCAGCATGGTTTATGCTTGTGTGCAAAGCAAACCGTAATTAAAATATCTATTGAAGGGACCCACAATGTCGGAATAGTGTAAAAGGAAAATGTGAAAGAAGCACCTTCCTTACTTGATCTTTTTATACATTATTCATAGCATCTTTGCCAGTACTCAAGGCTGTTCCATAAAGACCATTATTAACTTATAAATATTAAAGCTGGTGTTTTCTTCAGTTGATTCATGCTGTCTCCCCCTCCCTCAACTGGGCTCATTACCTGAGACAGCATTTCCCAAACTTATGAAAGCTGAGTCTCCCTTCAGAAAAACTAAACCAACTGTACTCCTCCCTGTAGGCCTGCTGTGTGATGTTAAAGGCCTACCCATCTAAATGTATACATCTTCCACGTACCCCAGCTCGCCCCCTGCAAAGTGGTTCACTCACTGTAGGAGCTCTTCCTCATGACTAGGCATGGCATAACAGCAGCCTCCTGCATGGTGCCCCAGTGCCAACATTCACTAAGTTGCTGCAGTGGTATCTCTTCCCACAACTTGGCCTTCTGCCACCAGGGCCGGCCCACAACATTTTGGCACCTGAGGTGGGGAGCTCAAATGACGCCCCCATTCCCCCTCGCTTGGGCCAAAACTTTGAAAGGTCTCAATTCTGCCTTCTTCCTGTTCTACTCCTCTCATGGTTCTGCTCTGCTACCTACCCCAATAAAGGAGAACTAACGACTTCAAATGCCTTGTTCAAAAATTTTAAGTAACACTTCACTTTTAAGGAACTGAACAGCAAATGTAACATTTCTTGTCTGTATAGTAAACACTGGCATTTTTATCTGTTTGAATAATCAGACTGGTGCTTTCTCTGCCTTCTTGGTTGCGAAGTTTTGAACTGCAAGGTCCACAGTCTGGGCCAGCTCATGCTCTATTGAGATGGTTGCAAGACCGACCAGCCTCTCCTGTGTCATTGTGGAGTGTAGATGTGTTTTTATTAACTTCAGCTTGGAGAAGCTGCGTTCTCCACTGGCAACTGTTACAGGAAGTGTTAGAAGTATGCGCATAGCAACGAAAACGTTTGGAAAGAGGGTGGTCATCTTGTTTGTGCACATATATTCCAGAACAGCCTTTGGAGTTGATCCTGCTGAAATGTATCTTGAAAGGGCTTTCAGTTCATCACCTAAATCACTCACATCAATATCGCGCATGTCATCATGTGTCAACACTGTCTCTAGTGCCCTGCATTGCTGGTGCAGGTCTTCTTCAGGTATAGTGAGGAGTTTTGGAATATCATACAACATCCCAGATATATTGCTGTGTTCCTTGAGCTCCATGAAACATTCTTCAACTAACTGTATTGCACAATCTAGCACCTGGTTAAAGAATTTAACTTTGAATTGTTGTTTGCAGTTTCTTATGGGATTATCCCGTGCCTCGTAAACAAAATGTCGTCTTCTTCGGTGACTCTTATATTCTTGAATGGGTGGGAAAATAGCTTCAGAAAATAGCTTCCTCTGCCAACTTCTGTGCGCTCTTCAGAATGTTTTGAAATCCCTCATCTGACCGGTAAGATGTAGGTATGACTTTGCTTTGTCCATTTGTTCCATTGCTCCAGATATATCAAGGTCAATACCTTGGAGGCTCTTGCTTACAACATTTATTTCAAACAGTATGTCATGCCACAACACTAAGCCACACAGAAATTTGAAGTTATGTATGTTTCTGGTGATTCCATTTCCCTCTGCCACTGTTCTCCAATGAACAGTTCCTGTCATAGCATTATCCTCCATAGTGGCAACTATGGCATCATCTATTTTCCTAATTTGGTGTTTGATAGGCTTTATCGCCTGTACTCGACTTTCCCGTTGTGTGTCACTCAGTGGTTTCAGTGTCAGAGAGGATGTTCCCAGGTGTTGCTCCAAAATTTGCCGTTGATGCAGAGAAAAATACATAGATGCTTTGAATTACATTAAAAAATTCAGCAGTCTCACTAGAAGCTGATGCTGCATCACTAACCACCAAGTTCAAAGAATGAGAACATGAATGAGAACATGAATGTATGGGACAAAAAAAGCTTGAAGGTTTAACTCTCGGATCCATCCTCTGTTCTTTCCTCTGATGTTGGCACTATTATCATAGCCCTGACCTCTTGTGTCAGCTATCGCAATTCCCGTATCTTCCAGCTTTATCAGAAGCACATTTGTCATACCAGGTACTGTAGTATCATCAATGTCAATAAATTCTAGAAAATGCTCTCTGACAGTCACCATTGCAGGGACATTTTCACTAGGTTCTCTTGTGGTTACAAAATGCACCATTAAAGTAATTTGTTCCATATGGCTGATGTCAGGTGTGCAATCCAGAATAACAGACTTCAGATCTGCCACAATCTTCTGTTTGACTTTTGTTGCCAGTAACTGTATGATCTCATTTTCAATTGTTTTTCCAAGGTAGTGGTGTGTGTTCATTTCTTGGGTGTGACTCTTCTTAGATGCTCCTGGAGTACAGCATCAAACTCAGCCATCAGCTCCACAATTTTAAGGAAAGTTTCAGAGTAGCAGCCGTGTTAGTCTGTATTTGCAAAAAGAAAAGGAGTACTTGTGGCACCTTAGAGACTAACCAATTTATTTGAGCATAAGCTTTCGTGAGCTACAGCTCACTTCATCGGATGCATTCAGTGGAAAATACAGTGGGGAGATTTATATACACAGAGAACATGAAACAATGGGTGTTACCATACACACTGTAAAGAGAGTGATCACTTAAGGTGAGCTATTACCAGCAGGAGAGTGGGGGGGAAAAAACTTTTGTAGTGATAATCAAGGTGGGCCATTTCTAGCAGTCGACAAGAACGTCTGAGGAACAGTGGGGGGTGGGGGAATAAACAAGTTACCATTGTTTGGCATATACAGCTGATCTGAAGTGCCCCACAGTGCTCAGTTTTGGGCAGTTTTGGGCAAGCATTCTCACAATGGCAATGAGCCTTTTCAGAACATTTTGCCAGTAAAGAGACTCTGATGCAATCATCTCTTGATGCTGATCATCTACGGTGGCCTTTAACCTTAGTCTCATCTCATGCTCTTTCCACCTATGGAGTGCTCTCTGGTGATTTGCTGCCTTCTCATGGCATGCCAGATTTCTAGCCAGATTTTTCCAGTCCTTTGTTCCTGTAGAACCCAGTGTGCCTGGAACATTAGACTGGAAGAGTTTGCAACAAAAATAACAGAATAACAGACTTCAGATCTGCCACACTTTGTGCACTTTTTTTTTTCAGATCACTTTGTGCTGGAAATGACCCACCTTGATTATCATACACATTGTAAAGAGAGTGATCACTTTACATAAGCTATTACCAGCAGGAGAGTGGGGTGGGGGGAGAGAAAACCCTTTGTAGTGGTAAACACCCATTTTTTCATGGTTTGTGTGTATAAGAACATCATCTGTATTTTCCACAGTATGCATCTGATGAAGTGAGCTGTAGCTCACGAAAGCTTATGCTCAAATAAATTGGTTAGTCTCTAAGGTGCCACAAGTACTCCTTTTCTTTTTGCAAATACAGACTAACACGGCTGCTACTCTGAAACCTCTCTCTCCCTGCAGCTCTTGCTGCTTTCTGTTATTCCCTCTCACCTTTTGTCCTGCCTGCCTGTTATGTCTCTTGTGCCCTCCTTCCTCCAGCACAGCACTCCACCATCTCTGTGCATCTAGAGCAGAGAGAATACATATGCACCAGCAGCAGACACAATTTTTTACACTCTGGGTGCTAGTGGTGCCCCCCCACAGTCTGGCATCTGAGGCAGCCGCCTGAGTTTGCCTCATGTCTGCCACATCACACTTTAGTCACCCCTTCTAGGGTAACAGAGTTCAACCAAACTATAGTCCAATGACCTTACAGCAGGTCTTCCCTGACTCAGGGTGCTTCACTCTATCTTTCTTGGTGGCTGGTAGGGGAACCCAGGCCTTCCTTCTTTTCAGGATTCCAGCCCACTGTAGCTGACAGCCAAGGTTTACTCCCTCAGATGCCTTGCAGCCTCTCTGGACCACTTCCTACCTCTTCTATCTCCAAGAGAGTGACTGCAGACTCTCTCCCTGCAGCCCTTTTCTTTCTGTCTTTTCTTTCATTATTTTTAATAGTGAAACAGACTTGAGTGAACATTTATAGCTGCCACGAACTATCATTCCTAAATATTTAATGGTTTATATTCTTTCACTCCACTGTGTCCTTCAAGTAATGTAACATCGACTTTGTTATGCTACCCCATTTTCCTGATAGTTTTACTAAATAACATAATTCAAGACATTTGAATGCCTCTTAAAACTTTCCCCTTACTTTAGCAAAGCCCTTGCATACACATAAAAGGGGATCAGCTGTTTCTTCCACCTTACAGAGTGCACATTGTCCATCCTTGTGTCTTCTTTTTATTGAAAAAGATTTTTGTTTATGCCACCATGGCCACTGAGGTGCCTAAACAAAAGCACTTCATTAGTCCTATCCAGGCCCTGAAGTGTGTCATTATCCTCAACTCTAGGGCACAACTTTTATATATATATATATATCATCTTTTTTCATTAATCCACATTTTTTATCATTCCTCTTTTTAAATTTTTCTATATTAGGCATTTGAATTCCTGTTCACTCAACAATATTTCTATGTCAACCCTTCCATTTCTTACAGGGTTTTTAGCTGCTCTGTCTGCCATTTCATTCCGTTATCCCGACGTGCTGGGATCCAAGGTACTACTACTTGTATCCCCAGCTGTACTAACTCTGTTGTTATGTCACCATAAGGCCTGAGACTGAATCTGAAAAATGACCACTGCTGCTGGGTGTACATCCCAGATCCAATTTAAGGTTAGCATTAGTGCTACGAGTTCAGCTGTCATTACCACTGCAAAAGCAAATTCTTTTTAGATATACTAATTCCTAATTTTGGTATACAATATGCCATCCCTATTTTGCCTATTTTTCTTTTTTTGGACCCATCTATATATATTTGACAAGATTGACTCCACCTTTCATATATATACTGGTATACTTCATTTTTTAATACCTACGGTCTCTTTTCTCCCCTTGAATTTATAAAATAAATCTAAATTCACATTTGGACATGCAACTTTCCATCCATAACTAATTTTACCAATGACTGAAAGTTTTGACTTCATTCAGCTTTTCCTTGTAGTTCAACTCCTACATCCACACTTTAAGTCAAATGGCATGTGCAGTTCCAATATAGTATGCTATAGTTGGCCTATCAAATTCCACCACATCCTCATAAGTTTGTTTTGTACTTTCATCATTGCCATTGTTATTACCTTTGGCCCAGAAAGTTAAGTCCAGTAGTTTAATTCGTAGTGTAACTGGCATTTCACTAGAAGCTACCTGGAGTGTGCACATAGGTGTTGTAAGAAATGCACCACACACAATTCATAGTGCCTGGCTTTTTATTAAATCTAATTTTTTAAGTTCAGAATTTCATGATGACTCAAAAGCTTGGCAGCCATAGACAACAATGGGCTGATTAAGGTTCTGTGTACCATCACCAGTGTTTTCTTATCCACCCTACAATTAGTCCCGGAAAGCCTTTTAAGTAGGTTAATCCTTCCTGTACATTTATCTTTAATATGGTTTATATGATCTTTCCAAAATAATTTAGTATCAAATATTACCCTAAGAATTTGAACCTTTTATCTATATCTGTTCTCCATACAGACACAGTTTACATTCCTTTGTAATTTTCCTTTTTGTGAAGAGCAATCCTTTGGTTTTAGCAATGAAAAACTTGAAACCCCATGTATTTCCCCAGGCAGAGGACTCTTCTAATGCTCTATTGATTCTCTTTTCTGCCACCTCAATATTCCTGCTCCTAACCCACAGAGCACAATCATCTCTGAATAGAGTGAACCTACCCCAGAACTTATTTGTATTGGGAAATCATTTATCATAATATTAAATAAGGTTGGGCTGATAACACTTCCCTGTGGTGTACCATTTTTAATATTACATTAACTCCTCGCTTAACGTTGTCGTTATGTTTCTGAAAAATGTGACTTTAAGTGAAACGATGTTAAGCGAATCCAATTTCCCCATAAGAATTAATATAAATGCCGGGGGGGGGGGGGGAGGGAGTTAGGTTCCAGGGAAATGTTTTTCACCAGACAAAAAACTATATTTTATATATAGTTATACACTATATATATATATATATATATATATATACACACACACAGACAATATAAATTTTAAACCAACAATTTAATACTGTACACAGCAATGATGACTGTGAAGCTTGGTTGAGATGGTGAAGTTAGAGGGTGGAAGAGGGTGGGATATTTCCCAGGGAATGCCTTACTGCTAAATGATGAACTACATTCTTCTGAGCCCTCAAGTGTTAACACATTCTTGTTAATATAGCCTAACATTCTACAAGGCAGCACGAATGGAGGGAGGGGAGACAGCATGGCAGACAGAGACACACACCCTGTGTGTGAGAGAGAGATGCGCATTGCCCCTTTAAGTACGCTGACCCCACTCTAAGTACACTGCCTTTTTAAGTAGATCAGGAAGTTGAGACAGCAACTGCAGCCAGCAAACTCTCTCCGTCCTGAGCCCTGTCGTGTCCCCACCCTGCTCTATATGGAGAATGGGTAAGAGGGGGCAGGAGCAGGGGGACACCCAGACATTAGCCCCCTCTTCGCCCCCCACCCCACTCCACACAGCAAGCAGGAGGCTCCCAGGAGCAGCTCCAAGGCAGAGGGCAGGAGCAGCACATGGCAGTGGGGGGAGGGACAGCTGAACTGCTGGCAATTGGTAGCCTGCTGGGTGACTGCCGCACAGGGAACTGAGGGGAACGGGGAGCTGATAGGGGGGCAGCTGGTCCACCCTGGTTCCAAGCCCCCACCAGCTAGCTGCGACAGGCTGCTCTTCCTGCAAGCAGTGGACAAAGCAGGTGGCTGCCAAACAACATTATAAGGGAGCATTGTGCAACTTTAAATGAGCATGTTTTCTAACTGATCAGCAATGTAACAATGAAACAACATTAACCGGGACGACTTCAAGTGAGGAGTTACTGTATATGTATTTGACATAACCCTCCCAACTCTGACCTGCATGGTCCTTTTACTCAAAAATTTCTAATCCAGTGATACATTCTTTCCCTTAGGCCTAGTGCAACTCTTTTGTACCATAGGCCTTCCCTCCATAGCATGTCATATGCCTTTTCAACATCAAGAAAGACAGCTATCATGAAATCTTTGTGCCTCATACTTTTTTCTATTTCAGTTTCTAATTTAACAGTGTTATCAATGGTGCATCTTCCTCTCCTAAAACCACTCTGCACCTTATCCGTAATGCCATTGTTTTCCACAAAGGAAACCAATCTTTCATTCACCATTCTCGCCATAATTGTACCCAGAAAGGACGTGAGGGCAATTGGCTTGTTGTAGAAATTCACTTGGATAGTTGGTCTGGTTTTCATATTGCATTACTATTTCACGTTTCTGCCCTACACTCCTTTTCCCCATATATGTCAAATAATTCCAAGACATCCCTCAAATTGCTTTCACAGAGATATTTAAACTTTGTTACATTTATCATCATTACCTGGGGATGTATTCTTGCTGATATCAATAGCTTTCTTAAGTTCTTACATACAAAACCATTCATTCAGTATAGTATCTTCACGTTTATGCCCAACTACATCATTGATTATGATTCTCTTCAATTAATTGTCTTTTAATCTGGTGGAACACTTCACTTTGGCTTCTTCATTACTCACCCCTTGAAAAGTTTCTGCTAAAACTTATGCTTTTCTCATTTCCAGAACTTCTAAGGATGTTGTCAGTCACTGTAAGACCTGGGATGTGGCTTTTATTCCATTTTATTCCATTCATCCTTCTAATTTTCCTGTATATTTCTGATGTCTTGGTATCTTTGTTTATCTGCCCACAGCACTTCCTACAACTTACTTTCTTTGATTTTTTTTTAAATAATTCTTTGTGCTATTGCCTTACTATTTTATAGGGGTCTCTTTTGTTTTTCTTTTTCTTTTTTATAGGCTTTGTTCCTTTATTTAACTGTCACTTTGCGCTTCTCAGTCCACCATAGTTTTGGGGTACTTCAAAATCTTAGGTATGAGTACAGTAGCTGCTGATGCTCTCAGTCCCTTTGTTACATTGAAATTCTCAGTGTCATAAGCCCCTATCTGCTACAAATTTCCTGGCTTTATAATAACCACCCAGCCCCTCCCCAGCTGGGCTCTAGCATCTATTAAGCCTGGCTTTCCCTATCTTAAAGGTGCTGTCAGGTATGTTAATTGGACTCCTGGGTCCACATTAACCCCTTCAGGGCCAGTGTGGGGCACATACCCCCTTCACATTTTCCCCACAAACACGCACTTTGGGAAGCACTGGTGTACACCATCACAATATAATATTACTTCTCCTTACTTAACAATTCTGATTTTAAGGTATCATAACTGGTATCCCCATTAGCACCCACGGAAATGAATGGGATAGTTTGTACCTCAGAGCTATTGTTTCAGGCTTACTGCAAACTCAGGAAGTGCAGCATTTATAGTAGTTTCACATTGTGAATGTTTTCTTCACAACTGTAACAGCTAGAGAGTCACTTTAAATATAAATAAATAAAACTGAGACTTTGGAGAAAAATTGAGAGGTCTATCCATGTTCCCCACCACTACCCAACCCCATCACCCACTTGAGGACTATATACCATACTTTGCTAGACAGTTACCTAAGAGAAGCAGGATGAATTTGTCTCTTTCACGTAAAAATAAGGAACTAGGTTTTTTTTAAAAAAAACTGGATGTGCATAAATGCATGAAATGTGTGTGCTTTTACACACCTCAGGTGAATGTGCATGCATCCTCTTATGCAGCTAAATGATCAGGTGGACGAAGTGTGTAGGAATTGGGGAAACAAAAATCCATCCCCCAACCTGAGGCCTAGGCTCCTGCTTATGGGCTGTGATAGCAACCATATCCCCTTCATGGCAAGTGAAAGGAGTGCTTGGGCTGCTGGCTCTTCATAAAGATTGGTTTTGTGGCCCTTTTTCCTGAGTTGGCACCATTATTTTTCCCTTGCCATCCTCTGCACCAGTTTGTGGACTGCCAATATAGAGATACCTAATCTCAGCACACATGAGGTAAAGAGGCCACCTCATGCAGCTGCTCAGATATCAAAACCCTGACATGCCATGTGACTCAAGAAGTGTGGAGGGACTTATGGGGTATGTTTACACAACAAAGAAAAACCTACAACTGGCTCATGCCAGCTGACTCGGGCTGGGGATGCAGGGCTGTTTCATTGCTGTGTAGACTTCTGGGATTGGGCTGGACCATAGGCTCTAGGACCTTGTGAGGTGGGAGAGTCTCAGAGCTGAGGCTCCAGCCTGAGTCTGGAAGTCTACACAGCAATGAAATAGTCCCGTGAACCCCATGAGCCTGAGTCAACTGGCATGGGCCAGCTGCAGGTGTCTAGTTTTGTAGAATACCCATGGAGGCTCTCACCATTGGGGTGAATTTCACCATTTCCACACTAAAACTGTTGAAACCTAGGTTTTAGGAGTCCATAAATAACGGGGGAAATAATTTCCAGTGTGATAAGTGTGGATCATAAAACATAAGTAACTTCAGATGACCTGTGTAATAATGGGTGCTGTATCTTAGGCTGGTCCATGCACTTGAAAAAGTTGAGTAGAGTGTTGGAGCTCTGCAAGTAAAAAACACTAGCCCTGCACCTGTGTGTATGCTTGGATTCACTCCCATTAAGATACTACATCCTGTGCCTTTCATTTGGCCACAGCTTCTGTTTTGTGTGACTGTTCTATGTGGGCGGTGAGCAGAAGAGCAGCTCATAATGACAGAACTGTGACTATTGTGACAGGATCGGACCAGATGGCTACAGGAGAGTGATAGAAGGCAGATATATTAGCCCCATGTTAAGTAGGTCCCTTTTCCATGGGAAAGGTAACAGGGAAGGTTCCAGAACAATCAGGAACTTTCTGGAAACAATTAAGGCAGATAGACTGATTAGAACACCTGCAGCCAATCAAGAAGCTGCCAGAATCAATTAAGACAGGCAGGCTAATCAGGGCGCCTGGATTTAAAAAGGAGCTCACTTCAGTTTGTGGTGTGCGTGTGAGGAGCTGGGAGCAAGAGGTGCAAAAAGCTGAGAGTAAGAAGGCGTACTACTGGAAGACTGAGAAGTACAAGCATTATCAGTCATCAGGAGGTAGGACTTGTGGTGAGAATTAAAAAGGTGTTGGGAGGAAGCCATGGGGAAGTAGCCCAGGGAGTTGTAGCTGTCACACAGCTGTTACAGGAGCCTCTGTAGATAGCTGCAATCCACAGGGCCCTGGGCTGGAACCCGGAGTAGAGGGTGGGCCCGGGTTCCTCCATCCTCCACAACTCCCTACTTGATACCAGAGAAGTTGACCTGGACTGTGGGTTCACGAAAACGGCCAATCTGAGGGCTGCCGTGAATCTCTGAGGCGAGCAAATCCGCCAGTAAGCGCAAGACCCACCAAGGTAGAGGAGGAACTTTGTCACACTATTTAAATAATCCATTGAGAGAAGAATTTGCATAGTGCTGATAGGCAAAAAGGGGAAGGTCTGGTTTGAGATAACTAGCAAGAAATCGAGTAAAGTCCAACAGGAAATAAGCTTTGCAGGCTGCCTACCAACAGATGTTGCATGAGCATTTTGGCCTCTCCAGTCACAGTGGTGGCATCCTATTCTTAAACATTAGCTACGCTTTTTTAAATCTACTCCAAAGCACAACCGCCCCCCCCCCCCCGCCAACACATGCTCGTCATCAAGATATATTTTTGTGTCAGCTTCCCTTCTGATCCTAGTTACAATGGCCACCTTCACCAGGGGTAGCATTTAGCCCATAATGAGACAGGCTTAAATGTAGTAAAGAGAGTCTGTTTGTCTGCTTCTAGCTTGGTTTGACAAAGGCTCCTAATATAGGAATTGCCATGGATACAGATAGCTAGGTAGCCGGGCATCGTGGGCAAAATTCATGGTGTAACTTCACTGACTTCATCAAGTAATAGTATGGATAAATTTGACCACTGTTGAAGGACAAGCATGCTCTGATTACAGAGACCCTTCCTTTGTCCGATTGCCTGCTTTCCTCTGATTCCACTACCACATAAAGAGTCTCTAGTCTCAGTGTATTTGAAATTCAATCTTTTTCTAATTAGGCCCAAATGTTGCCAATTTGGTTCACGTTCATTTCATTCTTCTGTGTCTATAGGTCTAATAAGTTATATCATCCTCAAGCTCTGAGTTGTGACTTGAGCTTCTTTTCATGTGATTTTAGCAGCAGGAAACAAGAACATCCAGCATTATGTGACCAGACAGCTCTTCGTGCATCACAGCAAATGCCCACGGACTACAGATTGGGAACCACTACGCTAACCATTCTGCAGATGGCTGTGATAGGGTTTGGAGACCTCACACTAAGGTTAAAGGAGTGATGGAAAAGTTTTTGGACAAGAAGGCCCCAGCCCTCAGCAGCTGCCAGGCATGCTCCCTATGGAGGATCTGTTTAAAAGGGAGCTCTGGCAGGCAGTCAGGCAGGGAGAAAGAGAAAAGGATAGATTGGCTGCAGGAAGGCAGATAGTCAGTAGCTCCTGAAGCAGAGCAATTAGCAAGGAGAAGACCGGGACTGTGAGTAAGCCTTGGCCAGGGGACTGGGGACCTGCCCCTGACACAGTCCCCCTGCTCCAAGGGTCCTGGGGGTGCAGAAGCACAGGAGACTATACCCACATAAACTCAGTAAGACCTAAATAAAATGCCTCTCTACAGTAAAATATAGTTAATAAAGTTTGAGCAGAGCCCCACCTTAGAGAATTTTAAACACAGTTCTGCTGTGACAAGCGATCACCTACAACAACAATCAATACAGCAGAAAAATTCAAGGCTTAGTAAGTTCAAAAGAAAAAAACTTCACTAACTTACTTCACTAACTTCAAGCATCAATTAGGGTTGCCAACTTTCTAATCACACAAAACTGAACACCCTAGCCATGTCCCTTCCCGAGACCCTGCCCCCTGCTCACTACATTCCCCCTCCCTCAGTAGCTCGCTGTCCTTCACCCTCACTCACTTTCACAGGGCTGGGGTGTGGGAGGGGTGCAGGCTCTAACTGGGGGTGAGGGCTCTGGAGTGGGCCTGGGGATGAGGGGTTTGGGCTGCAGGAGGGGGCTCCAGGCTGGGGGGTGGGGCAGAGGGGTTCAGGGTGTCGGTGGGGGCTCTGGGGTGGGCAAGGGGTTAGGGTGCAGGGGGGAGGGCTCCAGGTGGGGCTGTGGGCTCTGGGGTGGGACTGAGGGGTTCAGGGATGTGGGAGGGGGCTCCAGGTTTGGGGGTGGGGCAGAGGCTAGAACTAAGCAGGTGGGAGCAATTTATGCCACCCATACTCACACTGAGTAGAACTCAAGTACTCATTGAGTGGGATTTCGTCAGGTAGTCCACTTGAAATCAATGTATGTACTTGTGGAATAAAATACTGTTCAAGATAAGTAAGGGTATCAGAATCTGGCCCTTATTGTTAAGTTTGTATTTAGTTTTTCACTAAGGATTGTGAATGATTACAGCTAGGAGTATATTTATTATGAATTGGCATAAAGTTTTCCTCAGAAATTCCTTGAAGGGCTTTACAAAAGCGTTGGCCTATTATTGGGGATTTCACCTAGTTCAGGATAAAACAGAGTTTTATATTAAAAGCATATTTCTGATCAACTGTTCTGCCCTGCCTTGCTAAGGGTTCTTCTTAAGGGTTCTCTTGGGCACCCTCATTTCTTCACACCAGTTGATTTCCACTTGACAGCTTCATATGGGAGTCTGTATGTTAATGTCCAGAGTACATGCCCCAGATAAGTTCAGTGCTTCCTTCTGATTCTAGTGGAGAGGAGCTGCTAGTTGGTGATTTCTAAGATCTCTTTGTTAGTGATAATATCTCTCCATCCAATGCCCAGAGTCTTTCACAGGCACTTATTTTCCAAGGCATCTAGTTTTCTGTTTAACATTTTAATAGATCTCCAGCTCTCAGAGTTGTAGGTTAGCACTGAGATTACATCTGAGTTGAAAATTTTCAGTTTTGTTCTGCTGCTGTGTATCTTCAATTTCCATACGTTTAGTTTAGTGCATGCTGCAGATACCTTTCCTATCCTGGATGTCACTTCTTTTTTGAGGTCTTCATTGGCTAGTATGGTGCTGCCCAGGTAAATGAACTGTTCTACTTTCTTGATGTTTTTGCCTTCTAATATAATACTGCGTGATGTCTGGTTTTCAAAGGTATTTGTTTTGGTATAAGTGATTTTGAGCCCTGGTTGGCCCTTTTTGCCAAGCTGTCTGTTTTTGTTTGTAAATTTTCGGGGGTGTCACTCAATAGTGTGATATCATCAGCAAAGTCTAGGTCTTACTTTGCAATCTTCCTATGCTAGACCAGTGTTTGTGATGCTAATTATTCAGTCTATGGCAATGCCAAACAACAGCGGAGATAGAATGCATCCCTGTTTCATGCCAGTGTCCGTAGTGAACCACTCACTTCTCAGATTGTTCACCCTTATAGAACTCCTTGCATCACAGTATATAGCCTAGATGATGTTGATTACTTTAACTGGAATTCCATAACACTAAGGAATATTCCACAATGTATGCCTGTGCAGGCCACCAAATGCCTTTTGAAAATCAATGAAACTGATATTATGGGGAGTCTGCCATTCTATACATTCTTCTTTGATGGCTCTAGTGTGACTATCTGAACTGCACAGGATCTCTTGGGCTGGAAGCCAGCCCGTTCTTCCGTAAGCATTGCATCCACTGTCTCTTTTATCTTGTATAGTATCACACTGCAGAAGACTTTCTCTACAACAGAGAGTAGTGTAACTCCTCTCCAGTTGCTACA